>NW_006288436.1:90690-91265 GCF_000327345.1 Myotis davidii
CTTTGCAGCCCCAGGTCTTAGGACGAGGCAGGAATGAGTGACTCACCCCCAGGTCCCCCAGATCCCCTTCATTCATTCACCCAGCAGATGTGACAGGGCTCACTGGTTTCCGGCTCCATTTAGGGCCACGGTGCAGCCCTGAGCCACACTGTCTCCATACGCCTGGAGCTCACCTGTGGGTGAGGGATACAATATGCAAACAAGCAGACAGTGTCCCAGAGAGCAAAGAGCTGTGAAGGAACATAAAGCAAGAGGAGGGGATAGAGTGCATGGTGGGGGGACAGGGAAAAGAGCGGGTGCAAAGGTCCTGAGGCAGGACATGCTTCTTCAGGAGGATGGGCCATGAGGATGGAGCCCTGTGAGCAAGAGAGAGTGCATTAGGATCAGAGTCAGAACCACAGAAGCATCCAGAGACCCCAAGGCTCAGGAAGGCCCTGCAGATTCCACCAGGAGGGGGACCTGGTCTATTTAAAGCAGCAGTTCTCAACCTGTGGGTTGCGACCCCTTTGGCGGTTGAACGACCCTTTCACAGGGGTCACCTAAGACCATCCTGCATATCAGATATTTACATTACG
>NW_006288436.1:92771-93619 GCF_000327345.1 Myotis davidii
ATATCAAGAATTGAAGGCCTGGGGTGGGTCTGGGTGGAGTGGGGGATGTGGAGGACAGATAGGAGATATCTGTAATACTGTCAACAATAACACATACACTTAAACAAAGAATTTAGAAAGTTTGCTATGAATCTTTAGCTCCGTAGAGGACTGGGTAAGAAAGAGGTGGCATGCCTGCACAATGAAATAGAAATCAGCCAAAAAGAGAGAGAGAGAGAGAAAGAATTGAGACCACAGGGATGGACCTGATTATGCTGAGTGAAATAATTCAGACAGGGAAAGATTTCACTTGTACCTGGAATTTATTTATTTATTTATTTTTGTACCTGGAATTTTTAACATCAGCAAACCAAAGGGAACAAAAACAGACACATGGAAATGAAGAACAAGATGGTTGCCAGAGGGGAGGGGAGGAGGGATGGGTGGAAAGGGGAAGAGAAATACTCAATAATGTGAGATAACTTTATGAAACTGATATGATATTGTATACCCACAATCTATACTAATAATAGCCTAGATGGTCGTCTTGCCCTCATGTCGTCACAAGATGGCCGTCACAAGATGGCTGTGCACACAGTGGAGGCGGGGCCTGGTGGCCCCTCCATGTGATGAGGCCTGGGTGTCCCACAGCTCTGTGTGGCAGGGAGGTGGCCGATCCCGGCGTCTCTGCTGCCTTGTGTGGAGGATGTGGGCCATGGCAGGGGAGGGCAGTTGTGGGCGATGGGGCTGGTAGGGGAGCAGTTAGGCATCAATCAGGCTGACAGGGGAGCAGTTAGGGGGCATTCAGGCTGGCAGGCAGAAGCATAGGGGAAATGAGGCAGGCAGGGGGGGGGTTAGGGGGGAGGGGT
>NW_006288436.1:94867-95351 GCF_000327345.1 Myotis davidii
GGAGAATGCCAACCAGAGGTCGTCACCTGCAATTCAACGCCAACATGATCCCCAACTTGGGGTGCGGCAATGTGGGGACTTCACACCAGGACCCCAGTGTCACCCCGGGAACGGCTCCCCTGTTCCACACAGATTTAGTGAAGCCGACCCTGTGGTTCCTTCTCTGGAACCTCCCCCCTCCCCCCATGCCACTCCCACTGGCTTCCGCTTATTTCTGTGAGTTACCCCGCTTTCCTGTCACTGTTGATTCTCTTGTTTGTTTGGACTGTGACCCCATGTTTGAGGACCAATAGCCCAGCATTTCTACGTGTTTGGAGGAGAAGTGACATGTGGAGGGTGCCTTCAGTGAGCCCTTTCCTGTGAGGTCTGATGCCAGGGTCCCCACAGGGTCTCCTACCTGCACGTGAGCTCCTTGTCCCATGTAATCTGCCCAACTGCACCCCTGCATGTCTCGGGGACCCTGCTCCTCCACAGCAGGGCTGAC
>NW_006288437.1:0-7107 GCF_000327345.1 Myotis davidii
CAATCCCTGCTGGTTTTCACAGCCAGAATTTATAGGGACTTCTCTTCCTGGCATTGAAACTCTATGTTTGGGGGCCTGATGATGGGCTGGGACCCCTCGTTCCTCAAGGAGGACCTCTGCAGCTGAGGTATGCATCCCCATTTTTATGTCACACAGGGGTGTGGGACCAACCTGTGCCATGTCTCTGCCTTTCCTACCAGTCTTGGTGTGGCTTCTCTTTAATTCCCTAGTCGTAGGACTTCCATTCAGCCAGATTTCAGATGGTTCCAAATCATGGTTGTTCTTGGTTTATTTATAATTTTAATGTGATAGTGGCAGGAGGTGAGTCCTGCATTTACCTATGCTGCCACCTTGACTGGAAGTCAGTATGTTTTATCTTAAATAACCAGGCAATTCTGGAAACAGAGATAACACCCTGCCTGATACAGTGTTCTATCCCAGAAGACCATGATGCCTATTCTGAGTATTATCATTTGCTGTTGTGTTTCCATACAAAGAATTTCTGATACAGGGGTCAGTGGACTGACTAACTGGGGTTAGAACAGAGAACACATGGAATTTGTGGCCAGAGACAAATGGCTGGGCTATGTGCCAGCATAATATTTCCTCACTCCTTAAAAATAAAAAAGGCCAGATACCCGAGGTTCTCCATCAGTGGTCTTCGCACAGGGCCATGGGTCTCTGCAGATCAGTGACCACCCAGATGCCATCTTGGGGAGATGTGGGGTGAGAGGCAATGTGAGGAAGAAATCTGCCACATCCAACATTACCGGAAAGAAGCTGGGTCATTCCAAAAGAAATATCAAATGACAAGTAGCACATGCAAGTTTTGTCCTTGCTACCTTACTCTGGTTATCATGGTGCATGCTCTTAAGAAGTTTAAACCAGCTCCTGGGTCTGGTTTGTTCTTTCTTAGAACCGCCTTTTGTGTAACATTGTTTCTCCGTTTTCTCCAAGTGGTAACAAATATCCGGTTCTGGTTTGCAAAGAGAGACTAACATTCCATAACCCATCTAAGACTTCAGCACACATCTGCTCACCACTACCAGTGAGAGCGTCTTTCTTCAGCTTTTGGCTGTCAGCAGCTCTATGCAGGCTGGTTTCAGTTGTACAGGAAGGACGGTAAGGGAGGGCCATGTGGTATCACCCATATGCTATGTAACCAAAATTGTATTTTCACGGCAGAGAGAACAGAAGCAGGGCTCCAAGTGAATTTCGGATCAGTTCCCGATTCTCAGGCCAATGTCCCATATCTGGTTTCCTCGTCCTCGTTTTACATTTCAACAAAAGGCAGCGCCTTACAATCTAAGAGTTTATTTGGCCAACGTCATCTGAGAATGCAACAGGGTGATTTGTGGCGGGAGAGACGTGTTAACTGGGCCTAAACTGCTATCCAATACCCCAAGCGAAAACTGCTTCCTGCAGGGTTGGGAAGGGAGCTGAGCCTTCGGAAAGTTGACCTTTCATTTTCTGAGGCCTTCCAATTTCTTGGTTGCAGCTGGACATGCTTTCAGAGAAGAGGAGATACCCTGGGAAAGCAAAGAGATGCCCTGTGGTCCAGCCCAGCTGGGGGCAGTGGGAGCGGGAGCCTCCTGGGTCAGTGTGGCTCCGCCTGGCTCCCAGTTCTGGGGGCAGCTCTCAAAGCCCAGAGATGGAAGAACGCTGCGCTGATTGGATTCTCCAGGAAGAACCTCCTCAAACAAAATCACCTTTCAGCTTCTCTGCATGTCCTCTTCCCAGCCAAGCATTCCTTCCCGAGTGTTTATTAAGCACCTCCCAGGCGGCAGGCACCGTGCTGGGTACTCGGGACCCATTTGCCATTATTTACTTGGAGGTTGTTTACCAGGCAAAATGAAATGTGGACGATGAGCACCCTTGCTTTTCTGTGCAGTGCTCCTTGCTGAAAATGCCTGTGACTTTCCCACACATGCCCAGGGCGTAAGTGTGATGGTCAGAGTTCTTGCGATTTGTTCCAAATAAAGTTGAGGGCTGAAGGGAGTTGCGAGAAAAGTAGTTTCTACTTTTGAGGTTTCCCTTCAGTAATCGGAAGCAGTTCTGATTGGCAAGCAGGAGTGTCCCCAAATGGGAAAGAAGTTAATGGGGGAGAGGGGAGGAGGCCCAGGCTTACAGCAGGGAGACGGAGCAGCCAGGGCCTGCCTGCAGATTTATCTCCCTGAACTACCAACTCCCATCTGTTCTAGCCCCTATTCACAAATGCGAAAAATAGCTAATTTGCAATGGCATCATTAAGAGGGAAAATATAAGTGATTTAAGAGCTGCTCTATGCTAAATGGTTCATGTTGTACACACTCACCCAGGCAGAGAAATTGCTCTCTCTCTGAGTTAGGAGAGTTCCCTCACATCAGCCAGTTTCTGATTTGGCGGGACTGCAGGACAAGTCCCATGAGGATGCAAAGGAGGAGGAGGAGCCCCCAGGACAGGACACTCCCCAGGCGACTCTGCCCAGGCGAAGGGGCAGCCTCAAGGCCCGTGGTTTCAGAATTATCCTAAACTCTTCCGGGACTACATTTGCACATAGTGCTGTGAGTCTAACTATAATTATTATCAATTATTTTTTCCAGCTGTGCCAGTGATGAAATAAGGGAGAGGGTATCATGAATCATCTTAGTGAGAAGAAGTAGAAAGGTGTGTACACACACAAAGCCATAGATTTGAATTCCTTTTTTTTTTTTTTGTCTCCTCCTTCTTCCCCTGTCCCTTGCCCTCCTCTATCTTCTGTCTCTCTCTGTGGAAGACCTTCGGAATCACCTGGAGTGGCAGCAGCTTGGGATTGAGGAAAGAGCAAAAGGTTTGGAGTCAGAGGCTGCTTCTAGATTCCTGCCATGCTCCTGGCACCCAAGTAATGATGTGAAAACGGGGCAGGTGACAACCTCTTTGAGCCTCACTTCTCTTAGCTGTGGGTAGAGATGAGAGGTACCTGCTCTGTCTCCAAGGTCTTCGTAACCATCCCGTGGATCCCGATGGGACCGTGCTTAGTAAACCAGAAAGCGCTTGTGGGAGTGTGTGCTCTCTGACCCAGCCCTTCCATTCATAAGTGAGGCAGCAAGCTCCCTGCAGTGCTCATATGAGAGCCTTCGCCTTCCACTTGGCCCCAGCACTCACCGGCTCACCCAGGATGAATTAGACACTTTCATAGCACCTGACTGAGCTGGCTCTGGGGGAAGGGGTCAGGTGGGAGGCACAAGCTCTGGTGGAGGACATAAAATAGAAGATACTTTCTTTGCTTTTGAGGAACTAGTGGGTCGGGTTTCACGCCTCCCTAAGGAGTGAAAAGACTACTTCCCTCAGAGTTCAGAGACCTGTACCCAGAATCAGCATTGCCAGAAACTTTGAGCATATCACTCACTCTGCTTCCCTGGCCTCAATTGTTCCCTGCCGTAAAATTAAGAAGTTTACACAAGATGTCTCTAGGAAGTCTTTAACCTCTAAAACTGTACTATTATGATACTATTCAACCTAATTGGGCACCAATTTTTGTTTTATTAACTGTAGATTTGAAACACTCATTTGCTCTGGGATCGTTTGGTTGTTTTAAACATACTGTGACTTGTTATTTCCATCTCTAATGATCTTATATGTGTAATAAGTTGGTGTGTTTTTTTTTTCTGAAAAAGTAAAAGCAAATTGCCAGTGGATAATTCATACAGGTAGGCTCTAAATAAGCTTTAAGTAGGAGCTTACTTGGGAGGTGCTAGGAAACAATTATTCTGACATTTGTTAAAATGGGAAGGAAGACTTCATTCAGGACTACTGCAATAGGGAAGAGAGATTGGACGTAACTCCAACTACAGAAAAGGCAGCTGGGGATTTGTAGCAGAGGAGCAGAATGCGGGGGGCCACTGGTTGGAAAAATCCCTGAGAAGAGACATGCAGGGTAGGGGGATTCTTGCTAAACCCATTGAACAGGATTCTTGCTGGAAGGAGGCCAGAGTGAACAGGGACAGGGTCCGAATTTGATCGGATTTTGAGGGGATCAGATAGTGGTGGAAGGGGTCTCAGTAAACTGACTTCCTACAACTGGGCGACGCCCAAGGATGAGTCCTGGTTGAAAAGAAGACTGTCTAACGCTTGGTCAAGGAAAGAATTCTTGTCAGTGAGGGGAACTCATCTATTTTCTAAGACGATGTAATAAATTTGTGGGTGAATTTTAAGTAATTATTGGATAATTAGTTCTTGATAATTGTTTTCCAAATGAACGATGGAGTTGGGGAGGAGGATGTAGAGCAGCGGTTCTCAACCTGTGGGTCGCGACCCCTTTGGGGGTCGAACGACCCTTTCACAGGGGTCTCCTAAGACCATCGGAGAACACATATATAATTACATATTGTTTTTGTGATTAATCACTATGCTTCAATTATGTTCAATTTGTAACAATGAAATTGGGGGTCACCACATGAGGAACTGTATTAAAGGGTCGCGGCATTAGGAAGGTGAGAACCACTGCAAAACCATCTCAGTTCCCATTCTTCCACTTGGTAAGCAAAGCACCAGGCTCCCAGGATTCGTGCCTTGTGTTTCTGTCACACTTCCTGGGCTGGGAGAAGTTTCTGGGTAATTAGCATGCAAATGTGCGTTTCAGTTGGGGGTCACCACATGAGGAACTGTATTAAAGGGTCGCGGCATTAGGAAGGTGAGAACCACTGCAAAACCATCTCAGTTCCCATTCTTCCACTTGGTAAGCAAAGCACCAGGCTCCCAGGATTCGTGCCTTGTGTTTCTGTCACACTTCCTGGGCTGGGAGAAGTTTCTGGGTAATTAGCATGCAAATGTGCGTTTCAGTGTGAACACACAGGCGAGCTCCACTCCCCTGCTGAGGCGTTGATTTTGTTAAAGGGCTCAGGAAGGTGTGTTTTTCCTGGAGACATCCTTGTGTGACTGCGCACAGAGGCTACATTCCACCTAGGCAGTCATTGATAAGGAGCCTTGTGAGAAATGAGATCCATCCCCACAGCAAGGCAGCCAGTCTGTGCGATCGGCATGCACTGGCCGGTGGATGGGAGCGGCTCGAGGAGTGTCCATTGTGAGCGATTCCGGCTTTTTATGTACTTACTATGCTGTTGTAAAGGAATTGTTTAAAAAGCTCCAGTGATTATTCGCAGAATACCTAGCAGAGCACTGTATTAAGTCACACGATCTCAGTTCATTTATTATTTCTAAGTGTGACTCCCGAGGGCCTTTGTTCCGTCTTTTCTCCCTCCCAGGAAGGAGGCCCGCTAGAATGAGGCCTGTGCAGGCTGCTCTCTGGTGATACTCAGGAGGACGGCTTCCTTCTCCCTTGTAAACAGTGCTGCTTGGAGCACCTACTAGTAAAACGTGCATTTTTAAGGCTGGGTTTCCTGGGATTTCAGTCTGTTGGTATTTCGTGGCTGGGATGACATATATAGGATTCCAGATGTCTCCCATTTCCCCCTGGGATGACATCTTACAGCACCTGAATAAACGGAGCAGGGAGCACTGAGCATTTTGGGCACCAAGGCAGTTGGAAGCTTCTGGGGTCATTTTTGGCCAGACACCCATTGCCTGAAATGTGAGCTCCCTGCCTTTGGAGCTGAATTGGCCCCATGGTGAGGGGAGGAGAGAGGAGCATTGTCCTTGAATGGGTGGTGATGGGGGCAGAGGATGAAAACGGGAAACTTCTTAGCATCCAGGATTATGGGCACCTTAGCTTTTCGTCTATAAGGGGACAAAATGGTTACAGTGCGAGTTATCTCTGTCATGGGACTGTGTGTGACATCTGCTTCTTTACGTATTTGTCCTCATGTTTTAAACCATCTACAATGAGACTGTTACTTGTAGAATCCAATTAGTTCTAAAGCTCCCCATCCTGAAGGAGGTCGGGGGGGTATCATGGAGCTGGGAACCACGGGAAGGCACTGAGGTGGAACACAGCCCCATTTGGGCTGAAACCCCACCCAAGGCTCCCCAAACCCTGACACTGGCAAGCAGCCTGCCTTCTGCTGGGGTGCTCCAGCGGCCATATGACCAGGGCGGGGTGTCTGCTCCCCAAGAAGGAAATCTCCCATTCTCTGCAAGGTGCTCAGAAGACCGCCTCTGCTCCCCATCCCCAACTCGGAGGACAGGACGTGGGGCCTGCGTTCCCTTAGCGCTGCCCTTGACTGTGGTACCAGCTTCTAGCACATTGATTTATGGAGCTATTTGGTGTCAAGTAATTGCCCATCAATATCCTATTTATCACCCAGCTTGTCACGGATTGTGGCTGCTATTCCACAAAAGCCAAGGCTTTTGAGAAAGAGCCAGTGACTCAAGACAGAAAAAGAACGTAAGAAATGCAACGTGTCCAAGCTTGTCTGCTTCTTAGCGCTGGGCCTTCCCATGAGCAAGGGGAGGGCCAGGCCTGTCCCAAGGCAGGAGCCTCAGAAGGACGCCTGGAAGACAGGGAGGCACCTTCTCGCCCCAGCCCTTCTCCCCAGCATCCTTCCTAAATAAATGTGCTCTGTGTTGGGAAGAGCAACAAAAATCTGTATATGCAGTAGGTGACTATGTTTTTTAAAATTTTAAGTTAATAGACTGGACAGAAATATATCAAAACATGAATACTCTGTGGCTGATAGAAAACTTCTTTCTTCTTTGGTCTATTTCCCATATTGTCTCTAATGAGTGCATATCTCTTAAAAGGAGAGAACGCGTTTTGCCTATGTTTACTGGCTCTTGATATTCCACAATTAAAGAGTTGTTTATTCAGCTTCAAGTTTTTCGTGCTTTTAAAATGCAGGATCCTTGCGAAGGTGTTTTTAGCCTCCAGCTGAGAAGAACATCGGGCTAGAACAGAGGCTCTGGAATTGGCCCCCAGAGATCAGGCTCTGAGGATCCCCCGGTGAGTGGGGCGAGGGGAGGGGAGTGGCTGAAAGACAGGCAGAAGTGGGCTGGGACACCAGCTTTGCCCGCCGCAGGACTTGCCTGGGGTGCTCCTGGTGACCTGGCACACTGGGGTCTCAGTGCAGAAGAGAGGCTCCTCCGCACGTTGAGTGCTGAATTCCTGGAAAGCCACCGGGAGTTTAGAGATGAGGAATCAGATGGTCGGTATTAAGAACTCTCCAGAGGCCTGGTTGGGGGGGGGGGGGGGGG
>NW_006288437.1:7128-22583 GCF_000327345.1 Myotis davidii
GAGGGGAGGAGTGGTGGTGTAGAAGCCGCGCGGGGCGGGGGGGGGGGGGGGGGGGGGGAGCCTGAGTAGCTGTGTGTTTCACAACTGAAAGTCCCATCTGCTGAAGCTGAGTGATTCAAAGTGATTTTTCTTTTAAGAAAATAAAGCCACAAAGCCTTTTGTCATACTCCTCGGGCCGTCAGAAACTATTTGGGTAGATTTTCCTGGTCTTGTTTTCACATGCAAAGGTGGGAGAACATACCTGTCCTCACCCTGACTCACCACACAACGAGAGAGAGAGAGAGAGAGAGAGAGAGAGAGAGAGAGAGAGAGAGAGAGAGATATTTCTGGTTCTGTTCCTTCCAGCTCCGCCCTCATTTGTGGAAGGGGCTGTGCGTGGTATCTGCCTGCAGATTCCTCCTTCTGCTGATTTTGTCTAAAATCTGGGTTCCAGGGCACAGGTGTGGCATGAATGAGGTGAGGAGAGCTCACATTCATTGGGTGCTTTCTCTGTGCCAGGCAATATTTTGACTACTTTCTCCATCATTTAAATCTTACAATCCTAGGAGAAGGGAGCTATTCTCATTGCCATTTTCTGGGCAAAGAAACGGAGGGCCAGAGAGTCTCTCCTGAGACTACTCACTCAGTGAGGAGCAGAGCCAGGGTATGAGCACGCCTTCACCAGAAAACCATAACCCAAGTTATCTATTTGCAGGTGCTTATTTCAAATTTGCCTACATCTGTGCATAGAGGTTTTAAACAATAATTATAGTGAAATACCTTTCCAGGCATTATGCTAATTATAATGTGCTAACAATTCATATCTGTAATTAGGAGCCTGGGGACTGCCTAGGAGCCTGTGTTTCTGTTGCTTGAGAAGGGAGGGCACTAATATCTCTCCTTGTGGAAACACATACTCACGATCCAAGAACAGAAATAGCATGCCAATAGGTACTGATGCCCAATGGGAGCCCGTCATCTAAATATTCTCAAGACCCAAAGATTGCAGTAATTAAATATCCCCATGGCATGCGTCTATAAAAACACGAAGGTGGGCCAAACAACTCAAGTCTGCCCCACTTCAGTGAAAGAGAGAAGGAAATATTTCGTACTGTCCCTCCTACGTTCTCTGGCTGGGGCCCTGTAAATTGGACTGACAAAATTCAGATCAGCAAAAGAAACACATACAGATTTACTTAATATGTTTTATGTGACTGAGAAGTCATCGTAAGGAAATGCAGGCCCCAAGAAAGGTGAAAGCTGAGGGTTTAATACTAGGCTCGATGAAGTGTGGAAAGCTGTAGAAAATCATGATGGATGAGCTCATGGTAGTGAGCTGGGGAGATCTAGCAAGGCCTGTTCATTCGAATTCCTCTCCTGGTGCCTCTGTCTTCAGAGATAAGGATGTTCCTTTTTTCTGGGTGTAGGGAGGGCACCTCTCATGTGAGAACCCCAGGATCTGCTTCAGTGGAGATGGAGGAGGTAAGGGAGACCTTTCTGCATATGCCATTCCTCAAATTCCTTCAGCTAACCATAGTCCATACGGCAAGTGGCTGTGTTGGAGTAGCATGTTCTAAACCCTGTCATTAGCAAACGACGAAACGTTTAAGCTATTCGCATCTTACAATCAAGCTATTCAGCACAACACAGGCCTCAAATTTCTGAGACAATATCTATATATATAAAAGCCTAAGTGACCATCCAACTGCAGACCATCCAACCGGTAGCTATCACGAACACTGACCACCAGGGGGCAAGATGCTCAACTCAGGAGCTACCAAGCTGCAGTGACTTGGCAGCTGCATTTCTCGGGTGATGCACCAAGAACCAGAGAGGAGAGAGCCCGAATTTGGGGTGCATGATCCGAGAACTGCCCTCTCGCATTCCGGGACTCCTCGGGGGATGTTGGAGAGCCAGTTTCGTCCTGATCCCCACAGGCCAAGCCAAGGGACTCCACTGGTGCATGAATCTGTGCCCATTGGCTCCCCACTTCAGGTCTGGCTCTCCACCAGGCCTCGAGCCCATTGCAGAGGTCGTGGGTCTGGCCCTTACAGAAACTTTTCAACTTGATTAGCTACATGATGAAATGTACAGGACCTCCTGGCTGTGGCCCCGACGTCTGACGCCCGTGCTGGCCCATCCGCTTACTATCAATTTCCAGTGGAGGCAGCGAACTTTCCCGCTACCACTCTTGGCTGGGAAACCAGCAGTGGCTTCCCTCCTTCCCTGCAGACAGTAGCGCCAGTGGGTAACCTCCGGGGAGGGAAGGAGGCAAAGGAGCAGCTCGGGTGGGAAGAAGGAGGCTCCTGCCGCCACAGGACTCTGCCTGGACGGAAGGGCCCGGGCTGGAGCCTGACATTGAACAGGGTCCTGCCCTAGGCCGACTAGATTCCAGGCTACGTAATTCCTGTTTGCTAAATAATTGCATTTTGCAGCTAAATGCCCACAAGTCAACAGTTACTGCCAAACTTAGGGTAAAGTGAGATGAAAGAAGAGAGACAGATACAGAGAGAAAATGACATAATATTGGGAGAAGAGAGGAGGGAGCCTGATTCTGAGGTGCATCACCTGAGAACCGCCCTCTCACAATCTGGGACCCCTGGGGGATTTCGGAGAGCTAGTTTCTGCCTGATCCCCACAGGCCAGGTGCACAGGCCTCTAGTATTTAATATAATTGTCTTTTATAGAAGTGAATACACTCACTAAAAAATATTTGGTAGCAAATTTTTTTTTAAACTTTAAAGAACAATAACTTGCAAGACTCTATATGGATTAATGCCTTCATATGTGGCCTTAACCTTTGACATGGAAACCTGAGCTGAGGGAACACTTCGGATCCACTCTGGCCTTCTCTCTGGAAATTTCTAATTCATTGCTGTACTCCGTGGGGTTTTGCATTCTTTCTACATAGTATCTTTGACAGAGATGACAACTGTACATGAAAAATGATAACAGAATGTGTCCTTGGGGGAGCCACTCTCAGGCGTCCCCTCCCAGGCCTCTGACAGCAAGGGCTCTGAAGCTTGGCCAGGGGCGCCAGGCTGAACGCAGACCTGGCTCCTGTCCTGGAATGATTTACGTTAAGGCTCTGGGCCAGGTTCCCAGCCTGATGCCACCCCCTTCCCCCTGCCTAGCCCAGGCCTTCTAAACCGTGCCAATAACACGGTTTTAGGTAGCCCTAAAACTAAGGCTAAAAGGAATCAGACAGTCAGTATTAAGAGATTTACCAAGGCCTTCCTCATTTTTTCATTTCCTTTCTGTGGAATTTCGCATTCATGGGCATAGTCTCTGATTGTGATGGGGTAGCCGTGTTAGACACGGCCATCCTGATTCTCACGGCACTCATTTTATAAAGAGCATGTGCAAGAGAAAGCATTAGAGGTATCCTGTAAATGTTTTTAACTCACGAATAATGTTTATGCAGCTAGTGAACATGGCTCTGGGCATGGAGAGGGCTTTCCTGTGCTAAATGTGGTGCTACTCCTAAAGCCAGCCCAGATGGGCTCCATATTATCACTTCCGAATGGGGCTCTGAAGTCCATTTCTGACCATTTATGGTCTTTTTAATTTATTATTGTCTTATTAGCAAAGGAAAATAACAACTGCATAAGGGAAATCTCATATCACTCAGTAATGAACTTTCCCCTCTCCTCCTAATTCTCAAAGGAGTAAATAATTGCATAGAAAAGATGAAAGTCAAGCTTTCTATTCTGTAAGAGGTTAAGGAGTCAGCATATTTCTCTCTCTTTCTCTCCCCCTCTCTTATTTGTATTAATAAAATGAGATCAAAACGTTTTCCCGGAAAGCTGAATAAATGAAATCACACGGCTAGAAAGCTGTGCATACAGGATAATGACTATCAATGATTTCACAAGATAAATGATTTGATAATACAGACATGAATGCATCCATCTTTTTTTCAGAGTTTTCCTAAAGTAAAGACCCTGGAATCAAGAGAAAATGTAGACACTAACTCAGATTTTTCAAAGAAAGGAACCTATAAATAAACTAATTGGACTATCACTTGATTTGTATGTCAGATATGTAAGTACTTAGAGAGAACACTGTTTGCTTCAGCTGTTCTCATCAGGATGATTGATGACTACTTAAAAGTGCTTGATTCCATTTGTATGCCAGCTGTTCTTGTGTAGAACGAATGATGACTTTCTCAAGACAATCAGAGTCGGACTGTGGGCAGGATTTGGGGCTGATGCCTAGGAGCTGGAAAAGTTACCGATGGCTCTTAGCTCATTGCGCTGAGATCAGACCACACTCGTGATGAAATGCAGTTGACCTTGAACAACATGAATTTAAACTGTGTGGGTTCATTTTTACACAGATATTTTTAAATAAATACTGTAAATGTATTTTCTCTTCTTTATGATTTTCTTACCATTTTTCTATTCTCTAGCTAACGTTACTGTAAGAATACAGTATAGAATACATATAACATACAAAATATGTGTTGATGTTTATAGTATTGGCAAAGCTCCCAGTCAACAGTAGGCTATCCGTATTACGTTTGGGGGGAGTCAGAAGTTGTATGCGGATTTCTAACTACACAAGAGGTCAGTGCCCCTACCCCTATGTTGTTCAAGGGTCAACTATATATCTGAAGTAGATGCTGATTACTGGGACTTGCGAACACAAGATCCTGCTTCTTTGCAGGTTTGGTTGGTGGAAAGATCTTAGCCAATGTGGAGCCTTTGTTAGCAAGTTAACAAGAACCTAAGTAGTCTTAACTACACGCACTAATAGTCCCTTTAAAGGTAAAATTGCAAGATGAGTCATTCAAGTCACAGACAAGTTGGGCCAAGCAGCAATACGAAAATCATCAAACCATGGGAGTGATGCTATGTCCTTTCATAGGGAAGCAGCTGCCACAGGGTACACCTCTGGGTAGCAAGGTGCTGGCAGTGGGAAAATGAACACACGCACATGGGGGATGGTTTCAAACATAAGCTCCAAGATAGTGGCAGGTCTGCATTTTCACTTCCTGTTGCACATGTTCCAAAGCAGCTGCCAATGAGAGTGATTTTCTTTGCCACAAAAGTACTTTCGAAGGCATCCAAATGAAAATAAACACTAAGAACAATCTCATTGTCGTTTTTAAGGTCAGTTAATTTCAGGCGTCAAGACAGTCAGCAAATGCTGCTCAAGCTACTCTGTGCTAGCGACTGTACCAGTAGGGTATACACCAGACCGGAAATAGCTCTCCGTCTTATTGGGGGATCAAAGCATAATTGCTAATGGTTGTCAACTGCTTACTATGGTTAGTTAGCACTGTGCTGAGCATGTTATATGCACTATCTCTTTTATTCCTCAGGCCAACCTTATGAGGTGGCTACTATTATTATCACCCCATTTTAGAGGCAAGAAAACCAAGATGTTTTCTCAACATCCCATAGGTAAGAATGGAGGGAGCAGGACTCAAACCCAAGTTTCTCTGATGCCAAAGAACACCCATGCTCTTTACCCCACATGCTATATGTGTGCTTTAGGAAAATGGCAATGCCAGGCAGTCAGCTATGGGAAAATGCCAAACTGACTAACAAAAAGTGTCACAGAAGGTCATCAGAAGAGCAAAAGACATCTGGAGAAGCTTAGGGAGAAGGTGAGGCTTAATCTGAATTTAGCAAAATATTGCTAGGATAATATTGAGGGTAACTATCATATCTTCTCACAAATATTCCTTTGGTGCTATCAGAGAAAAAACATTGGCCTCATGAATCATTAAACTGATGTACTGTGACCTTTCTTGTATAATTATATGTATACATATAATTTTATATGCATGTAAAGTATATATAAAATTATAGAAGTGCTGGTGAAGGCAAGTTCACATAGCCAGGTGTCAATCATCTCTTTTATAGATGAGAAATTGCATAAAGCCTTGTGTACTGTATGAATTGCATAAGGTATTGGGAGGCAATTCTCCAGGTCTTTTTTTTTATATATAGAAAACAGGAAAATAATTTATTCCAAAAGATGGCAGAAGTAAGAAATTCATCCTGAAAATAGACGTGGTGTAATTCTGTCGAGACAGATCTCCCCTCGAATATGCTCTCCTATGGCTGCCGCGCTGGAGTCTTATTGTCTCCTGACAGCTTTTGAACACATCACTGGCCCCCTGTCGTGAGCAGGCAGGAGCCACCTTCAGGTCCACAGTTCCGAGGAGAGTGCCATGTTTCCCAGAGCACCTTCTGTCTCAGAGGAGCACATTACATTTGGTGGCGTCGGCAGCGTTTAGATTGAGGAGGCACGTAATTCATCAAAGTGTAAAAAGGCTAACGGGAGAAACACTGCACTGGAGAATGAGGTAGTCACCTGTGCCCGGCATGTGTAAGGCAGGATGGCCAGAGCAGGCGAGCCGAGAGAGGCGGCCCCGTGTGGAGGTGACTGCACATCTAGAGGGATTCTCGTCATGACCTCGATGGCTGGGCAGTGGGTCTTCCTCCTCAAGGCCAGTGATACTTGAAATACCAGGTGGTTTCATTTCTCAACTGTGGTCCAAAGAGAAGGCTGAGTTGGGCCAGAATTGCGATCAGCCAAAAGAGCTAGCAGCAAACTGAACAGGTCACCAGCATGGTGAGGATAACTCCCTGGTTGGGACCCTTGGAAATGAACCGGGGCAGCAGGAGGCCGGTGATGTCCAGAACACGCTCATCACATCAGAGGCACCGGGAGGCCGCTGCACGCCATGGTGGCCGCGGAGCTGCCAGCCCCTGCCCCACCGCCGCCTTTGCATGTCTTATAAACATGGGCTTCCTGGCAGCCCCTTGCTCAGGACTGCCTTTTCAAGGTTGTTAGCAAACGGCCTCAGAGGATATAATGTCTCCTCTCTGGTGAAAGGGCAGGCATGCTTACTCTCCATTATAAAAGATTGGGTTCTCTTAGCTCAGGGTTCCTATCCTGTAACCCAGCCCGCTGCGCTTGTAGGCATCTGTCTGGGTCCGCTCACCTTGCCTCCGGGAGACTTGAGAGCCTGGAGAACTGACACGTAAGCTGTCTCATGCCACCTGCTGTGACATGGGTGATAAAGCTCTTTGTCTCTGACCCAGAAATCTCATGGCTTCTGGCAGCAACCTTGAAACGGAGGCAGTTAACTCAGGAGTAGGGTAAAGCCTCAGGACACATCACACTTTAGAAAACAGGAAAATTTATTTTCTTTTTTCGATAGGCCAAGTCTGTCCTCATGAAAAATAAGGCACCTGCGTTGGTATTCATTCGATGGAGGTCAAGTAGATCCACCTTGGAGCCTGGAGAAACCAGGGAAGATAAAATGCCCGTGTGAGAGTCTGCCCCACATGCTTAGACAAGGTGCCCAGGGAGGAGCTTCAGGAGAGTACAGCCCCTTTGTGTCCACACCCTCAAAGTGCTCAACATCCCAAGAAGCGCTGACAAAGGAGCCCCTGAGCCAAATCGGGTTGACCTTTGTTTCAACACATAAAGTTTATTATCTAGGTATTATCTGTGGCTGCTTTTGTGCTACAATAGCAGAGTGGAGTGGTTACAATAGAGACTGTATGGCTGGCAAAGCTTAAAATATCGACTATCTGGCCCTTTAAGGAAAACATTTGCTGACTTCGGATCTAAAAGAAGAGACAGATACATGAAGAATAAAATATTCCCTCAAAACATGCTAACAGCAGAGGCATGAACAGAACATTATATGAGCATCAAATGGAAAGCTGTAAACACACACACACACACACACACACACACACACACGGATATATATACACATGTACACCCACATGCACACTTGCATCTAGCATTGATTTGCATGGTCTTATTTTTTCCTTACAGTACCTTTTTAAAATATATATTATTGATTTTTTACAGAGAGGAAGAGAGAGGGATAGAGAGTTAGAAACATCTACCAACTTCCTCCCGCACACCCCCTACTGGGGATGTGCCCGCAACCAAGGTACATGCCCTTGACTGGAATCAAACCTGGGACCCTTCAGTCCGCAGGCCAATGCTCGATCCACTGAGCTAAACCGGTCAGGGCCTCACAGTGCCTTTATTAAGCATATAGATTGGTTCAAATTTAAAGCTTTGCTGCTACTAGCTGAGTGATTTTTGGTAAGTTATTTAATTTCTCTGTGCCTCACCTGCTAAACATGAGTAATGCTACTTATACATCATAGGGTGAACCAGAAGGGTTAAGCGAAGGCATCACTAGCCTCTGACACATAGTAGGCAATCTGTAAATAGTCCTTTTTATTTACCCCGCTTTCCAGAACAGTAAACTGAACGTCAGGGAGGTTGAGTAATTTTGTCAAGATCACGCAGGTAGAAAAAGATAGATGCAGAAATTAATCTCAGCGCTAACTCCAAACCTGGGCTTTTTACCTCTGTGATGATACTGCTTCTCAATTCTAAAGGCTTAGTGACTTAATAAATCAAATCACCCCAATGCAATCTTTTTACCTTTTCCAACAATTATTTTTATTTTTAAATTATGATTTGGGGTTTATTTATTGGCAGATCCTACAGGTCTCTGGTATCGTGTGAGTTCTGGAAAAGCCTTATTTAAATTCACTATATTAATACATTCACACCAAACACTCAGATGGGTATTGACCAGTTTAATATTAAAATTTTTATATTCATAATTTTAAAAGCAAAGCTTTTGTTGGTAACTTATATAACAATATTCAAGTAATTTTAAATACAGAATAGTACTTTTAAATACTAAGTTCTAGATAAGTGATTTGATATCACTGTCTTCCTCTAAGAATACACCAAAGTGATGTCTTCCATATAGTTTTCATAGTCTCTTTATCCTACTCTTAGTATTTAGCTGAGTTAAAACAAACAAGCACCATCCGTGTGTGGACTACAGCCTTCCTGTGCATGGCTCTAAGGGAAGAGGGGCCACCCCCTGACACATCCGCATCTTATCTCCCGATTACTGCCTTCGGCAGAGGACTGCTGTTGACATATCTTGCTGGGGGGAAAAAAAGGTTACTATTTAAAGAATTGTATGTCAATAAAGAAAAAAGGCCAGTATCCATTTGATTGTCTTTTGAGCCTCAAGAAAAGTATTTTTCATGGATGACAATGCGGTTTCTTTGACCAGGGAATAATACTTTTGAAATCTGCTATGTACTCACTAAAAGTGCAGTGCAAAACTGGAATCCTCATTTATGATACCTGCTCAAAGGCTGAAAGCCTGTGAAAAGGATTCTATTTAAATGTTCATTTCTCCATTTAATCAATAGCTATTTTTTGAAAGTTAGATACTGACTTTAATGAAATAGTTTGATTTCCAGAAGAGAAACTAGCTTTTGAGTCTAAGAAGATGCTTTATATAAATTGTTTTGAAATCTCAAACTACAATAATTGCCACAGTTTCCACAGTGTTTAAGTGACAGGATTCTAACTCAGCTCTCTGTAGTTCTAGACATTGCCCCATATTTCCCAGATCCAGTGCTGACTAAATTCACTTGTTATTCCAGCCCGAAGCTTGTAATTCCTGAAGGAGATCCCTAGCACTTCGTCATCCCACTGTAGTGACCAAGGTCAGGTGTTCCAGCTACAAATGGAGGGGCTGCTCTCAGCTGGGTCCTTGAATGACTGTGTGGAGCAGAACCTCCTCTATGGGCCTGTGTTTGACATGTGATGTGATAAATGACTTCTGTGTTAAGCGACTGATATCCAAGGATTGCTTATTACCATTGTAATGGGTGTTCTATTCAAATACAATTTTCTTTGCTTCTTCTCCAAGTGGTGATCATCTCCAAGATGATCTTCTCTGTTGGTTTATAGAAGCTCTTTGTTTGTTAAAGATAGGAACATTTTATTTGTTCTGCAATTTTTCTCCCTATAATTTTGCTTACAATTTATTTGCTGAACAGAAATAATTTTGCTTATTCTGTATTTTTCTGAACAAGAATTTAACAGTTTTATGTAGCCAAACTTGTCAACTATGTTCTATGGCTTTTTTTTTTTTAAATCTTATATAGAAAAGATCTTCACTTGCCCAGATCATAATTTTCTGTTTGTCATTTCCCTGAGCAGAAAAGCTACGTCTGGACTTAATATTTTCTATTTTTATGTCTGTTTTATACTAATTTATTTATTACTGTGTTTTAAATATGTGTTCTGATATATGATGGGGCTAATTCCTCTATATTGTTCTATTTCAAAATATTATTGGCATTCACATGCATTCATTCTTCCAGATAAAATTTAGAATTTGTTAAGTTCTAGAAAAGAAAATGTGTTGGGATTCTATATGAAATTATAGTAGTTAAAAAAAAAGAAATTATACTAACTGTATATGTTGCTGAATCTTCTATCAAGAAAATGGTGTGTGAGCCGAAACCGGTTTGGCTCAGTGGATAGAGCGTTGGCCTGCGGACTGAAAGGTCCCAGCTTCGATTCCGGTCAAGGGCATGTACCTGGGTTGCGGGCACATCCTCAGTGGGGAGGGTGCAGGAGGCAGCTGATCGATGTTTCTCTCTCATCGAAGTTTCTAACTCTCTATCTCTCTCCCTTCCTCTCTGTAAAAAATCAATCAAATATATTAAAAAAAAAAAGAAAATGGTGTGTATCTTCATGTAGTCAGTTCTCTTTAAAATTTTATGTTTTTTCTTATATATTTTTTGTTAAATCTATTTTTAGGTATTTTATAATTGTTGTTGCTATTGTGAATGTTTTCTTTTTATAGTGGATTGTATTATTATTAATAATAATTTAATAATAAATTTTATGGCTATGTACTAAACTGGTAAAACAGAATAGATAAACTTTAAAGACTTGAGAATTTAAACTCATTCCTGTTCAATAATCACCTAGAACTTAGTTAAGACAGGCAGCATACATAATGTCTCAAAATGGAAATGAAATGTCTCTGGCCTGTGCCAGACTGAGAAATGTGGTGTCCACCTGGGCTGTGTCACAGGGGCTCTGCCTGGAGCCTCCCCTCATCCCATTGTGATCTTAGGCCATTGCCCTGTGAAAACTGTTCCCACAGCTTACTAGGAGGTTGTTTTTCAAAGATGGTATTTTCTGTATTACATTTGTTATCTGTATGAAGCCCCCAAGAGGAATTCCCTGGTCTTTGCTCCTCCTGAGAAACTACTTTGTGCTTTTATCTAGTGGCCCTGATTATAAATCATGTAACTTATAGCATTTCCTTCGGCATTGGCTGCTGGAGAGCATAGAGTCAAATTTTCACTCAGCTCCAACAAATGCATAAGCTTTTCATGGATGCATTTGAATTCTAAGCTTATTCCTGGCCTTGTTGAGCTTTCTTTACTACTCTTACGCCTTTTTTTTTCATTTATTTTTATTTTGTTACATCTTTTATATCTTTGTGATCCACTTTAAATATTTTCTGGGTCCAAACAGACTTGAAAATGCTTAGACGAGTATGTATCCTTGGACCCATGCTCTGGTTCATGAAAGTGCATGATAAATATAATGACCACACCATTTGACATACAGAACTTTATTTTGAAATAAAGAATGATACATTCTTTGAATTTACAGATTGGTTCACATAGAATAATCTTGGCCTTAATTTCTAAAATAAAATTCACTTTTAAAAACCTTCTAGTAAAATGATTACACAGGAAAACTTTAGTCTTAAAGCCTGACCAAGAAATAAGTACTTCATGAGACTCATCATATTACTTATCTTTATCTCTCTTACCATTTAAAACGTGTGTTTGCTTTATTTTGTGCTTAATACTGAAAACACAACTCAGCAAAGATTTATTATATTTCCATATTTCAAACTTTCACAGAAAAGAAGGTTTTTTTTAACTGAAGGAATATTTCCAAGTCAACATAGATAGGACAAATACAATTTATGGAAATAGTTTTTAGAAATATTTATATTTCAGTGAAGTATATTAAACAGTGCTCTTAATAAGTTTCAAAAAATGTGAACAAAGTCATTTTAGAAAGTAATTTGTAATACTAGAATAGATCTATAAATAGTCAAACTCTAAACAATCTTACTTTAAGCAAGTGAGAAAGGTGACTGAAGACATTAAAAAACATTGAATTTGCTTAACCAAGTGTTCCTGAGGCCTCTGGGCGTGAAGAATGCCAGTGATGAGGCCACAGAATTGCCTGGGATCAGCAGCTGTTTTACACAAGAATCCCAAAGGGCAGGGATGCTCCTGGGGGAACAGTGGGCTGGGGTAATTTTGACAATGATAAGCTTTTCACGAGGGACTTTTCACAAGCATAAGATGATCTAAACAGACTACCCTTTGCCAAAAGCCTGAAGTCAGAAGCACAACCATGTCAATCCAAGCACCCCATTCTCACACAGAGAGGAGCTTTCTAACACTTTTATTTAAATAAATAAAATTAACGGGGGAATTTCATAGAAAATGTGTAGATTAAATATCTCGTTTGAGCCACTTCTGTATTTACTACTCTAGAGAAATCTGTAACGATCTGCTTCTTTAGTTTTTAGCTTCATCAGTGCTCCTGGATGGAACATGAGGTCAACAATGTATTCTTCAGGAGGAGGGAGACCCCCAATCATTCCCTTTTGAGATTCATTCATCAGCTTAACTTCATTCCAAGCTCTGCCGTACTCCCCTCGAACCAGAGAGCAGCCGATGCCAATTCTATCAGCCAGAGCCTGTGGGAGAAAACACAAGATCAACCAAGAGTGAGGAGGGAGACGAGGTGGGAAAAAAACTCTCAGTTGTAAGACCCACCTTGGTTGAAGGTGAAATATACAACTCTTGCAAAGAAGTGCTTAGAAAGGAGGCTGAAAAATGTGGAATAACGTGATAGGAGCCAAGAAAATGTGATATGTTCCCTTGTTCCTCAAGATCCTGTAGATTTAAAATCTCTGTGTAGGTCCTGCTGGGAAGTGACATTTTTCAGGCAGTTACACCGCATTGTATCAGGACAAGATTGATAACGCCATTGGAGAAAAGCTATTCCACGGGCTTTCAGCACTAGTGCATCTATCAATCTTTCCAAGCTCCTAAGGCTGCTCTCTGGGTGTGAATCCCAGTGGGACTGAAGGAGGGACCAAATGGGTGGGGACCGGTTTCTAGCCAATTTCTTCTGTGTGATGCACACAGACAGATGCTGTGGAGCAGGAGGAAATGTATGAGTGGTTGGTCCTTCTTGGGCTGCCTGCTGCCATCTCCTCAGGGTCTGTTTATGTTTTGGGGGAGTTGTTTCTTTAATTTGCCTTGACATTGAGGTTTTTTTTTTTAAGTACCCTTGAAATAATCTAGAAACTTCTTAGCCACAGTATAGGGCTCAGATTTCCTGGGTTTGAATTTCAACTCGTCCACTTTCTAGTTGTCACCTCAAGCAAAGGCCCGGCCTCTGTGTGCTTCCATTTCCTCATCTGTAAAATGAGGATAACAACAGTCTAAACCAGCAGTTCTCAACCTTCTGGCCCTTTAAATACAGTTCCTTATGTTGTGACCCAACCATACAATTATTTTTGTTGCTACTTCATAACTGTAATGTTGCTACTGTTATAAATTGTAATGTAAATATCTGATATGCAGGATGGTCTTAGGCGACCCCTGTGGAAGGGTCGTTCAACCGCCAAAGGGGTCGCGACCCACAGGTTGAGAACCGCTGGTCTAAACACTCTCCTCATTGGTGGTTACACAGATGAAGTGAATCAATACATGTCAAGTGCTCAGAGCCGTGAATGCTGGCACACAGTGAGTACTCAGGTGTTCCTAGTACTAGAGGGTGGGAATTGTGTTGTTTCAATAATCTCTATATTCATTTATTAATGTGATTTATCTGAATGTATAGCACTCTGTGATACCAAGATTTCTAATAAGAAATATATTTTAGTCTTCATCAGGGTTTGTGGCACAGAGCTCCTAGAATCCTAGGAATTTCCTAAATGATGAGAAGCAAAAAGGTGCCTTTTGTTATGATAATGAGGTGACTTGGATGCACCTGAGGATGGGGGCTGGTTGCCTGGAGAATCAACCACTTAATTAGATGTTTGGAATTTTTGGTCCTACTCCCTCCTCCTACCTCTGAGGAGAGAAGAGGGGCTGGAAGTGGAATCAATCAATGGCAATGATTTAATTGACAATGCCCATGTAATGAAGCCTCCACAAAAACCCAGAAAGACAGGGTTCAGAGAGCTTCTGGGTTGGGGAACAGGTAGAGAGTTGGGGTGAAAGCTCCACACCCTTCTCCCATACCTTAACCTATACTCTTCTCTCCATCTGGCTGTTCCTAAGCTACATCCTTTTATGATAAAGCTAGAGGCCCAGTGCACAAAATCTGTGCATGAGAGGGGGGTCCTCTCAGCCCAGCCTGCACCCTCTCCTATCTGGGACCCCTCGGACATCCCTCTCACAATCCTGGACTGCTGGCTCCTAATCGCTCCCCTGCCTGCCTTCCTGGCCGCCACTAAGTTTCCCCCCCTGCTGGTCAGGTCCCCCCCAACCGCCCCCCCCCCCCAGCCTAGTCGCCCCTTACTGCCCCCACCAGCCTAATTGCCCCCAACTGCCCCCCCTTCCAGTCTGGTTGCTCCCAACTGCCCCTCCTGTTGGCCTGATTACCCCCAACTGCCAGCCCCGTCCACCCCCCGCCCCCTCGCCGGCCTGGTTGCCCCACGCAGCCTGCTTATTTAGTCATTTGGGACTAAGTTTCCCCCACTGCTGGTCAGGTCGCCCCCAACTGCCCCCTCCCACCAGCCTAGTCGCCCCTCACTGCCCCCACCAGCCTAATTGCCCCCAACTGCCCCCCCTGCCGGCCTGACTACCCCAGTGGGGAGGACAGTGAGGACAGGTATGGGATGCAGATGAACAAGAAACATTGAACAGACTGTCAAACTTCTGGGAAGAAGTGGGAAGGCAGGGGAGGGTTAGGGAGGAGGTAAGAGATCAACCAAAGGACTTGTATGCATGCATATAAGCATAAACAATGGACACTGACAGTAGTGGGTGAGGGCATGTGCCAGGGAGTAAGGGAGGAGGGGGGAGATCAATTGGAGAGGGGAATGAGACATATGTACTACTATTTGTAATACCTTAAACAATAAAAACAAAAAACAACAACAAAAATACTGAGGTCAGATAATTTTCCCAAGGTCACAGCAGGTGGGTCTAATTTGAGAGCCAGGGAATCTGTCTCAAGGTCTGAGTTCTTAACCTCAGAATAATATTGCTTCCAGCTGAGATGAATCTGAGTGTCCTTGTGAAGTGAGAGACAAGGTCATCTGTTTACAGGAAGAAATGGAGATGCGAAGGTTTAGCAGGACTGAGGAATGTCAGGCCCACAGGCCATATAAGGCCCAAGAAACCATTTGGTCTGGCTCTGCTAAGGCATTAGGGGTGAGTTAATTGAATGCTTGACAAATATAGCAGGCTAATTTTTAAGCTGATAATTTTGTATGGCCCAGGAATGATGTTATAAATCTCCAAATGGCCCTTGGCAGAAAAAAGGTCCCCCACCCTTGGCTTAGAGAGGTCAGATGTGGTGCACAGTGGCTGAGGACA
>NW_006288437.1:23436-74418 GCF_000327345.1 Myotis davidii
GAGAGGGGGGTCCTCTCAGCCCAGCCTGCACCCTCTCCAATCTGGGACCCCTCGGACATCCCTCTCACAATCCTGGACTGCTGGCTCCTAATCGCTCACCTGCCTGCCTTCCTGGTCGCCACTAAGTTTCCCCCACTGCTGGTCAGGTCGCCCCCAACTGCCCCCTCCCACCAGCCTAGTCGCCCCTCACTGCCCCCACCAGCCTAATTGCCCCCAACTGCCCCCCCTTCCAGTCTGGTTGCTCCCAACTGCCCCTCCTGTTGGCCTGATTACCCCCAACTGCCAGCCCCGTCCACCCCCCGCCCCCTCGCCGGCCTGGTTGCCCCACGCAGCCTGCTTATTTAGTCATTTGGTCATCCCTCACTAACCCCCCTGCTGACCTGGTCATAGGCAGCCATCTTGTGAGGGCATGAGGGTTAAATTGCATATTACCTATTTATTATATAGGATGGTAATCCAGTACGTAAAATGTTTCCCTGAGTTCTGTGAGCAGCTCTTGCAAATTAATCAAACCCAAGGTTGGGGTTATTGGAAGCTTCATCTATAGCTGTTTAGTCAGAAGCACAGGTGATAACCTGGGCTTGTGCCTGGCGTCAGAAGTGGGGGAGGAAGCAGTCTTGTAGGACTGAACCTTTATCCTGTGGGGTCTGACGCTGTCTCCAGGTAGAGAGTGTCAGAATTGATCTGAAGTATAGAACACCTCGCTGTTGTAGGAGAATTGCTTCAATGTGTGGAACATCATCCCTCCCATGTTGGAATTAGTACTAGAATAATTTTGCACTCATAGTCTTGTGGGGTAGAGAGACAAAAATAAACATATAATTATATTTCCCAAAATAACTTTTACCGATCTCTTACTCCATGTCAAAGCACTTTAAATAATCAAAAACCAAAAAATCTGTGAAATACTTTGTATTTTCTGCTTTATAGATAATAAAACTGAGGTCATACTTAAACTGATGAACAAAAATAGATACAGATGAACAAAGAAACATTGAACAGACTGTCAAACTTCTGGGAAGAAGTGGGAAGGCAGGGGAGGGTTAGGGAGGAGGTAAGAGATCAACCAAAGGACTTGTATGCATGCATATAAGCATAAACAATGGACACTGACAGTAGTGGGTGAGGGCATGTGCCAGGGAGTAAGGGAGGAGGGGGGAGATCAATTGGAGAGGGGAATGAGACATATGTACTACTATTTGTAATACCTTAAACAATAAAAACAAAAAACAAAAAAGTAAACAAACAAAAACCACATCATATTATCAAAGCCACAATTAACTCTTCCACTTCACCTATTTTTATACAACAACAAAAATACTGAGGTCAGATAATTTTCCCAAGGTCACAGCAGGTGGGTCTAATTTGAGAGCCAGGGAATCTGTCTCAAGGTCTGAGTTCTTAACCTCAGAATAATATTGCTTCCAGCTGAGATGAATCTGAGTGTCCTTGTGAAGTGAGAGACAAGGTCATCTGTTTACAGGAGAAGAAATGGATGCGAAGGTTTAGCAGGACTGAGGAATGTCAGGCCCACAGGCCATATAAGGCCCAAGAAACCATTTGGTCTGGCTCTGCTAAGGCATTAGGGGTGAGTTAATTGAATGCTTGACAAATATAGCAGGCTAATTTTTAAGCTGATAATTTTGTATGGCCCAGGAATGATGTTATAAATCTCCAAATGGCCCTTGGCAGAAAAAAGGTCCCCCACCCGTGGCTTAGAGAGGTCAGATGTGGTGCACAGTGGCTGAGGAAACTAGAAGCCTGGGATGAGGGGCTGGAAAAGGGTGTCCCGGCTACCCACATGTCACACACGGTGGACACCTGGATTGGCTGTGGCACTCCGCACTGTTATGTTCCGCAGCCTGAGTGTCACTAATGGAAAGGACAGGCAATAGATTGGTGGTCTGGCCAGGCAGAGGGGTGGAAGGATGGGTAGCAAAAAATGAGGGAAATTAGTGAGCAAATTATAAGTCTGTGGACAATTCATCTAGGCTTCCAAAGGGGCAAAAAGAGGAGTGAAAGATTTAGGAGGGGTGGAAGGATAAGAGATTCATCAGCAAGTTAAATGAGTGTTCAGGATTTCAGCAGTGGCCAAGGCCTGAGTAATTAATTGCAAGACTCAGTTGAGGTGTGAAGATAAAGAATTCAGTTTGGCATAATGTTATAACTGAATCTCTCCCCCACCTAAATTTATATATTGAAGCCATAACCCCCAGTGTGAAGGTATTTGGAGGTGGAGCCTTTAGGAGGTAATTAGGTTTCAATGAGGTCATGGGGGTGCAGTTCCCATGATGGGATGAGCGCCCTTATAAGAGGAGGAAGAGGAAGAGACCAGAGCTCTGGCACTCGCTCTCTCTGCCAAATGATTATACGTGAAGAAAACAGTGGATGCAAACCAGGAAGTGGGCCCTCACCAGACACTGAATCTCCTGGCACCTTGATCGTGGAGTTCTGCCTACAGAACGATGAGAAATGAACGTTTGTTGTTTAAGGCAGCCAATCTATGGTGTTTTGTTACGGAAGCCCAGGCAGACTAATACAGTGCCTATGAGATACTTAAGTGTATCCAGCTCAAGGGTTTCAGACACACAGGGGTTTGAAATCAGGAGAGATTTGTGGGACAGAGGAAGGGGTCTGGAAACTTCAGGTGTATTTAAGGCCACATGAGGGGATGTCCTCACCCTGTGAAGTACATAAAGGGAGAAAAGGAAAGAGCCTGATGAGGACCTTGCAGGACCCCAACATTTAAGAGAAGGACGGAGGAAAAGAGGTCTCCTAAGGTGATGGAGACGAAGTAGTAAAAGAGGGCACATTACTAAAGAGACTGATGTCAAAGAAAAAGGATGATCGATGACAAATTCCTCAACATATCAAGTAAGATAGACAATAGATCACTCTAATCCTTATTGAGAGGGAGCAAAAGCCAGACTGCAATGAGTTGAGAAGAAAAATGAGAGGTGTCCCATTGGAAGAACATGGAGTTGAGATGACTCAGAATTTTGACCAGGAATGAGAATTGTATGGATAGAAGTATTCTGATAGGTTTTGATTCAGGTAGGCATGGGCTCAAATTCCAGTTGTACCTCTGGTTGACCTTAGGCCAATTTCTCCTCTAAATATCTGTCTTCTTATCTCTAAAACAAGGAGTCATTTCACTTTGGCATTTTTGAGACTCTTCGCAATTATATTTATCAAGTGCCTGGCACATAGCTCAAAATGGTGATGGTCTTGAGAATAGGAGCCACTGTAGTGGTTGTGGATGTTATGAGAAAAGAAGATACTTACTCTTTAAATATTATAGATTTAATTTTAGACTTTAAAGGAGAAATATCTAAGAGAGAAAGAGATTAAAGACAGGAGAGAAGAATTAAGAGAGCAAGAAATCCAAGGAATTAGGAAAGACTGACATCTGGACTGTAAATATAATTAGCTATTAGCTGGAGGCAAGATACCGTACACATAGATGCAATGAGGTTTATAAGTATTCGGGGGAGGATAAGACTTTTATACATTCAGTCTATAGTTAGAAACCATTTTCTTAGCTCCTATTATATTACAGACACTGGACACAATGGAGAAAAACAAAGATCATTCCTTTTCTTAACCCTGATCCTTTTTTTAGTGTCCCTCACTTCAGCCAATAATGCTTTCATTAGCAGATGCCCTGCCTACAACCTAGAAATCATTGTGCTCTTCTCCTATAATCACTCACACCACATCTAGGCAGTCACCAACTCCTTTCAGATTTACCTCTTAAATCACCCTCTTTCACATCCTCGACTATGGCTTCAGTACAGGTCACCCATACTTCTGCTCCAGTAACCTTCCAATTGGTTTTCCTGTCTCCAGTCTTGCTCCTGCTCGAATCCATTCTCCATTCTGTTACCTGAATGGTCTTTGAAAATCATGTTACCCATTCAATTCCCCTTAATAATTTTCAGTGGCTAATCACATGGTGCTTTATGATCTGGTTTAACCTCATCCAACCCTTCCTCTTTCTTCATCCAGACAAACTATTCTACATCTCCCAAATGGACCATTGACTCATACCTGTTATTTTGTTTAAAATGTTTGCTTTGTTTAAAATACTCTTGTCTTCCTTCCTTACCTGCTAAAATCCTATGTCACCTCCACTATATCATTTTCTCTCCTGAAATTTTCCCTGACATCACCTTAGAATCTACAAGTCTGGCTTTGGTATACCTTGTATATAGGAACTGTCACTTTAGAATCTCTATATTCCCAAACCCTAGAAGAAGCCTTGGCCCTCAGTTGATATATGATAAATGTTGAATGAATATGCTGTCAGTAGTCTGTGACTATATATGTGCCAGTGTATATGTATATACACATACATATATATCTCAAATATAAGTACATCTAAATGATAGGATTAATATTATCCAGTTAAATACTAGCAGCTGGCTTACTCCATTATGATGAAGAGAAAACATTTTTACCTCATAGAAAATGAGGCAAACGTTTTAAATACCTTGAAAAGCAAAGCTCGATGGTAGAAGATTCCTTTTTTGATCTGTCCAATTGGAACAACATTGGATTTAAGTTGAAATTTTAGTTCACTTATATGAAGTTCCCAGCTGAAATCCTGTAGTTTATCTTTTGGAATTTTACCGCCCATTTTTTCTGCCACATACCTGTGTTAATTACATTGAGATCAAATCAATCAAGTTTAATCTCACTTTAGACACTTTCGAGTGTAACTATATGTAAAAATATATATATATATTTTCTCTGATTTTATTGTTTACTTTAAAAATGTACTTACTATAACTAGGTTAACATTCTGCTTACCAATCCAAAGTATCACTTATAAACAGATATTCTAACAATTGCATTCAATACGTGGCAATAAATGAATGCTAATTTTCCCAATACTTACAAGATACAAATCAGTATCACTTAATTTGTCTCAATGCAGTTTTAAAATGTTATCCTACTCTTGAAAAATATTTGCAAATGATTCAATCTAAAATTCGAGGCATTGTAATAACATATAGTCCTTTTTTTTAAGAAATTTAAATTCAGAGATAAGATGAACACAGACATTTTCCCATTAGATCCCCCAATATTTTAAGTTTTATAATTTTTTTCTTTTAATGTAATTATTTTTAAATTTAGAGAAGGACATGGTATTTATGTAACACTGACATTAGAGGAGAGAGGAAGAGGCAAAAAGGTAAAATAAGTAAAAAGGTGAGCAGGTGGGATGGACGTATACTTTGCCTGTGGGCTTCTCTTAATATGAGGCTCTCAATGAAGAAGTAAGTAAACGCACTGCAAAAATTCTCTGTAGATTAAGGTCACTACATTTTGGAGTGAGGGTAGAATTGCATTAAAGAAAGAATTTCCCTTGTTGTGTGTAGAACGGAGCAAAGAACATCAGTGACAGACAAGAGAAAGTTGAGAGAGAGTTAATTAGCTGACCTGCAATCCCCCCTGGCCAGGTGTGCTGTAATGAAGGGTAGCAACCAAAAGCATGGGGACAAATCTCTGTGTCTCTATCTTCATGTGGGCTCAGGGTAAGAAGGCAATTATTTGGGAAATGATGAGAAGTATTTCTGATAGGAACAAAGCATGAGGACATTTGATAAATGTTGAGATGCGCTAAATCAGAGTACTGCTTGCGTCATCACTTCTCAGCATTAGGAAAACTTTAGCAGCCAAAAATGTTCTATTCCAGGGCTGGCTGATACACAGTCAATGATCTGGTGGCTGTGTTTCTTGCAGTTGTTGCATTCAGGTTTGATGACTGCAGCTCACTTCTATTTGGAGTAGATACGAGCTCCCGTGGAGACCACAGCTGTTGCCAATCCAGTAGCTCAGCTGCTGGTTGGTGTCAGTCAAGAAGGCTCTCTGCTTCTAGTGATTCCTAATCCCTTACAGCTACCACGTTAAGTTCTCAGCTTCCCTTAGAGCCGTGGTTCTCAACCTTGGCTGCACATTAGAATCACCTGGGAATCTTTTTAAAATCCTGATTTCTGGGCCTCATCCTCCGGAAATTCTGTTTCTTTGTTACTAATGTTGTGACCCCACGCCATAACAAAGTAACAGAATTTCTGGAGGATGAGGCCCAGAAATCAGGATTTTAAAAAGATTCCCAGGTGATTCTCATGTGCAGCGAAGGTTGAGAACCACTGTCTTAGTGGAACCAGATTAAATGCTCCAATTAAGAAGGTAACTTCACTGCTTATGCAGAGCGCTGAGCCTGCCCAAACATTTTAGATTATTTATGTTCCCACTTTGGAGCCATGTGAAACATATAACATAAAAACAAGGGTTGGTTATTTGTATTAGAAAATAACTTGTGGGTTTACAAATAATTCACAATAGAATTTATTTAAATTGTGAGAACCCCATATATCCAGGGAATTGTTTCATTTTCAAATTTTTGATTTATTTTAACTTCTTCAAGGTTAAGATTGAAAAGATACTTTTCATGGTTTACCTGAAAAAAAATGACAGGAATTTTTCGCCTATACTTATTTATTTATTTTAGTAAAACATAGTTGGCATATACATAGGTATTTTTCTTTAGGCAATTTCCAGATACTAGTTCTGATTTTTGGCAGAAATCTGATCTAAAATAGAAATTGAGAAAAAAAAAATTGGAAAACCCCCCCCCCCCCCCCCCCCCGCTTCATTGTATTTATGTTTCAGAGTCAGAGGTAGGGAACTATAAAGTTCAATTTTATTATGGCATAGTTGTCTAAAAATTGGCTAAAAAGTGCAAACCACTAAATTAAACATACTTTCCACAAATTGTATATGTGTATATAGACAACTTACTTTGCAAGAGTCTCAATCTGTTCCCTTATATTGGTTATGGGAAGTATTGATTTGGTCACTTCATACACATAAGCACAGAAGTCAGGATCAGCGGGAAGGGACCATTCTTTATCTTGGTTTCCTTCTCCGGCCCATTTTAGTACCACTGTAACCTCTTCCTCCTCCTTCTGTTTTTCCTCTTCTTTTTTACCTTTGCTTTTCCTTTAAGAGTAAACAACAATCAAAATCATAACCTGAATAAGCACAAACTGCTCTGAGTTCATCTGAAGAACATCCCAGAAATACAGTGTTTAAACCTCAATGATGATACCATATTGTTGTCAAATTTTCAATGACAATGGTAGATTTTTATAGTTTCTATGCTTTGCAGGAGATATTAATTTCAAGAGAACACACACACACATATTATGAAAAGTATCTATTGGTCTTCTGAACAATTGTGTAGCAAGATGCCTGGCCCATCATAAGTATGATATAAATATTTATTGAATTGAAAAAATAGGTTGCCTTCTCATGGAGTCTTTGCCAATTTCATATCATCTCTTGCTTCAGTTGACACCTTCTGAAGGAAGAATGCAGATCACAATTTTTAAGAAAAATTATTGAAAACATAGAAAAAAGCAAAACAAAACAAGGATGGTATAGAATTCTTGTCATGCAGGGACAAAGGCTCACCAAAAGTTTATCTGGGGAAATGTACTTATTTATTTAAATTAAATTTATTGGGGTGACATTGGTTAATAAAACATACAGGGTTCAAGTGTACAACTCAATAAAACATCCTCTGCACACTGCATCATGCGCCCATTGCCCAAAGCCAAGTCTCTTTCTGTCCCCATTTATCCCTCCTTTGCTCACTTCCACCTCCCCCCACACCCTTTGAAATGTACTTAGTTCTGTACTTAGGAAAAATGGCAGATACCTAGTAAACAGTGAAGATACTACTTAATTAAAAGATAATATTAATTAAAATGTCCAGATTTAGAGAAATTACTAGTTATCATATAGGTTTTTGTTTACTAAAGATGCAAATTATTTTGTCCAGTGGAAAAGATACTCTCAGAGGTTACAGTTTATTGTTCTAGTGGTTAATAACCTACAGTATGTTTTGTTATGTAATTTGTCGGTCTTTTTCTAACATTTCTTAATTAAATACCTAGCTTCTCAAATGTTCTTTGGACCAATATTAACATCTTACTGATTCTCTCTAATTAATGAGTTGAACAAAAACAATGGCCTGGGTTCTTTTTCCACACTTTACCCTGTCTCTCCCACTGAATATAGTCCTAAAACCTGCACAGAATGTATGCAATCACTATTTGAAGATTCTGAAAAGTAATTATTAGCAGAAAGATCAGAGAAGACATTGAATCACTACCTAACTGTTGGTGAATCTAACCCTTTATTTTTGTCCACTGTTCTATAAGCTGAACTAGACGTAGCCCTAAGTCTGGAAGTGGGCATCAGCACAGGCAGTGAAAGCTCAAGGAGAAGCCTGTTTGAGAAACAGGGAAGAGACAGAGTAGAGTGGGGAAAAGCCCTGTTTTTTTCTTATTTTTCTCATTCTCTTGTGCTCCAGCCCCTAAGGAATCCCATCCTGTGACAGTGGTGACAGTGGTGTTGTCCAGGTCCCTAGGAGCCAAAGACTGCTGTAGACTCAATCCTCCTGCTGTTTGGCTGTATATATGGATGCAGCCATGGCAAAGCTGTATCAGGGCAGAGTATATAAAGGGAAGCCCCAATGAACCAGCAAAGACAAAGGAGATTATGTAGAGGAAGGAGCTCAGGAGAGCCACCATATACATTTGTTTGTGGATTCCTAGGCTTACTCCCAAGCTGTGCGTACATGGTTTCGACCCAAAAAACACCTACGTAGGTTTTGAAGGTGGAACTATGAGATAGACCACTGCCCAAGTCCCAAACTGGACACTAGTTGGCACACAAGCAGGGCAGATCCAAACAACACTGCAAAATCTTTGAACCTGAGACTGACTATGGATGACAACTCACAGATCACTGGTTGGAATTTGAAGACTGAAAGCAACTGGGTCAAGTACCTACTAAAACATACACACACAAAGGAATATCCTCCTTAGAATGCATAAAAGACGCATAAAAAAAACTGCAGCACTCATAACATGACATTACAATCTAATTACTCAGCATACAAAGAACCAGGAAAACCTCAACTCAGATGAGAAAAAACAATCAACAGACATCAATGCCAAGATGGCACAGATATAAATGCTGCAATTAGTAACAAATATTCTTGAAATGAATAGAGAGTTAGAAAGTTTTAGAAAGAAATAGGACATATACAAATAGAATTTTAGAGCTGAAAATATAATACAGAAACTTAGAAAAATACAACTTCCTGAATGTGTTTAATAAAATAGAGATAACAGAAGAATGAATCTATAAACTTGAAGACAGATTAATAAAAAGTAACCAATCTAAGCAACACAAAGAACAAAAGATTGAAAAAAAACAACTAACAGAGTCTCAGGGACTTGTTGTAAGATTAAAAAAAGACCTCATATTGGTGTCATCAAATACCCAGAAGAGTAGGAGAAAGGTGAAGTACAGAAAAAAAAATAATTAGGACTGAGATAACTTCCTCAATTTCGTTAAAGACATAAATCTACAGAGTCAAGAATTTTAGTAAATGTAAAGATAAACCCAAAGAATTTCACTCCCAGACACACCAAAATAAAACTATCAAAAACTAAAGACAAAGCAGATAGCATAATTGTCTATGTAGAAAACCCCAAGGAATCTATTAAAAAAACAAAACCCCCAAAATCTCCTAGAACTAACAAGCGAGTTTATCAAGGTTTCAAGATATATGCGCAACATCCAAAAATTGTGTTTCTATATAAAAGCAACAAACATGTAAAAAGTGAAAAAGTTTTGGAGCACTTAACAATTGCTCCAAGAAAGTTAAACCCTTGACAAAATATGTAAAGAATCTGAGTGCTGAATATTAAAAATGCTATTGAAAGCAATCAAATAAGATCTAAATAAAGGATGAAACATACTGTGTTCATAGATTTAAAGATGCAACATATTAAAGATGTCAATTCTCCCCAAAATGATTTCTAGGTTTCATGTAACTCCTATCAAAATCCAAGCAGAGTTTCTTTGTAGACATAAAAATATCTTACTCTAACATTTATACAAGAAGGCACAGAATGGCCAAATCAATCTTGACAAAGAAGAATAAAGTGGGGAGAAACCCTACTTGATATCAAAGCTCACTATACAGTTACAGTAACCCAGACAGAACAATACTGGTGGAGAGCAAGGCACACAGATTAATGCAACAGAACAGAGGACCCAAAAATAGACCCACCAATATGCTCAACTGATTTTTTTTGACAAAGATACAAAGGTAATTCAATGAAAGAAGTACTAGTATGGCCTTTTCAGCAAATAGTGCTGAAGCAATGAAACATGTACGATCCTTGTGGTGACAGAAATAGAGACATGAACTTACAGATGTATTAAAATTGTACAGAACTACACACACACACACACACACGCACAAACGCACGCAGTAAAACTGGGGATATCTGAATAAAAAATCATTGGATATATCAACCTAAGATACAATGTAATCTAAAATCTCTAAGCAAAATATAATATTTCTCTGCTGTATCATCTTTACCTTTTCCTTGTATGTAAAATAAACTGAACATATTCACATACATAGTAAATTAGGAAACAAAACTAGGAACCAACACTAGGAAGGCCAATTAGAATGGTAGAGAGCATAGATAGGTTTCATTGCTTTCTAAAATTACAGGCTCACTTTCTAAGACTGAAGAGCTCCACCCTGTGATTACACAGAGCGACCTATAAAACAGAGAGGTGTACTTCTCACTGAGTGTGCTGCCTGAAATTAGAGTCGATTGGCGTGTAGAAGATTTTATCCAGCACAGGGGCTAAGCACGTCAGGGAGGGCTGTCTCATTGAGTGATTACAAATAGATAATTTACCGGAACCCCGGAATGCTACTTCCCTGCGGATATAAAGAGAAGTATTTCATTTGGACTTCTTTCCCATGAAGGCTGCCAAGTTGTGTTATAAGGGATTCAATACCTACATGAATTTCATTTCTAAATAAATATGGAAAAAAAAGCACTTGGAAATTACAAAATTAATTCCTCTAAAAGTAACCTCCAGAAAGAACATCAATTTATGAATAAAGGTAGCAGAACTTTTACCTTTCTTGCAGAGACTTTACCAAAACAACCTCAGAAAGCAGAGACTTCTGTGTGGATCCAACACAATTAGGATATTATGTATTTTCATAAGAGATGAGTAGGTAGGCAGTTAAGTAGGTAGAGAGAGATTTGTCTGGACCCAAATTGTATTCTGATATTTTCAAAGTTTAATCACTTGCTCTTTTTTGATATCAACTAGATGAATATATAAACTATAGGACAAGGATATAGGAAGAAATAAGTCATGAATCCAACCCACTTGGGGTTTTAATTGAGGTAGGAAGATTTTTGGTAGGTGAAAAGTAAATGCAATACCAAGTAGCAATCAATGAATTCCATTTGAGTGAAAAAATAAGAAATTCAAGGAGTTCAATGTCCACTGGGTGTCCTATTTCCACCCAGTCTATTCCAACAGGATGAGAAGGGAGTATTGTACCAAGTGAAGTTATGCTTTATTTAGATTAGGAATTATATATATATTCTAATAAATATATATTAGAAGCCGGATGCATGAAGATTTGTGCAAGAATAGGTCTTCCTTCCCCTGAATGCCAGCATGCTGTGGGCTCGCTCTGGCAGCCTGTGCAGCGGCAGCGGAGGACTGGAGAGGTTGGGTGCACAGTGCGTTTCACTTTCCCATTGTGAAAGTGGGATGCAACTGGCCCTCTTCCTCATCCTCTTCCTCCTCTGCCCTCCACCTCCTGTCCACCCGCTCTCCCTCCATGCCCATCGCTCCTCCCCTCTTGATTTGGCGAGATAGGGAGGAGGGAGATCTGATAATTTGGGTTACTGTGTAGGTGGCCTTTTTCATCTATTCAAAACAAAGCCGAGCCTCCTGCCGCTGCTGCCATGGCTGCCACCATTGCCTCTTGGCTGGCCTGGGGCTCCCGGGGCGCGATAACTGTGCACTGAGTGAGCTCCTGCATGTGTCCGCGCCTGTGGGGCTGCTCCAATGCTAGAGTTTTGTTTACCTGAGCAGTGGGGCAGGGGTGGGGTAGAGGGAGATGCCAGACACCAGGAGCTATGACCTCAGGCACCAGAGGGTTGCCTCTGAGGCCAGGGGCTGGGCCACAGGGAGGCTGCAAGGACTGTTGACAGGTGTGGAGCGTGGCAGGGAGGCCCTGGGCAGCTGGGGCGGGGCCACCACCATCTTTGTCAGGTTAATTTGCATACTCACTCCTGATTGGCTGTGGGTCATCGCAAAGTGATGGTCAATTTACATATCGCTCTCTCTCTGTTGTCTGTCTCCCCACTAGGATTTAAGTTCTATGAGGACAGAATTTTCACTGCTATTTTCCCCACACTGGAACAATTCCTGGAACCTAGTGTATGGTCAATTAATTTACTTTTTCCATTTTACTGATGAGGGAACTCAGGCAAGGACGCCAACTAAGCACTGTGCTAAATAGTGGGGATGAAGAGAGAAATTATTCAATCAGACATGTTCTTGTCCTCAAAGAGCTCTCAGTCCAGTAGAGGAGAAGCAGAGAGGCCCCATGAGGAGGAGAAGGGAGGTGAAGGGCAAAATTGTCAGGGCTGGAGCCATAGCGGCAGGTTAGAAGCAGAGATCAGAATACTGAGCAACAGAGACTGACAATACAAAACAAGGTCAGAAATGGGAATAAGTAGCTCTGAGATCTGGGGAACTAAACCTTAGGGATCTTAGGGGACAGTCTCAGTTTAGAAAGTAGCTGGTTCAGATGAGTGCCAAATACACTCCAATTCCACAGTGGTTTTGAGGGCTTATGTCCTCAAAAGTAAAGGGCCATGGAGTGTGGCAGGAGGTCCAGATGGATTTTGAAGAGTCCAGGAGAGTGCTCACGAGAGAAATAATGTATTTTAAAATATGTAAACAAGTAGGAAGTGTGTTTAAAGTATGGCAGGCCTGCAAAACACACAAGCACAGTCTACAATCAGTGGTTCTCAACCTGTGGGTCGCGACCCTTTCACGGGGGTCGCCCAAGACCATCAGAAAACACATATATAATTACATATTGTTTTTGTGATTAATCACTATGCTTTAATTATGTTCAATTTATAACAATGAAATTGGGGGTCACTACAACATGAGGGACTGTATTAAAGGGTCGCTGCATTAGGAAGGTTGAAAACCACTGGTACATGTTTCGGCCAAAGAAGAAGTTGGTCTTGTTTGCCTTGTCTCCCTCTGGGAGGTCCCTGCGGGGGCAGAGACCTCAGTGAGCAGCTGGGTGGGTGGGATGCACACAGCAGGGAGAGCGGGATGCCCCAGCCCGTGTGCTGCCACCTGCAAAGGCAGCCCCTGGAAGAGGACAGAACTGTTCCTTTTCAGTTGATTACTATCCTGGGTTGGACTTTTAATTGACTGACTAGAGACTGCTTCCGTCGTCATTTTTGAATTAAAGTGACTGTAGGACTTAATAATGATCAAAGTGCCCTGAGTTCTCACCCGGAGGCAGGAGAAGAAATCCTTCTGGGTAAATTTGAGAGATGGCGAGAGACAAAAATAAGGTTAATTTTAATTGCATAACGTGAGTCCTGCTTAGTTCAACATACTGATGCCACAAGAAGAGCTTCCCATTTAAAAACCACCCCTCCCTTTCACCAACTTTTTTGGGTAATGAAAACTTGACCTGATTACAATTAGGAGAAGAGTAAGAACTGCATTTCTTACCTGGATCCTTTCTCTTTAGCGGCACTTCTGCTAACAGCAGTATTTCGTCCAGAAGCAGGTTCCGATTTCTCTTCTGTGGGAGATCCAAATCCAGCACTAAAATAATAACTAGCTTTTCTTGTCATATGTAAAAAACCACAACCACTTTCAATCATATGGAAAATACATTGCATTTAAAGGCAATTAATAACTTATAAGGCATTTTCACTTCTTTTATATGCTTTGATTACAAAGCAGGGCACCAGGCATTAGTTCATTTACAGATGAAGAAACTAAGCTTGCTCTCAGACTCTTAACTCATGTGCTCAACATCTCACTGTGGGTTCACAGCAGAGAGAATGTCAAGCCAGGTTTCCTGCCTCCTTTCCCATAGCTATTTTAAAAAACAACTATGAAGTTATATTACTCTAAGAAGAATCAAAGACTGGTTGCCAAAATCTAATTTTTGTACTCCCAAATTAAGAGGAGAATTATTTGAGTATAGATAAAAGATCATTTTCTTACCTGGCCTTTTCTTTACTAGCTCTTCTTAAAGAAGAGGAAGAAGAAATACTTCGCCCATAACCAACCTCTGAGGATTTATCTTCTGTAGATGGAGGAGGAGAACTGCAATTTTACATATTTGAAAGTATGGATGAATTAAAATAATTTATTCATCAATATTAGCTTTGTCCTACAAAACAGATTTCTTCCCTGAAAATCATATTTGGAGTTGACTCTTAACAGTGACATTAATTTAAAAGCATAAAGGAGAGGTTAAAATAAGACAATAAATAGTATAAAGCTTTCCATAAACTAGAATAAGACATATTTTTATAAAATGTGTCCCATAAAATGTATTATAGAGATATATGTGACCATTTAAAGAAGGATGTTGACGCTTCAATTTTTAGCTCTCCTATTTGCCTCTTAATATATATACATACACACACATTGTGCAGTAGTTGGACACCTGCACACAGTTCTAGAGAGTTGTAAACATCACTCTTCTTAGTTTGCTCCTATCTAGTTATACATTCTTCAATTACTTCATGACACCAGAAAAGTAAGAAACCCTGGCTGCTGAAATACACATGGGGTTGACTGGTAACACAGAGTCAGAGGGAAAGCCATGGTGATATTCCTGACTTTACTATGTGAGGCTATGAATTTATGCATCAGTGTTTATTTTCATGGTGCTTGATATGCAGGGGAAAGGAAAGATAGCATACTGGGGATCTTTACATAGTCACCTGATCATAGACAAGCAAAAGTGTATGTGCTTCCCTACATCCCTCTTTCCCCCAAAGACTCACACATCAGATTTACTGTTAACCAAGAGTATAGTACGTAGGTCATTTGGTTCTTGTAAGCAGAGATCCTTCAAAGGCCAAAGTTTGGTACCAGGATTTATCTGTGGATAATTTAAAGATTGTAAAGTAATATTGGCACGGGTTATATTTTTTAATATGATTGCTGTTACAATATGTTCTCAACAGTTTGAGGTGTCTGATTTTACATACACACACACACACACACACACACACACATACACACACACACACCTTAGAAATAGGAACCTGGAGTTGTGGATATCTTGCCTTTGAGCAGGATATATCTCTCTAGTTCCCCACAATCTCTGTTGCTTTATTCTCAGCTATTTCACACCATAATTATCAATTTGACCCCTGAAAGTATCTGAGTTTAAAAATCCACCTATAGACATAAGGGAGAACTTATTGTCTGAAAGAGTAACTAGTTACTAAACAGATTACAAAAAAAAATTGTGAGGCTACCTGAAAAGAGGCTAGACAAAGCTCTACACTAGCTATTTTATGAGCCTGGTGAAGATTAGATGAGATCACCTTCTGAGTTCGTTTCCAACTATATAATAGTTAGATTCCTCTCTCATCCAAGATGCTTTTCATGGTCCTTTTAAAATAAGACAGATCATTTCATTCTTCTGCCAACGTTTCCCAGTTCATTCAGAGTAAAGGCCAAAATCCTTCTGATGGTTTACAAGACTGACATGACCTGGCCTCTCTTCATCTCTCTGACCTACTCTCCACTCTCTGCCCCTTGGTTCCCTCAGCTCCAGCTGCACTGACTGCTATTTCTTAAGTACGCCAAGTGTGTTCACACCCAATGGCTTCTGCACCAGTTTCCTCTGCCTAGAAATCTCTTCCCAGGATACCCTCATGGCTAACACCTGCACCTTCTTCACCTTTTTGATCAGATATTACCTCTTGGTGAGGCCCCCCAACCACAATTTTGAAAATTACAACCATCAACCCCAGTCCTCCCCAGCCCTACAGAGCCCCCTTATCCTGCCTCTGCTCTACCTACCTCTCCCTCATAGCTCTTATTTTAATTATGTGATGTAATTTATTTAGTTGTGATGTTTATTGTTTATTGTCCGCCTCTTCCCACTGGTGCCATGGGAGTAGAGATCCTTGACTCTTTTGTTCACTGACATATTCAAAGCCTACAATACTAGAAATGTAATATTTACTGAATGAATGAATCAGAGAATTCTTCTTTATAAAGGATATTGTTTCCTTAACATTTTAAAAAACTCATGAATAAGATAACATTTTATCATCATTTTCTGATCCATGGCAATGTTTTTCTAATATGTTCTTTGTTGATTTTTCTGCTCTTCTCCCTCAAAGCATCTTTATACTACTGTTGTGCCAATTTTTAAAAAATGAATAATCAATGAGATGAGCTTTCTCAGAGCAGTGACTTCTCAGTGGTTTGTACGTGCATTGTAGGGGTTTGTGTTATGGTGGTGATGGTGGCCAGGGGAAGCAGAAGCAAGAGCTAGAGTAAAATTTTAGGCTAGCTATTTTTCATTATTCAAAATACCTCTAATTCTGTTATCATGATACAGTGTTTCCTGCAAATGTGACTTATATACGGGGTTCTTGTTATGGCCCTGTTTCCTTTGCTTCTTTGGACCAATTCGGCCCAAAAGGGCTTCTGCTGTCAGCCTTGCCGACCCCAGCTCCTGGTCCTGCACCCACCTGGAACAGTTTTCCATTTGTACTTCTGCGTTTTCCCATCACCTCAGGAAATAGATTTAAATATATATATTGATTTCAGAGAGTAAGGGAGAGGAAGAGAGAGAAACATCAATGATGAGAGAGAATCATCTGCACACCCCACACTGGGAATTGAGCCCATAACCCGGGCATGTGCCCTGACCAAGAATCGAACCATGACCTCCTGGTTCCTAGGGTGACACTCAACCACTGAGCCACAGAGCTGGGCAGGAAGTAGATATTTTTGATAGTATTTTCTGAGATCTGGTACCACTAGCACTCTTGTGCTTCCTTCCCCCTTTCATGCTTCCTTTTGAACAGCTTCTGCCTGATTTCAGGGATTTTTAGTAACTTTTAAATTTGTTTGAAGTCTGAGGATCATATATGTTTCCTAGTTTTGCCTTAAATGGAATCTGTGGATTTTTAAATGTTCTTAATTTTTCTTATTGCTTTTGCTTTTGGTTTCCAGAAGAAGCAGAAAACACTGGCTTAAGCAGCAATGACAAAAAGTCCTCAAGATTCTCATTTTTAGCTTCCCATTTCTCTCAACATTAACACTGAATTGCACTGTAAGTTGTTTTAAAAATCATAATTGGAAATGCAGTTAAGTAAAACATTATTATTCTACATCACATTTTAAAATCCAGTACTACAATTTGATTAATTTCAATTATATGATGCTAAAATTAAAAACTTATACTTATGTCCTTATCACTAACATTGAGCCCTAGAAATAACAGAACACCAAACTGAAAATGTGGTTCTTTCATATCTTCTCTGAAACCTGAACTAGCATAGCAAGCTGATTTAAGTAAAAGTAATCATGTTCTAGTTAAAAGAATAAACAAATGCAAAATCTTATAGCCAGACAAAGTCAAGGATGAAGTTCTGATTCCCAAGTGTCAGTCTGTAAAAATAAAACATGTTAGGTGGTTACAAAATTGCAATGTAATGGCATCATGATTAAGGAAGAGACCCTTATCATACATACATACTAAAATACAAGTCAGTGCTCCCGCTTACCCGGCCATAATCATAGAAGCCGTCACTGATGATGTTACTTGATGACAAGTAGCCAGTCTGGCTGTATTTCAGAGACAGGTGGTTGTTGAGCAATTTGTTATAAGCTACCTCACTGAATTTATTTTTTCGAGTTACTGATAGGTTGATTTCTTCAAGGATCTCTAAAGCCCTGTCAATAAAAGCAAAATTTGCTTTATATAAGCCACCCAACGTTAAGTTCTCACTTATCTACCTAGCCAAGATCCTGAATGCAATGGAAAGGGTATAGCCATCCAACCCTTTTAGATAAAGTAATACTGTCAGTTATGAAGACAAATCAGTCTTTCTGAGAACATATATACCTTGTAGTTACTCATGTTCAAAGAGTTGAAAAGGACACTTTTTTGGGGGAAAAAAGATTCTTCATTTAAAGCAAAATTAATATTCAACTCCAACTTTTGCAACTAACCAGGCAATATATACAGAGAATAAAAATGTTTAGAAATAGGGTAATCCGGTCTGTGAAACCTAACCAACCCTATTTGCTGATGTGCTAAAAACCCCATCTGTCATTGGTAAGGGAACAGATCTGGGGAGGCTGGCTAAATGTTGGGTTCTGATGAAAAGATTCGGGTCGGAGAAGGAGCAAAATGGGGTGGTCATCAGGGCTCACCCATTTTATTTTAGAAAGTTGAGGGACAGACAGGGTTGTATTACAATAGTTGAGGAAAATGAAGGAAGCATTTCTCAAGAGGAAAACATGGAAAAGGAAATGTTGGACATGATTTTATAAAGGTGGGGAGGAGAGAAGGACCTTCCTTCCACCAGGCAGTCCCTCCAGAGGTGAAGCCCTTGCTGTGCCCTGCAGCACCCTGAGCGCTCTGTAGACCTGAGAGGGGGAGTGTAGACTCTGCCTGACCTTCCTTAGGCCTGAAAAGTGTGCTCTTCATCTTCTGCTCTTCATCTGAGCCGGAAACTTGAGACAGCTCCACTCACCCGAGCCTGCACAATTCAGCGGCCATCAGCTCATCGCCGGCACAGACCATCACGGCCCAGCTGGCGTGCCTTCTGACGTCATCGTTCTTGGAGCGCAGGAGCTCTATGAGGGGCTCCAGTCCACCTGAATTTCTTAACTAGAAGTAGACACCGACACTGCATGCATTAGGAGTCCAGAATATAAGCATTATGATTTAAACAACAACAACACACAACTCATTATTTGATTGTTTAAAGGCTGTAACTATGTAAAAGCATTTAAAGATGTGTCCATATTAAATTTATTAAATTCAGGGGGCAAAATCAATCACAAACCCTTACAAACAAAATCCCAATTTTCTGTTCAAAGTCAAGAAGAGGCCACAGTAAAGTAATCGAGGGAGGTCACGGTGATTTTGCACAGCGTGGAGGCTGGGGAAAGAGCCGTCTTCTCACTGCCCACAAGTGGGATGCCCTGTGGGCTCCTCAATACTGAATGCTCATTTGGCCCTGAGGTAGACCCAGAAGTCCTTGTTTCTGGAAGGGGTCTTGCAAATGTGATTAAGTTAACAACGATGTCCTGTATTAATAGGCCCAATGTCGGCACAAGATGGCTGCCCCCAAGTCTTTACAAGATGGTCGTCACAAGATGGCCACAAGATTTAATAGGGTCAACCACAAGGACTAAACACACTATTATGTGATGTACTTGTAGGAAATGCAATTCTATGTTTTAAAAATTTGCAATATGAGAAACTAGAGCGTATGTATAACTCATATGTGTAATTCCAAGAACCACAGTGAAAGGCATACCTGTTCACCTACCACCAGCTTAAGAAATAGCACATTTCAATATCCTTGAACCCCTGGGTGCTCCTCTGAATCACATCCACACCCTTAGTCCCCCAAGGGGAAACCACTTTTTTGAACTTGGGGTTAATCATTCTGTCGCTTTTCTTTATAGTTCTAGCTGGTATGTATGTGTGTGTGTGTATGTGTGTATGCCTAAACAACTTCTTCGCTTCATTAGTACACTTCTTAGTACATTTCTGAATGGTATAAAAATAGAATCATAAGACAAATTCTTCACAACTAACTTTTGCTTAGCATGAAGCTCTTTGAGATTCATCTCTGCTGTTGTCTGTAGCAACAGTTCATTCATTTTTACGGATGTGAGATCCCAGTTTATGAATATGCCATAATTTATTTACCCACTCTCTTAACAGCTGGACAGCTGGTTTGTTCCCAGTTATTTAGATACTATACACAATGCTTCCTGGAGCATAGAGGCAAGGCACTGCCTTAAGAATATATACTTAGAAACAGAACGGCCGGTCTACAAGGTCTGCTCACATTCTTTGCTAGATAATGCCCATTTGTTTTCCAAAACGTTGCACCAATTTTGAAAGACTTAAATGATGGATCAGTTCAAACATTTGAAAATGTTTCACATTAATCCACCCATAAGTAATGACCAGAAAAATGAGAGCAAATGTTATGAAAATACTCACCTCTGCCCGGGCCTCAGCGTCACACGCAGTCGCAGCGATGGTGAGAGCGGCTTTGCTCTGCACGACCATGTTCGCAGAATGCAGCGGGCCGATGAGGGCGTGCATGATGTCGTGGCTCTGGATGCTCACCCGCAGAGCCTCCTGCATTGCCATGTTCGTCAGCACAGTGGCGGCGTTGGCCACGGCTCCGTCTCGTTTACTGGACAGGATGTTGACTAATGGATCAATACCATCAGCTTCGGCAGCAGCACTGGGTAAACGAAGGCGAAATGAGTGTCATTCATCCAAGTTCAAGAAATTGTATTTGGAGTGTACAACTGAGCTTATGAAACAAATGAGCACATAAATGCAGTTTTGGAAAGAAATTAATTTACAATGCGATGAGCCCAGAATTGAGGCTTTAGTCGTTTAAATGAAGTCTGGGGAAATGTCGGAAATGAATGAATTTAAATGATTCTTTTCCTGTATCTACAGCATTGGTTATAGGAAAATGTATGACTACTTCTTAGAAAATCTACTGCTCTTCATTTTTTAAATCAGTGATACATATAAGATCAGGCAATTCTATTCAAATAAAGTCTCTTGAAATATTTCTAACCAACAGGAAAATAAAGCGTTAAATAGGATGAATCAGTGAGCATGGGAACTCTGATTCAGTTAAAATACTTTAGTCCATCTTTCCCCTTTTCAGATTAGGTTGCTAATTATAAGCAGAAGTTACATTTGAAGGCAGCAACCATTTTGCTTTTATAAGTTAAACAGCAAAAATCAAAGTCATGACATTGACATAAATAAATATGTAATTTCAATTATATAGACATATTCAATTGCTAAATTTCTGATTTCTAGTATAAAAAGACTATATTATCCATTAACATATTAACATTTTCTCACAGTTAGAAAGACTAAATCTCCTTTGAAGAACTCCATGTTTTCTATAATCCTTGCTTCATAAATAGTTAAAAAGCTCATAAAATAGTAAAAATAAAAAAGAGATCATTTTAATGAGTGGAAAATGATTTAATTATGTGTTATAATGTTTAAAATGGCTTCAAATAAGAGATGTTCCAAGCAATAAGATATATAGAGCATCCTGGTTTTAAAGGAATTCCCAAAATTGTGAGCTAAAATCCAAGTAAATCATCATGGGAATAGAGGTAATCAGGGCAATAAAAGCATACTTGAGATTTTAATAATATCAACATCTCTTTTAAGTTTATATTTGACACATTTCTTCATTTAAGATCATGTTAATAACCAACATTGAAAAAAATGTGAGGCTATATGATTTAGCCCATCACCTGTATGCTGATGAACTGACTTTAAGTTGGCACTGTCACTTAAATTTTCTGATTGTAAAGAACTGACAACTTCAGAATAGAAGTTATCACAATTGTCCAGAAAACGAATTCTCGCTAAGGAGACTGGTAGTTCTCAGGGAAAGAAGCTATGATGGTGGCCCAAGCCAGCTCTGCAGGAGCCTGAACAGCAGAGACTGGGGACAGAAGTGACAGGAGGTGGCAGCTCTGGAGAGTAAGTCTTGGATGATGTTAACCTTGAAGGCACCTCCCACCCTGGTTTTTATAAATCCACCCAGAAAACACACCATACTGATACCAAGGCTAAGCCAGCGCCTAGTTCCATTTCTCTCACATTTAATGTGTATTTAACTCTTCTTGTGACAGCTCAGACAAGGCATCCCTGAAAACTAAAGTTTGGTTAGATGACTTTTACTCCCAATTTATTGATATAAAGACATTGGGAGGAAGGCCCAGCATCTCACTATGATGACCTGAGGGCTAGCATTTAATTTCCTTTCTTAGGGGATAAAAAACACATTTAAGATAATTTCACTTTTAATTATCTCTCCTAGTATTAATTGACTTGGCAGTCTTTTGATTTTATAAATAAGGGAAAATTTGGGAGCTCTAGCATATTTATTTATCAGAAACTTATATTCAACTTGTAGTTGAAACACTGAAAAAAATTTCCAGCAAGAATTTCAAGTGATTAATGTTTTCTGATTAATTAATATATACTTAAACCTTTCCAAAAAAATCATTTTTCCTTTGACTTATTTTTCAGGTACTTAATGCAATCAATTCCTTAGACCAAATACTTTCTTAGGTTTTATTAATTATTTATTATTGAGTGAAGTTGTAAGCAATCAACTAGAAATCTTCAACTATGGAATTTTAATATCAATGAACTAATCATCTGCTCCCTTACATCCCTAACAAAATCACCTGGAGAACACTTACATTAGAATAGGCACATTTTCCAAAAAGATTTTTATTTTTTGTGTTCTTCTCTCTCTCTCTCTCTCTTTCTCTCTCTCTCTCTCTCTCTCTCTATTTAAACATATATATTTAAATTCTTTATTGTTAAAAGTATTATATATGTGTCTTTCTTTATTCTCCAAGATGGTTTATAAACAAGAGAAATTAAAATAATGCAGCATAACCCTATGAACTCCTTCCTTTCCCCCCATGACCTCTACTCGGTCGTTCTCCCCCCCGCCGCCCCCAAGCACATGCCCTCACCCCCTACTGTCTGTGTCCATTGGTTATACTTATCAACAGCATGGATGGACCTGGAGAGCATTATGCTAAGAGAAATAAGCCAGTCGTAAAAAGGTAAATATCACATGATCTCACCCATTTGTGGAATATAATTATGAACAAAAGTAGATCCAGAGACATAATGGTAGAAGCATCGAACAGACTGGGGGGAAGGGGTGAGAAAGCAACCAAAGGACCAAATATTTTTTAGTTGTTAATCTTTATAAACATACTTTGGCTAAAATGCACGAGAGCTTTGTCACGTAATAGTTTTTCCTTTGACAATGTTCACTTTTTAAACCATCTTGGGGAATAAAAAAAGAGTACACATGCATCCACAACAGAAGTGTGCCAGGTGAACGCACACCAATGAGTTCTCAAAGGCTGCCTCTTGTGTGGATCAGGGAGCTTTTGGAAAATTTAAGGGAGTGCATAGGGTCATGCTGCATCGTTTTAATGTCTCTTACTTATAAATAAACAGGGTCATGGAGATCAGGGGTTTTTCATCAGGTGTGCCTGTCTGTGTTCATAGCCTTTCTGCTTGGGTTTTGTCTCTGCCTTTCTCCTTCACAAGCCGTGTTTGGCTTTGCTTCATTTATACTCCACCTTCGGCTCTTTTCTTTGCTCTTTATGGAGGCAGTAAAGGGAAGTACATAAAACCTAGCTGTTTAAAAAAACCCAGCGCTTCTAGAAACACAGTGGAATATAACTTTTACTAAATCGAACATAACTGCCAGCACAGAGCGACAAATCACAGTGCACAGCTGGGAGAACCATTGCGTGGTCCGTACGTATCTGCCCATAATTCGTGTGCAGTTCTGTTTATGTGTAAAAACCATCACTGAGATTAAATTATTATGGTAAAAATTCAAGCTCTTATTCTTACCTAAAAAAGCGAATTTTAGTTATAAACGACATTGTTTTATTTTTCCCTGTCTTATACGCACACAAGCTGAAGTCTGTCATATTCTAAAACACACTTCCGTTTCCCAGATAGCACAGCGTTATCCAAATGAATGGGACAGAAGTCAAACTGCTTTGTTACAAAATCCAGAATTACAGGGCCATATGCCATCACAATAATCTGAAAATGTTTTCTGATATTTACTGTCATTAGTCTCCATCCAGTTGGAGTTCAATCAAGTCAGAGTTTAAAATGTAAACTGGAAGAAGAACCAAGCTAAAATAAAAAAAGGGAATGCACAAAAACATCTGTTTGTACCATTTGATATATGTAAAAAGAAGTCAAGTTTGACATGTCATGTGTATCCAATCTATTACCAAGTCCTGACTGTTTCCCACCTCCATATTTCTCAAACCTCTCCCCTGTCTCCGTCTCCATCTCTCCCACTGAATCCAACCCGCTATGCTCTCTGGTGAATTATATAGATGCTGTCCTGACAGGTCTCTCTTATTCGTCTGCAATTCTTTCTCCATCTTACAGAGAAAGTGATCTTTTAAAATTATAAACATAATCATATTGCTTCCCTGCTTAGAACTTTCTTGGCTTCCCATTGCTCAGATGAAGCTCCAGGTTTCTCACAAGGCCTCCAGGTCCCGCCTGAGCCAAGCCCGCCTGCCCCATCTGCCCACGATCCCCACATGCCTTCAGGTTGCCCTGTGCCGGGGCCTCGCCAACGGGCCAGGCTCTGTCTCACCTGAGGGTATTCCCATATGCTATCTCTACCTCCTGACACTCTTCCCGCTGGGTATTCCCTTTCATCTTTCAAGGTTTGCACACATAACTCAGGAAGAATTTCCTGATCTCAAAACTCGGTTAGGTATCTTTTTTTAACATGAGCTCAGAGTATTTACTTGCTAAACATATATACAATTATTTTTGTTTTAAAAAAATGATGTTTGGCCCAGCCAATGTGGTCCAGTGGTTGAGCATCGACCTATGAACCAAGAGGTCACACAGTTCAATTCCCGGTCAGGGCACATGCCCAGGTTGCAGGCTCGATCCCCAGTGTGGGGCATGCAGGAGGCAGCTGATCAAAGATTTTCTCTCTCATCATTTATGTCTCTATTTCTCTCTCCTCCCTTCCTCTTTGACATAAAAAAATATATATATTTTAAAAAATGATGTTTGGCACTAATGTTCACAATCAGAGAATAGCAGCAACCTTGAAATATTATTTTACAGCACTTGTTATAGAAAGGAATTCAGCACAAAGTTTTTATATAAGTGCCCTTTCACCCTGGGCACTAAGAACATCATTAAGGAAAAACTCAATTACAAAAATAGTGTCCATTTATGGCTCACTGAAAATACTGTGTGATTTCATGTCTGTGAGCCTTTGCATTCACCTTCCCTTTGCCCCAAACACCCTTCCCTACTCCTCCCTCACTTCTGCCTGCGGAATCCTAGTTCACCCTTCAAAACCTGCTCAACCACCCTTTCCGCTAAGAAGCCATCTGTGGCATCACCGCCTCTCCTTGTTAATCACTCCCTCCTTTGTGCTCTGTCTGCACCTCTTACTTACTTCTTAGAGGCAGAGTTTGAGTCTTATTTATATCGCAAGTGCTGACAAGTCAATATATTTTAATTGACTTGGATCAACTCAAAGAAAGTGACGAAGAAAACCTCTGTGGGTGTTGAGAAGGGGTCAGGAAAAAGTACTCAGCTCAAATCTAAGTTTGCAAGAAGGGAGAGGACCAACAAAATTGTGATCCCCACTTTTACCCTTTACAACTGCTGTTGAAATCAGACTATTTCCTCTCCACTTCCAATGCTCTGCAGTTATATCATGAAGTAACTTTTATATGAAGTTTAATAAATGAAATTTTTCACCTTGGACAACTTTTTAGGAATCCGCCTATTTCATATATCAAGGGATGTCTATATTTTGTCTTTGCAGACATTGTTGACTCCATTTATTTTGTTTGTGTCATCAGATGACACTATTTGGTACCTCCCAGAATTGGACCCTTGCTGCAGTTTTGAGGTTCCCATTTACCACATCTGCAAAGACTGGTTACACGAATCAAGGGTGACCTTGGGCAGTGTAGAAATCTGTTTAACAGAGCCCACATGCAGGGTAATACGTGGAACCTGGTGGAACAGATGGTAATATTGGCAATCAGAACCTTGTTTGCTAACAGTGATTGCAACCATTCCCACCAGCACGGATTTTCATATGTCTCCGTGAGTTTTGTCACACCAAGGAAGACACATTGGCAGCAGACACACTGCAAGTGGTCAGGAGAGGTGCATGTGCAGCAGCCACTGGGGGTTGGTGTGTTTAAGCCTGCGCACTCCCGGTGTGTCGATACAGGTGTGCGGGGGTGGGGCACAGTCGTCATGAGAAACAGGTCGCCTTCTTATCACAGCCAGATTTGGAATGCTGTAAACAGGATTCCTGACTCTCATCCCAGCCAGTTTTTCAACAAAGGTAATGATCCAAGATGTCTAGTGTGTTCCTTAAATTGATCAATTTCAGAGTCCAAAACAGCTCTGACCCCACTGCAGCCCCACAGCTGCAGAGACTGGGATATGTGCCCCTGAACTCTGGCTGAACTCCAGGACTGACAAAAGTAGCCAGGAAACTTCCTCCTTTTTAAGAAATATTATTTAAAGAAGCTTATCGGTAATAAGGGGGAGAATCACAATTAGTTGCAGGCAAATGCTTGAAGAGTGTTTAAGTGACATAATTAATAAGGTAAAGCCTAACAAAAGAAAGAAATGCATGAAGTTTCCCATCCCACAGCAAACTAAGAAAAATGTAAAATTATTTAAAAGTATGTGAAACCATACTGTTTCTATCATATTGATTCTCCGTAGCGGGCACGACTCTGAGACTTTCAGAATGTGCTTTCCTGCTGTAGTTGCTGTGACAGCATGGCTTCTCAACAGAGAAATGCTAGTTGCGAAGAGGCTAGTACATGCTAACCTCACAGCATCCGGTTTTTATCTAGAGAAATCAAATGTAACTTTCTTACAAGTGACATGGAATCCTCGTTGACCTATCTGTTCAATCACAATACTTCACATCTATACACACCACCTTCCGTCGCTAGAGCTGGAATGCCTGCCAATAATTAACCAGCTGCAATCAGGAAAGAACAACTGTCTTCATTTTACATGGCTGACTTGTCTCCTGATAGAATAGATATAATGGTTAAGGTGTTATAGTCATAATAAATGGCTTGTGCAGTAACCGAATGTTTCTGTTCAGCCTGGAAATCAGTCTATTTACATATCTGGATGATAAGGGACACAATCCCAAAGTAATTAGAGATATCCTGTTGCTGATATTCTTAACTAAATAATAAGGACACTGAATGCTTTAGTGAGGCAGCAAATAAAACCCCCCTGGGCCCTTGCCAGGACTGGCTTAGCCTCATCAGCTGTAATGTCACTTCTTCAGAAAGGCCTTTTTTGATGAGCTCCATGCCATTCTCTACGACTCCTTTCATAGCTTCAGTCTCATGCATGCCTTCCCTATGACACTGTGCTGCTTTATTTAATCTACTAGAGGCCCGATGCATGAAAATTCATGCAAGAGTAGGCCTTCCTTCCCCCGGCTGCCGGCACCGGCTTCCCTCCAGCACCCCAGACCTGGGCTTCCCTCCTCTGGCTGCCTGCAGGCACCCGGGACCAGGCCTGGCTTCCCTCGGGCTGCCCACAGGCACCCAGGACCGGGGACCTGGGCTGGCTTCCCTCCCGTGCTGGCTTTGTCAGGAAGGACATCCGGAATGACATCCAGAAGACGTCCAGTCTAATTAGCATATTACCTTTTTATTATTATAGATAATGTTATCACTTCTGAAATTACCTTTCTAAAATTTCTCAAGTATTAATTCTCTCCCTGACTAAAAAAGTAAGTTTCATGAAAACAGTTTTATGGAACCTTTGTCGTGTCCCCTACTGTAACCCTACAGCCTAGAACGGTGCCTAGCGCATTAAGAACACCCAAGTAATGGTGAAATGGATTACGAAAGATGCCTGTGTTCAGAGGTAATAGGTTTCTTGGCTTTAGGAATAAAATGATGACGGTGGTAAAGTTCCTGGTAGCTGTGCTCTAGACTCCTTGTGATACTGGGTAGAGGGCCATCATTAAGAGGCACAGAATAGAACAGATAATCTAGATTCACTTTTTATTGTTTGTTTTATAGTTAAGAAAGGTAAAATTGAGAGAGGCTAAAAACTTATTCACCAAGCAATTCAATCGACAGACACCAGATCAAAACTATGGTGTTCTATTAGCACATTACCTTTTTTATGATTATCAATCTCTCAAGCTTTAAAAAGTAGAGTATTTTCTAGAAGAAACAAAAAGGTCAGAATCTACTTAGTTCATTTCATCATTCCTCGGGGAATGAGCAATGAGGCAGACCATTTTGATTTACAGTATGATGGGAAATTTTTACTAGTCATTGGATATATTTTTGGCCTTGTCTTACTCTCTGTTAGAGGGGGAAGAGGAAATAGAGGGAGAGAGGAGGGAAAACAGGGAGAGGAACGTGAAGCAGAGTGGAAGGAGTGTAGGAAGGAGAGGAGAAGAAAACTCACTCCTCCAAAGGTGCTTATTGGAGTTCAAGGAGCCAGGACCTTCCACTCTGGAGAAATTCAAAGAGATTAGGAAACCAAAGGGAAACATTTTGGTGGGAAGGATTTGGAGAAGTTCAGAGTCAAGGAGGCAGTGAGCAGAAGGCAGAGAGAGAAGTTGCAAAGGGGAAACTAAGAGCTTCAACCTCTGCAGCTCCCTAGGGATGTGCAAGGTTGACTGCCTGGGTGTGAGAGTCCATCCCACTTCTGTGACCTTGAGCAAAGACCATGCCTCTATTTTCCTCTCTGCAAAATGGAGGTGACAATAATATTCCATACCCCATAGGACTGTTTGAGGATTTAATGATATATTCCATTTCAATTACTTAGCTCAATGCCTGGCACACACATGCCAGCCATGATCATCATCATCATCTGCTCACACTCTGTGAGCCATAGGGCAGAGATTTCCCTATATCCTGTTACAATTTCTTGGATCATGGGAAAGTATGATCATAATTCAAAATTTGCATGTGTGTGCGTGTGCAATTTTCATTTTCAGACAACTCAGCTAGACAGCCAAATCTCCAACATCTGCGGGGCTAGAGCTGGGGCATTTCCTCAGGAATTCCACCCAAGTTTTTCCATTTAGGTGCAATCATTGAGCAACAAAGGCCATTTCCGGAGGGAAAACAAATCTTGGGGAAAGGCAAATATAAAAGGTCAAAGATGAGTAAAAATGGGATTTGTGTAGGTTTTTAAAGTACTGCTTCAAATTGAGAGAGTGAGAGAAAATTCACAAAATGTAAAGATAGGCAAACTGATCATTTCCTCTAAAAATCAGTAACAATGGAAATTAAACCTAAAAGAGGTACCAGCAATTTAAAAATAGTATTATGCAAATGTCAGCCTCTGAGCTCTAATAAGAGCACATGGATAATTTTCCAATTGAACATTTCAAGGGATTCACCTAGCCTCACAAAACAGGTAGCTAATAAAGTTCAAATTGAGAAGGTCAAGTGGGCATCAACTGACACAAAATGGGGATGTGGAGTCAATTTGCTTTAATTGCAAAATCCAGCTTTTCATTTTATATATTTCTTCAAATCCAGAATAATTTTCTCAATCCAGAATAGTTTATGTTATGACAACATTCCATCAGGCAAAAAAGGAATAGTAACCATTCAGTAAACTTGGCTAGAAATAATGCAGAAATAATTCTTAAATTTACCATGATGACTGTGCCCATCCATTTAATCTGTTCATTTCAGAAGCCTTTTAAAGTAATGAATAACACTTTGTATAGTTCTTTGAGGAATCATCCTTAATACAAAAGTTTGAAACATCCTTAATGTGAACCTGAGCTTCCTGAGATATTTTGGAACTAGCTCAAATGATCTTGTAGGGCTCTTATATTGTGAGCATTCTAATTCAAAGAACAAAGCATCTTTCAACAAAGCAATATACTTAGAAATTTTAAAACAAAATAATCTTTTCTATACAAAGTCAAGAGCAAAATAATCAACCCTAGAATAACTACAGTAACAATAAGATTAGTCCACAACAGATATTCAGCCACCAGAACAATGAATGTGTCAACACATTTTGAAGTGGTTGCACCTTAAAAAAAGGACAAAGACAAACCCAAACATCTTTTAATACACATTTAGCAGTAGGATATTATCTCTTTAAAGGCATCACAATTAAATGATTTCCAGATCATTATCTTTTAATAATGTTTAAAAATATTATTTTAGGTACATCGGAGAGTGCTTCCAATTAAATTATTGTGCGGTTCACTAAAATGCAGAGCAAGCAATCTTCCATTACCTTTTCTGCCCCTCCCCCAACTTCCTCCCAAACTGCCGCTAGGGGTCAGTATAAAGACATAGTTCCCCTCACTGTTCCGGAGAAGGATATGGGAAAACATTCCCCTGTGAAAAATCCTAGGCAACAAAGACAATACACAACTGTAGCATTACTAAGTCCAATTGATACATCACGTCGATAACATGAGTTTACACTTACCATAAGACTGCATTTTAATTTTGTAAATCACCTTGGATTATTTCTATGGTCAATGTTTCTTTAATAATAATTTAGAGAGCATTCTAAATGACAAGATTACTTAGCTAAGTGAATCTTTGCCTATTGGCCAGGGCCTATGATCTGGAACAGACATTAAAATTTATTTTCAAAGGATGATAGTACACCTCTCTAGCCATCTCAAATTCACAAAATGGGATATCTGTCTAGATATCCCATTTCTTCCTCAAGGAATGAAGAGTAGGGGAGTAAAATTGTGGTGTTTTGCCAACTTTAAGAGAGGTAGGGCTTTTTTCCTTCAAAAGGACGATCAGTTCACTGAGCTACATACAGTCCTAAGTGCACAATAAAATGTAGGCAACTCTAAGGAATAACATTAGTCTATACTTAAACCTACAGAATGAATGAAATGAAAAGAAACAGTAAAAATAAATATATATTCTCTCTTCCCAATTCTATTTAATGGGGTGGGGATGAAAAACAAACACACACAAAAGCCTGGAAAAGCGCCTTCTGGACACATTAGAGAGATTTAACATTTCAAGAAGTTCATTAAGGTCAGGCCCTTCGCTGACGATACTGAAATGTCCTAGAGAGTTTGGGTTGCTGTGAATAAATAAAGTACTGCCCTTTCTTAAAGTGCTTTACTGTGTGAAGTGCTGTATGCGGCATACCTTGTAAATATTTTTTTTTCTACAAATTCCATGGCTTTCCTAGGCATGGTACTCCATGAACAATTCTAGTAGGTATTAAAATTTAGTTAATGCTTTATTTTTATAATGAGGATATTCAAAAGTTCCAAAAGCTCTCAAATACACATCCACGTATTTGGGAGGGGCATTCTGCCTCTTTCTGGGGTCCTTTTGGGATATACTCCTTTCTGACTCTTCACTTTCTTTGTTGTGGTACTGACTTTATATCACAGTAGCGGGACAGTCCCCAGAGAGAAGCTCTTTGTCTTTGCTATTGTGGAGGCCAGCATTGGCCCAGCAATCAATCAATTTTTTCCCAGTAACCAATATATATGCTGCCCTCAGAACTATATTGAGTCAATACTGTTATGGGAAGTCAAGAAGGGGTATAAAAAAATAAACAATAAAGAAACAAGGACATTGAGATAAAAGAAATCTCAAGATTTCGGGAAATCATCCAGTTTTTCATGGAGATAACGTAGAATAAGGATGAAGAATCTGAGCTAGTATGATCTATGTGTAAACACTAGACTTGATTACCAGTATTTTCTACAGCAAAACTGCAGTTTTCATTTATCTATAGGCATTAAAATAATCATAGGTATTACTTTTTATACTTTTTATTTTGTTCATTGTGTTTTATTTCCTAAAATATTTGTCTCTCTTGAAAAACATCTAGTTAATAATCATAATATTTTGTAATTTTTTCATAGTTTACCAATAGCCAAAATTTAGTGTTGGCAAAGGGAAATGAAAAATACTGACCACTTTTCATTCTTGTGATAACTTAGAAACTAATTCTGATCAAATCCAACAGATGGCGGTGATGTTATAAATTAATAGTTTAAAATTTTCTTATAATATGTAGGATCTGCCCTTAGATGAATGTCAATCAAGAATAATTCTCTTATTGCATAAATAGTGTAAAACTTTGATATGATGAATTGGATAGAAGAGTATAGCTAAATATAATATGAAATTTAGCTGACAATAGCATTTTCTCTTTTAAAAAGCATTATCTTTTTCCTTTCCAAAAAGCATTACAAATTGAGAATTGTCAAAAAGGTTAGCAGTGAGTCAAGAAAGGATAAAGGATAAAGGATAGATAAAGAATCCATACTAACTATGTGGATTATATTTTTACATAAAATTCATTATTGCTCTTGGATTCTATTTTTAATATATATATATTATTGATTTTTTCACAGAGAGGAAAGGAGAGGGATAGAGAGTTAGAAACATCGATGAGAGAGGAACATCGATCAGCTGCCTCCTGCACACTTCCTACTGGGGTTGTGCCCGCAACCGAGGTACATGCCCTTGGCCAGAATTGAACCTGGGACCTTTCAGTCCATAGGCCGACGCTCTATCCACTGAGCCAAACTGGTTAGGGCTGGATTCTATTTTTATTTTCATCTATTTTTTTTATAGAGAGTTGTTTTAGCTGCCTCACTTTTTATTTACTAAATTAAAAATAATTTTACTTTTCTCTCTCTTTCTATCATTTTAAATAAGTGAATCTGGTTGTTCTTACCCTGTTTTCCTATTTCCTATTTCCTTTTCACATTTTTATCCATTTTAAGTGATAATAAAGAATTCTGCAGATAATAAAGAATGAAAAGTATGAATAGAAGACTCCCAAGCCTTCAGACTTGGACTGAATTACCCCACCATCTTTCCTGGGTCTCCAGATTACAGAGATCAGATCGTGGGACTTCTCAGCCTCCATAATCAAATGAGCCAATTCCAATATATAAAATTATCTATCTATCTATCTATCTATCTAATTACCTTCTTCTTGGTTCTACCTTCTTCTTGGTTCTGTTTCTCTAGAGAACCCTAGTACACATATCAATTAAGATTTAGGGAGGATAAAGAATTATTACTAGTTTATTTATAAAAGTTTCCTTTAAGAAATTCTTCCTGTTTTATAAGGAAACTAGAGGCCTGGCGCACAAAATTTGTGCACAGGGTGGGGGTGGGGAGGTCCCTTCAGCCCAGCCTGCACCCTCTCCAATCCAGGACCCCTCGGGGGATGTCCAACTAAGCAATGGGATTTGTGTAATAGGAGCTCCATTATAGTCTTTGGAGACCGCCATTATATATGTATGTGGTTGGTCATTGACTGAAAAGTCCTTATTGGCACATGACTGTGTCTTTGCAAAACAGGCTTATCTGATGACTTATTTTCACATGGGATTTGAAGGTTTCCTAAGAGTTTATCCCAAGGTAGATCATCTGAAAGAATGTAAACTTCCTTGAAAGCCAAAATATTAAAATGTGCACTTCTTGCACTGTTAGATTCCCCATACAAGGCAGTGCTGAGTGAGTCTTTTTGTACTTACTTTGCATTAGTGGGATTGCAAGTGGTCAGATTAGCCAGGGCCAGGGCTGCAGCTTCCCTTACCTCTTCATTGTCACTTTTCAGCAACTGAACTAACTGTGGGATCCCTACAGAAAAAAAGAAAGGTAAAATGTAACTTTGCCAACAAAGTTACCTAGACTATGGTAACCTAAAAATGAACAAAATGTTTTTTTCTAGTTTGCTTACCCTGATGATTGAAAAATTCTTTGCTGGCTGAATTCTCACACATTACCGAAATAGCTTGGGAAGCAGCAATTTTAGTTCCATCACTTTCAGAGCCCAAAAGGGTTACAAGGCATTTTTCAACCTCTTGTTCATGAAAAAATTTTCTGTTTTCAGCTTTCATAAAAAAAATAAATAAATCAGAATTTTGCTGCAAAAAAATGTCCAAAATATAATAGGAATTCAAATTATTTGCTAGCTTTAGTCACAGAGAATCTAAACTACACAAAAAAAAAATACCCATTTAACCTTTAGAACATAGCGGTTACACAAAATGAGTCGGGAACATTGATTGTTCTTTTTTCTATCTCCTTATATGATATCACTTCGGGAAAGAAGATTCTACAATAAGAGAGAGGTGAATTTTAGATTTAGCAAGAACTTACTTAACACCAATTATGTGCCTGGAATGGTGCTGTGTTCACATACACTATCGTCTCACTAAGAACAAATACCTGTTTATTTGATGTTTATTTTAAATAAAATCCCAATATTTGAAGAATACCTAAGATGTACAAACTGGTGAGCTAGAGAAAGTAAAAATGAATAATAAACTATGATTTCAAGTCTTAGGAATTTATAAGCTTATATTAAAAATTGTAATCATCTTTTACTTAAGTTACAATACATAGTGACATCGCAAAAGTTAAAATAATTAAATTGCTAAACTACTATACACATAATCTAAACATATATCAGCATAGTTTTCTTTATTTGAAAACAAGTAAAGTTACAAATCTAAGTACAAACCATGATAATTCACCCCATTATAAAATAGTAAATTAAAAACCAAAGTATTTTTAATGTTCTTTTCATTCTTTAATGTTTTTTCCTTTTTTTCCATTTTATTTTTTATTATTTTTTTAAAATATATTTTATTGATTTTTTACAGAGAGGAAGGGAGAGAGAGATAGAGAGTTAGAAACATCGATGAGAGAGAAACTTTGATCAGCTGCCTCCTGCACATCTCCTACTGGGGATGTGCCCGCAACCCAGGGACATGCCCTTGACCGGAATCGAACCCGGGACCTTTCAGTCTGCAGGCCGATGCTCTATCCACTGAGCCAAACCGGTTTCGGCCCATTTTATTTTTTAAAATAAATTACAACCTCATTACTATACTAAAGAAAATATTTTATTCAACTAAATTAGAACATTAAAACCTAATTTTTTGCTTTGTGTTTATAGTTCATTCTAAATAAGTTGCTATCTATTAAAAAGTGTGTACTATGAAATATTTATTAAACCAAATTCAGTTTTAATGCCACAAGAAGTACCAGAGACTACTCTGAAAAGAAACAGCTTACAAATAATTTTTTGCAAATTTATTTAACTCCTTCATTAAACTTTGTTGTAGGTTTGATTCTCTAGTTAACCTTCATAAAGTCAATTTACATGATTAAAATGGAGGAATGTGAATATATGTTATTAGGATGCTGATAAATAAGAGAATATTCTGTTAAAATAAAAATCTCTGCAAAAAAATGCTGATGCTGATACTAATTGAAATAACAGCTACTAGTACATGTGGAATTAATTCATTACTTATAGATATTTTAATTGTGTTTTTCAGAAATACTTTCAGAAATGACTGCAAGTAGGTTTTCATTTAAAAGTTAATATATGATTTGTCTTTTTTCAACCATAACTTTTAAATCACCCCTTTCACAGAAGCAGTGTCACATTTAGATGCCACCATATTTGCAAATACTTTGGCCTTTCATCTGAGTATCTGGCCATAATAAATGGCACAAGCTAAATTACTAACACTTCTGTTCACTCGCCTTAAACCATTCATGAACCATATCCTGTAATCCTATCATTTAAATCCCTTGTTCCTTTCATTTAAAATCAGAATTCAGGCAGACCATAATGGTTTCAGTAAAAAGCTGCAATTAATAGTTACATCGAAAGTATGTGGCTTATAAAATGTTTAAAAATATATATGATCCTTATTTGTTTTTCTGAATAATCCAGATCTGAAAATTTTCCAGTCTCTGACCTAAAATGCTTAGAGTTATAATTAAGGCTTCTCTGACGGCTGTAAGTCAACTTTACTAAACACAACAGGAAAATCTGCCAAAACAATTAATTTGAAAAGACTAAGTTTGAAGTATGTGATTGTTGCATTAAAAGAAAAACAGTATATATGCAATTGTTGGAGAGATTTTTAAAATAATTTAAATAATTTAAATGGGCAATTAGTTTCTCAACCCTGCTGATAGTGTTCTCAAAATCCAGCTGTGTTCACCAAACCTCAAAAGTGCTGACTGCAGCGTGGCTATAATAAATTTAAAAGATGAATTAACATAGTAACCACGCACCTTTATTGAATTGCTACACGGAGAAGTGAAGTATTTATGTTTTAATTATGCAGATAATAAAGATGGCAAGGTAATGATGCTATTAAAGAGGAACGTCCTTTAAAAATTACATTTGTTCAATATCACTAAAATAAAAAGCATGAGGTTTTGTAACTGAAAATAAATCTGTATGTAACGATGCTTTTCTTCACCTCTTCTCCTAAGTCGCTATGGTGCCACCTCTGCTCCTGCTGAGATGTTAATGCCAGTTCATAAACCTCCTGGCAACGTGGTAATTAACACCTTCCTCCTCCTGATGCCACGTCACAGGCATACAGACTTGGGCTTTCCATGGTTAAAATGCATGTTAAAACTTTATTCAACAAGCAAAACTTAAAGAATGTGCGCTATGTGTTTTGTATTATTGAGCCTACAAATTTTTTGATGATGATGAAAAGTAAAAAAAAAAATGTTATAAATGAGCACTGATGGGTACATTGTTCTTAACAAAAGTATAAGGAATAATATTTGTTAAAACTTAGTTAAGAATGGAATTTTCTATAGGTGGAAAATTATTTTAAAACTCATGATTATTTACTTTCATTACAGAAATATTAGAAGATAAATTTGTTAATCCTTATAAGCTTTTAGAGTTTATCTTTGTTACTAATATCAAATAAGGCATGTCTAAAATAAAGCAAGGCATGCCAACCTGGCTGTGTCTGCGGGAGCGGGCAAGGCAGGCAATGGCTGATATAAAAGGGGGTAGACAAGAAACACAGGTAGGGCCTGGAAACAAGGTACAGTCTAGCATGGAGGCAGAAAGAAGAGGTGGGGATCATGGAGCTGGCCAGGTAAAGAGCATTACAAGGTAAGTAAATCAGACGAGATCGGGCGCGTTCAGGGTGGTATACAAGGTAAGTAAATCAACAAAAATAGAAGAAAATAGGTAAATGAGGAAGACGCCAGTCTATCCTCCTGCAGGGGCCCTAGGGAAGAGGATTCCTTTTGAACACAGTGGGCAGCTCCACCCACAAATGCTATGGCTGAGGCAGTTCAGTGTCCTGAGGGGAATTCTGCTTCTGCAGAAGTTTGGAATAGAGAGATGTTCTCAAAGCCCTGTCCTGCCAACCAGGAGAGGCCTCACTCGTTGGGATGTGTGTACAGAAAGGAAGCTTGAATCTTTGTGAAATCATCTCTTTCTAGAGGCTCCAAGAATCAAGTTGCCAAACCCGACTATAAGAAAATTAAGCCACCTGTGCATCCATTAGATTTGCAGATTCATTTGACTCACTTTTCCAGTGTTTGCACAATCACCAAAGGTGGAAACAATTTAGGAAGGAAGGAGACCATGCCAGAAATTATAGAAAAGGTTTCCAACTGTAAGCTTCTCAGTAACAGATGAAACCTGTAAGACAAAGTTAAAGGATCTCTACTGCAATACACATGGGCAGTGGGTCAAGTGATGTCAGGGTAGCTGTAAATCTTGTTCCATCTGGAAGATGGGGGTCCTACTAAGCAATGCAAGTTAACTTTTGTCTTGTGCTTGGTTGACATTCCAAAGGATCAGGTCAAACTACCTGAATATAGCACAATGGAGAGTATCTGAGCAAGAAAAAAAATGATAACCAGTAGCCATATCATAGTACAAGATGGAAAAATCTCTGATTCCAAGCTAGGGCATCTGGACTTGATCCTATTTATTCTAGTTCAAGAGTTACTAACATGGAGTCCTGAATCCAGAAGGCATAGGTGAGCTTCTGGCAGCCTATGAACTCCCTGAAGTTATAGGCAAAATGTTGAGTACTTGTGCATTTGGGATTGAGTCTCTTTCATTAGATTTTTCAAAGGAATTAATGACCCCTCAGAAATTGAATTTGGGTAATGTAGTTGGATGTGCTTGGAAGTCATCAGAAATATAGGCTGGAATTCAGAAGACAGGTCATAATTAGACACAGATTTGGGATTAATAGGCAAATAAGGAGTCAGCTGAAACATGAGTTACAAGTATGATTACTCGGGGAGATTTGAAAGACAAGACAGAAGTTGGGAAGGCAAGTTTAACATTGAAATGATAGGCAGATGAGAGAAAGCTGATAAAGGCGAAGGGTTGGTCCGATGATTAGAATCACACCAGGGAAGAGGAGTGCTATGGAAGTCAAGGGATATAAGAGGCTTCCGGTGGAGCGGGCAATCAACAGTGTGGGATGCCACAAAGAGATCAATAAAGAAAAAACTGAAAATGTATCTGTAGGATTTAGGAGTTGGGACGTTAATAGAAAATTCTACAAGGACCGTTTTTGCAGGATGGTGGAAGCAGGAGGTTAAGGGACGGAGATAAGATGAAGAGGTGAAATTATTTAAATTGACTAGTGTTGTTTTTTTTTTTTAATCCTCACCCAAGGATATTTTTCAATTGATTTTTAGAAAGAGTGGAAGAGAGGGGGAAAGACAGAGAGAAATACTGATATGAGAGAAACACATCAATTGGTTGCCTTCTGCACAAGCCCTGACCAAAGCCTGGGCCAGGGAGGAGCCTGCAACCCAGGTACGTGCCCTTGACCAGAATCAAACCCGGGACCCTTTGGTCTGTAGGCCGACGCTCTATCCACTGAGCCACACCGGCCAGGGCTAAGTTGACTAGCCTTTTGGTTGAGAGGTTGACTGAGAAGAAAAGAGGGCCCTAAAGCAGGGGCAAGCGAGGAAGGAACAAATTTCCATAAATACCCCTGGTCAATGGACAATTATGGGCCCCACAGAACGTCCCAAACTTACATCGGCTCTCTCCTATATAACCAATGGGGCCAGGAGGAAAAGAGCGCATCAGTGTTGCAATGCCGCATTAGAGAGGAGCTTCATCATCATCCAAATCTGGGCAAAAGTATTCTATTATCATCGGAACTGATGAGGGAAAGACAAAGGACACCCCTGTCTGTTTATTAAAATCAGGTGTAGGCAGAGCACTCCTCATTTTGGAGTGTGGAATAGGTATAGAAGAAAGAGGACAGAGGTGTTCTAAAGTTAATAAATATTCCTGGGGAAAATATTAAATAAAACAAAAACAATAATCAAAAGTATATAGAAAAACAAACAAAACATGATTCTGGAGATCAAAAAGCTTTACTATGTAATAGGCAAAGAGACAGAATCTCAAACATATTTTGGCAAAAGATTTTGACTCATAGGATAAAGGATTCTACTCAAACACAAAAAAGAAAGCATCCTATATAGCAAACAGGCTGGCCTCAGACGCAGACTCTACAAAAACAAGGTTCATAGAACTTTGAGGAGAAAATGTTATGGCAGAAGAATTCCAAACTCAGCTACACTGTCATAAACAGGGTCGGGCAAAAGGAGGCTTACAGTTGTGAGTAGAAGTAACAGGGTTTATTCTTGTATTATTATTTATTAACTAGAGGCCTGTTGCACGAAGATATTCATGCAATAGGCCTTCCCTTCCCCTGGCTGCCGGCACCAGTTTTCCTCCGGCACCCGGGACCCAGGCCTTCGCTCCTCCAGCCAGAGCCTTCCGTCTTCACTGCTCCGGCCACGGCCTTCAGGGATGGTCAATTTACATGTTTGTCTATTATTAGGTAAGATTATTGTATTCTTTTCCATATGAACAGCTGTAAACCTACTTTTGCCCCACCCTGTATGTATAAAGGCAACAGACATTCACAGGTAAGGACTAAAAAAATATGCCACTCTTGACTATTCCTGAAAAAAAAAAAAGCTGAACTGAAAAAAATATACTCTGGTTAATTGAGAAACAAATGAAAAATAAAATCTTGAAATCTAGGCCTGGCTGGTGTGTTTGGTAGTTAGAGCATTGGACCTCTCACGAGGGTTATGGGTTCAATTTCTGGTCAAGGGTATGTACCTGGGTTGCAGGTTCAATCCCCAGACCCTGTCGGGGTGCGTGCAGAAGGCAACCAATCAATGTCTCTCTCACATAGATGTTTCTCTCTATCTTTTTCTCTCTCCTTCTCTTCCTTTCTCCCTCCTTCCCACTCTCTGTAAATTAAAATTAAAATAAAATAAAATAAAATAAAAATCAATGGAAACAATATCCTCAGGTAAGGATTAACAATAAATAAACAAAATCTTGAGAAATTCACAATGTACACTGAAAGAGATCTAATATGTACAAAACTCTAAAACTGTAAATGTGAATAAAATTGAATGTAATGGCAAAGTGATTCTTAAAAGAAGAAAGGTTTATATAATTTTATTTTATTTTTTAAATATATTTCTCTTGATTTCAGAGAGAGGGAGAGAGGGATAGAAGCATCAATTATGAGAGAGAATCATTGATTGGTTGCCTCCTGCACAGTGGGGTTTGAGCCCACAGCCCGGGCATATGCCCCGACCAGGAATTGAACCATGACCTCTTGGTTCATAGGTCAATGCTCAACCACTGAGCCATGCTGGCCAGGCTATATAGATTTTAGAGAGGAGAAGCTATAACCCCTATGAAATGTACAAATATCAGGAAGAAAAAAAGTTTTCAAAGCAAAAAAGCTAAATATATTAAGGTAGAAAATTTATCTTTAAAATAGCCATGATTTTAAAAATCTGTGTAACAAAAAGAATTAAAAGGAAATAAAGGAGAGAGCATAGAAAAATAAAAAGCAAAAAATCATAAAATGTGATGTCAGAAATAAGGCCAAATACAATAGTTGTAAAAATAAGTCTAACAATGTTTTATCCCTTGCCTTTGGATCTAGTGGTGAGGATATCTCAATATTGCTAATTTCTGGGGACCTTACCATCTCTTGTTTATTCCTTTGACTACTTGTAAAATAGTCTCTTTATTTTCTCTTTATTTAAACCATCTGGAGTTTGCAAAGCTGTGTTCTGCCAAGACCATTTTTGATAATAAAATGGCAATTTTTTAAAGTGATTCTTTTTAATTTTTATTGCTTTCAGAGAGGGAGGGAGAGGGAGAGATAGAAACATCAATGATGAGAGAGAACCATTGATTGGCTGCCTCCTGCACACTCCCTACTGGGGATCAAGCCCACAACCCGGCCAAATGCCCTTGACCGGAATTGAACCCAAGTTGATGCTCTCTCTGTCCACTGTTCCAAACCGGCTAGGGCCATGGCATTCTTAATATATATTATAATTTAAAGCTAAAAGCAGTAAGTGAGGTTTTAAAAAAATGAGTAGTGGATATAAAATAATATTAAATTAAGCAAAGTTAAAGTTATAAGGAAGAAAATCAACAGAAACAACATAATGGGAAGCCTCTAACATACCACTTTTCATCAGTGATAGATCAAAGAAAAGAAAATATAAAGACAAAAAGGACTGTACAATAGAATTTATTAAGTGGAGCTGAAAGATAAATAGTAAGCTCTACAAGAGTGATCTTTCTTTGAAAAGTGAAAATCTGCAATGTTCCCTCCTCTTTCTATGTCAATTCAAGGCTCTTTGTTGCTATCAATATAAAGTTCAAAGTCCTTAACTTGACTTATAACATCCATTAGCATTTGGATTCTCATTACTCAACAACCTTAACACTCAGTTTTCTGCTGCATTCTATTCACTAGCCATTCTGAAAACGTTCAATTCTGGAACTTACCAGCCTCTGTCCCCCTCTGGCCTTTACACACACTGTTCCATCAGCTTCAAGTGCTGCTGATCCTACCCCCTTCCACCAGCAGCTCCTTTGCCCAGCCAATTTCTATTATTTACTCTAGGTTCTAGCCTGAATAGGTCCTTTCTATTTCAGGAAGACTTATCTGATCCAAGTCTGCCTTAGGTGGCCCTCCTGGGGTGACCTCATTCTTCCATCATCAAACCCATTTACATTGTGATTGCCTATTTGCCTGTTCTGCCTTTAGGGACACCAAGGGGCTAAGCTCAGTAAATCATTAATAAATGAATAAAGAAATAAATTTTTTATTAACATTTAATATTCCCAATAAATATGAACCAGAGTAAATAAAACATTAATGTATCCTGGTGAAATCACAGAACAGCTATGACCAAAAGGCCTTACAAGTAACCAGAAAGAAAACATTGCTTTCAAAAGCGTGACAATTACCTGACATCTGACATCTCTAAATGATTTCTGTAGGCCATGCTCAGGGAGGAAAAAAACATTTCCAACCAAGAATTCAATTCCTGGCAGGAATATGTTTACAGAATGTAGGCAAAATATAGAACACATTCAAAATACAATGGGGAGGAGGAGGTTTCTCTGTGTGATATTGAAATGGATCTCTTTCCTTTTATCTTATTTTATTTTTTCAGGAGATTCCCAAGTCCATAGCTGAGACAGAAAGATCTGAATCTCATAGTTGGTGTGGCAGATCCTTACCCATAGTGAGGGCCCTGAAGATGCTGAATGGCCCAGAAAGGGAAGCAGCCACAGAGGGCCCCAGTGGCACACAAGGCTCCCCCACCAGAGGCGGAGAATCCCAGGGCCTGTTCTCCCCCAGTTGAAATGCAAGATCTGTGGGAGCTTTGGGCACAAGGAAAGCAGCCTCAGGTGTCCCATGAAGCGTTGAGATAGGGCTGAGCCCTCTCCCCCCCCCAGCCCCGAGGATCCAATAAGATGAAGGAGAATCAGAAACCATTGGCTCCCCAGGATCCACAGAACCCTTGTCGTTCTTACATGACTGCTAGGGATATTGAACAGAAATCAAGGCTCAATGAAGAACAGAGACTGGCTCAGAGCGAGAGAGACAAAAAGAGGCCCCAGGAAAACTGGGAGGACGAGACAGAACTCTGTGGCTTTGTGAGACATCCAACCCGGCCGATGCCCATCCCCACAAGCAAGAGAAAGTATGTGCAAGACCCAGATGTCACCGCTGAGTGACCTGTCAGAAAACCTGACGTGACATTCTCAGCACCTACAATCAAAACACTGAGGGAAGCACCTGCTCACCTCCTTAACCAATAATGGGCAGGGAAGGCCTGTAGCAGACACTCTTCACCCAGCAGGCAGGCTTTGTCCAGAATCCCACCAACAGTGTCCAGCAGAGGAAAAACAGTCCCTATTTTGCCTCCAGCATCCCATGCTGCCACATGCTCATCCCTCAGGAACAAGCCAAGTTCCCTGAGGTCCAGAGAAGCTGTCGTTCACTCATAGTCACACATCGAGGGCAGTGCAGTGCCAGCAGTGGAACTAGTAGTAGAACGGAAACACCAGGAACCCTCCATGCGGTGTTCTTTCCCCTACTGTGTCACATGAAGGTGATAAACTCATGAAACTCACTACCCCAAAGAGGCTGACACAATCTTTGAACAGCCCAGCCATACTAATCCAAAGAGAAGTTGAGATATCCACAAATTTTAAGTGTGACATCGTTCCTGTCTTCCTACTACCCTCTCTTTGGGTCTCAAACAGCTAAGGTCTGCAATAGATAGCAAAAAGAACTGACCAGATATGATAAGGTCTAGTTCCACCAGACAGAATGCAGAATGAACCAACTTTTGCCAATATTAAAAACCTTGTTTTCTATAGCCTGTCTTTAGATATGGCACATATACTAGTAACGTAACTCAAAAGCCACTCTATATCAACTATGTACTGGACAGTGAAATTTGGCTTACTGTATTAAAACCTTGCCTGAAGAAATCCAGTATGGGTTGAAAAGGAAATGTTTCCCATAATATACACAGCGACATATATACAGATATGAGTATATTTGTTTAGAATATAACTCACTTAAACTAGTCAAAGTTGTTGTCATTCATATGAGGAATGATGTGGAAGGGGAAAAATAAAGTCACATCTTTTACTAAATCATATACTCCAAATATACATAAATTAAAACTATAATTTCATCTTTGGTGCTTGTGATATAATTAATCTCTCATATTTTACAGATTTATGTCAACATAGCTTGCCACTGAAATGAAATTGTGTTATGTATAGTATGAGCATATTATTTTTCACAGCTCTATAACATGGCACTGACTCAGCTGAAATCTGAAATTACTATATAGAATCACTCTAAATGTGGATTTATTGAAATAATGTTTTCAGGATCACAAGCAATGTGCATATTCTGCATAACTCCAAAATCAAGAGAAATAAAGACTTAAAACTTAATTTAGGACTTATTCATTTAAAATAGATAGGGTTATAATTAAATTATGTTCAGTTTAGTATATCCTTGACAAAGCAATATCTACTTTAACTCACTGGCATTGAGATGAATTTTGGTCTTAAATAGTAAGTATAACACTATTCTCAAATGGTCATTTAGAAGCAGACAAATATTCTAGTGTTTGTTAGTGCTAATCAAAATCAAGAATACAGACGGAATATGTGTGCTTAGATTACATAAATGGAGACATACGTTCATAAGCTGCTTTAGTAATTGCTTTAGCTGCATTCTTCTGAATATCAGGAATTGTAGAGTTTTCTGCAAATACTAAGAGCTTCTTAAGACCCCCTGTCTGTTGAATCTGCACCATGGTATCCATATCTTCAAGGCAATTGGCTATCACTGAAAGCGCTTCTATATGAAGGTCATTCAGTTCCTAATAATAAAAGCAAACACAATTTTAGAAAGTTGTACTAAAATAAATTTATACTTTCCAAATTTTACACAAGAGGAACTACGGTCAGTCAGAACATAATGTAATTAATTTTGTTGGGACAGAGGCTCAAGGAAACAGTTCTGCTTATTAACATAACATCACTTACCTTAACCCAGTGGTCTGCAAACTGCGGCTCATGAGCCACATGCGGCTCTTTGACCCCTTGAGTGTGGCCACGAAGTTTTAATCGCACTGTACGTGCATGCCCACACGTGGTATTTTGTGGAAAAGCCACACTCAAAGGGCCGCAGTTTGCTAACCACTGCCCTAACCGTTTGCCCTGTCTTTTCTCATCTCCCCTACTCCAAAGGGTTTTATAGATAAAAATAATTACTAGAAACTTCCAGTAATGGTATTCAAGTGAAGGTGCTCATACGTTTCACCAAAAGTAATGTTCAAATCTGGAGAAAAATTGTTTTAAAAAAGCAGACAGAAGCTGATTCCTTAAAATCTCCAACTGGTAGAGAGAAGCATGTGAGTGTGTGGCTTTCTTGCCTGAGGAATCTTCCAAATCCCCACAATAGTGGAAAACAGCAGCCTTACCTGAGCTAGAAATTTAAGATGGAAATCCTTAAAGTGAAAGAAACCCAGAAAGATGTGTCACCGTCATGGTATTCCACACAGCATTGCTTCTGGTCGAGGAGCTTACTTCACAGCAAAAGAAGTGTGGCGTTGGGTCCATACTCCTGGAATTCAAGGGCCTCACCCTGGTCCTCATCATCCTAGAGCAGCTGGCTTGATAGAATGGCCTATTTGAGGTTCAGTTACAGGGCAGCCAGGTGGCAATACCTTGTAGGTCTCGGGTGAGGTCCTCCAGAAGGCAGTATAAGTTCTGAATTGGTATCTAGTACTAGTCTATGGTGCTGTTTCTCCCATAGTCAGGGTTCATGGGCCCAGGAATCAGGAAATGGGAGGGATACCACTCATTATTATCTCTAGTGACCCACATGCAAAAATTTTGGCTGTCTATGTGACCTATGTCCTGCTGATCAAGAGGTCTTAGCTCCAAAGGGAGAAATGCTTCTATCAGAAGACACGTAAAGAAAAGATTGCTGCCTGGCCAGTTTGGGCTCCTTATGCCTCTAAATCACCAGGCAAAGAAAGGAGTTACTGTGCTGGCTGGGGTGATTGGTCCTTACCACCGAGAAGAAATTGGATTGCTACTCCACAATAGAGGTAAGAAAGAGTATATCTGGAATACAGGAGATCCCTTGGGGCATCTCCTATTATTATTATGCCTGGTGATTAAAGTAGATGGAAAGCTACAATAACCCAATCCCGGCAGACTACTAAGTGGCCCAGACACTTTAGGAAGAACGTTCAGGTCACTCCACCAGGAAAAGAACTACAATGAGCCAAGGCCCTTGCTGGGGGCAAAGGGAATATGGGATGGGTATTGAAAAAGGTAGTTATAAATACCAACTATGACCGCATGGCCAGTTATAGAAAAGAGGCTATTATTGTTATGAATATTTCTTCCTTATTTTGTTATGACTGTGTGTGTATATGCAGCATCTTTAATTCCTTCCCTCTTTTATTCCCTTACATAAGATATCTGACTTTAGAACTACTAGTAGTATTTAAGCATTGTTCATTTTACTTCACAGTATTTAAGTTATGGGATATCAAGGAGAAGAGTAAACATCATCCAAGGACTATGCATCCTTTTCTGGGAAAACTGTCAATGCATCTTCAGTGGTACATAGGATATCGGTACCATGTTAGGCAGAAGTAGGACAATGTTATTGTCTTTATTTGGAAATTAAGTGTGATTTAAGATGTGTACAGGTGCCAAATTGGCAAGGGTGAATTTGTGATGGTTATTTTTTATGTTTCAACTTGGCTAGGCCTCAGTATCTAGATATTTGATCAAACATTATTCTCAATCTAAAAATATTAATTATTTAGATATAATTAATATTCAAATCAGTAGACAGAGTAAAGCAAAGTACCCTCCATAATGTGGGGGTAAATTACTCATCTTGCTTTACCCTAGAGAAAGTTATGGCAGACAAAGGTTAAAAAACTAATTCTAGCCATGATTTTCTTCAGGAAATCATGAAGATCATAAACAGTACTTTAAAACCTTAAATTTTCTTAACCACAAGATTTTAATGAAGGTATAATTGACATGTAGCATTATATTAATTTAAGGTATACAGCAGAATGATTCAATATATTACAAATATCACCACAAGTTTAGTTAACATTTGTCACCTTCCATAGTTACAAAACGTTTTTCTTGTGATGATAACTTTTAAGATCTATTCTCTTAGCCACTTTCAAATGTGCACTACGGTATTATTAACTACAATCACAATGCTGTACATTACATTTTATAGAAACATTTAGGAGAGACACATTTCCTCATAAACAGTTGAATAAATGTTTTAAATACCTTAGCTTCCAGGATCTTGATGAGGTGATCCATCCCTTGATTGTCTCTTAGCATCGCTCGTGACGCCTTATCATTTGTAATAACCCCTAACGTTTTGAGAGCCAACAACTGAATAATTGGATATTCTGACTTAAAAAGCTCTAATATAGGAGGGATTGCATTTAGTTCTGGAAGGGTAGCTCGACACTTAAAATCCTGCCATGAAATACAAACGATCAAATAAGTAAATTTTAAAGCAAAATATAGCCTCAATAATCTAGAATTTCTATTTCCTAACAAAGAGTATTCCAATTTATAGCTTTGAAACCTTTCATTCCAGATTCCCTTCTAAAATAATTCATAAACCAAAGTAAGCAAACCCTCAATCGACAACACCAAAATATTCCTTGTAACTATGCAGACATTGTCAATAACAGGAAATGGACATATCTATGACTTATGCAGTAGCTATTGTTTCTTTATTTTATAGCAAGTTCTTATTGCCATGAATAGTATTACAATGAAAGCTATGCAGAATGAAATTCTTTTCACATTCTCTGTCCTGTGTCAAATAGTATTTGCTAAAAAGAAATTATGGCATCCGTTCTTTATTATCTTTATTCAAAAGGATCTTTTCTGAAATGCAATGCTTTTTGCAGGCCCTGGGCATGCAAATTCACATCAGGTTTAGTTCAGACACATGACCTTTATTTAAGACATTTATAATATCAAGGGGTCATTAGAGTCTAGGCAAATTGCTCTGCATTGTCTGTAATTTCGTGTGTGTGAGTTGGGTAGGAAGGGGTTGGTTAGAGTGAACAATGGAGAAAACAAGACAAAATGCCATGAAAAGCTCCCAAACTCTGACATTTTAAATCAAAATGTGTAAATGTAAAAAAGTATTGAAAGTGGAAAAGGCCCCACTGACAGCTTAGCTTTCCTCTACCCATCCTGCAACTGTTAATATTCAGCTTCCTTCAGACATAAAAATTGGAGGTTTCTGTGGGTTTTTTTGTTTTGTTTTTGTTTTTGGTTGAATTGTATCCCCCCAAAATATAAGTTGAAGTCCTAACCCTCAGTTCCTAAAAAAATGTGACCTTATTTGAACAAGGTCATTGCAGATATAACTAAGGTAAGGCCGCAGTGGCTTAGGGTAGGTATTAATGGTGTCCTTATAAAATTGGTGTCTTTATAAAAAGAGAGGAAATGGCAGAGGGAGAGATTGCAGTGCTACAGCTGCAACCCAAGAGACACCAAGGATTGATGCCATCATCAGAGGCAGAAAGAGTCAAGGAAGGGTTCTACCCAGAATCACAGAGGGAGCACGGCCCCCCTGACACCTTGATTTCAGAATCCCAGCGTCCAGCACTGTTAGAGAATAAATCCCTATTGTTTGAAGCCACCAGTTGTGGTACTTTGTTATAACAGTCCGAAGAAATTAATAACATGATTATTAACTAGTGCTTCTGTTATGAATAGTGGAGGTCTTTTCATTTCTGTTTGATTTAAAAAATATATGGGGAATCCAGCCAGTGTGGCTCAGCTGATTGAGCACGGTCCCCTGCACGAGAGGTCACCAGTTGGTTCCTGGTCGGGGCACATGCTGGGCTTTGGGCTCGATCCCCAGTAGGAGGCGTGCAGGAGGCAGCCAATTGATGTTTCTCTCTCATCAACGGTTCTCTCTCTTTATCTCTCTCCCTCCTCTCTCTCGAATATCAGTAAAAACATATTTTTTAAAAAATATGGGCAAAAAGAGCTGGAAAGAGACTTGGGATGTAAAACACACACACACTAAGAGGATTATTTTGGCCTTTTGGATAAGGTAAAGTCTTAAGTAACCAGAAAACGGAAACAAAGCTGAGCTGTTTTTCCAGGGTGCCCTTTTAGGGAGAAGCAATGGTAAAACCAGTCACTGCCCAGCCAAGGGCAAGGACTGCTAAGGCCACAAATGAATGCTTTTGCTGCCTTTGGCATAAGCCTCTGGGTCTCTCTTTTTCTGTATGATTCGTCGAGACAGTTTACCCAGAACCCTCCCTCATCTCTGCTTTGCCATCTCTTCCTTTCACACTCTACTGATGGCTACGTAGAGGGGTATTTTTGTATTTTCAGTTGATCTAAGCTGATCAAATGTGCGTGGGAATTGTTCAGAAACCTGAGCGAGGAAAGAAGCAGCGAAGGATGTCCATAGTGTCGGGGAGCTGAGCTGCTGTGGGTGTAAGAATGCGAACGTTGCGTTGGGAGGTAGGGGCATAGGTGGGGGTCAGAGGACAAGCTAGATTGGGGAGGAGAAGGTAGTCAGTTTCCATTACAAGAGAGAGCAGCACAGTGAGGTCACATCTTGCAACTGTGACTGATGAGTTCTGTTCAGTGTCCTCAGCTCACTGGGCTTTCACCAATACACCTGTCCCAACACCCTGGGACTCTGAGGAGGGTGTATATCATACCCACTGTGCTTAGATCAGCAAGGTTAGGTCAAACCTAGTTAAACAGGAATATTAGATTTCCTGTTGCAGAAGAGATACATCTTATCTAGTATAATCCCACCTTAATTTGTGAACCATGCTATTCTTGTAAAATTTAAATACATTTATAAAATGCCCTTTCATGGGAGACAAATACTTGTAAAACGCAAAAACTGAAAGGAATCTACACTCAATGTCCTTTATATCTGAATGATCACTATTGAATAGTACTAAGAAGTATTAATTAAAACTGGTGAGTTTCAGGCTTTTTCTTTTTTAGGAAAGCAACCCCTACAATCAACTTTTGGTCAAGATACCTTTTAGGAACGAAACTTACCTGCACCAGGTTGTAAATGCACTCAATGGAATTCTTCTTCACATCGGGGTCTGGGCTGCTCAGCAGTCTGATGAGCGGCTCTAGGCCACCGTGTTCAAATATCTGCACTTTGCTGGTGTACTCCGCAGACAAGTTTGCTAGGCAAAGACTAGCAAACTCGTGGATAACTACCTCTTCTGCATACGAAAAATAAATGGCATGAGTATGCTCAATACCTATTCAGCCATTACTTTCAAGCATGTTCTGAAAACCAAAGCTCCACAAATCTTACCTTGGCTGGAGCCCATCGTGGCTTGAGAGATTTTAATGACAATTCACAATTGATATTTCATAGGCAGTTTTAATAAGCAGTGTATTCAAGTGTGAAAAGTACACCAGCCCCATTTTTAAAAACACATATAAGATGCCAATTTACCTTCCGGAGCAAGCTGCGCAATAACAGAGTTCATGACATCTAACTCTCTTAACAGTTTTTTAACATCATCTACAACAGAAGCAAAATATTAATGTTTATTATTAATAATGATAATGGCCATGCCTGTTGAATAGTGTTAATGAGCTAGGCTCCATTATTATTTTTTACAGAGAAGGAAAACGAGGCTCAAAACCACACTGTAAATCAGTGGTGGGGCCAGGTCTCACACCCAGGTCTGCCTGACCCCGGTCACACTCTCCCCTGTGCTCCTTGATCACTGAGCTATTATGCTACCTTCTAAAGCACTAGAACAAATAACCGTAAAGCTGCAAAATGTGATTAGAACATATGCCCACAATTTGAGTTATGGTGCCCTACACTTGTTTAGTATATAATAGTAATTCTTTTTTTGTATTGTCCGAACAGTGTTTTTAAATCTTTTTTTTTTAATATATTTTATTGATTTTTTACAGAGAGGAAGGGAGAGAGAGAGTTAGAAACATCGATGAGAGAGGGACATCGATCAGCTGCCTCCTGCACATCTCCCACTGGGGATGTGCCCGCACACCAGGTACATGCCCTTGACCGGAATCGAACCTGGGACCTTTCAGTCCGCAGGCCGACGCTCTATCCACTGAGCCAAACCGGTTTCGGCTAAATCTTGATTTTAGTAAAATTTATACAGAATTCATGTAAGAATTATCTTCAGCCTTTTTTGGATTAACACATCTTGTTTACATTTCATTTCACTTCATTACCAAAATGCCAAAAATGCTTAATGGTAAGTACACTGATTTTTTTTTTTTTTAGAGTTCACTTTTGTATTATTTATTCTAGAGGCCCAGTGCATGAAAATTCATGCACTGGAAGTGGGGACCCTCAGCCCAGCCTGCCTCCTCTCACAGTCCAGGCGCCCTCAGGGTGGGAGGCGACCCGACAATCAGGGGAAGGC
>NW_006288437.1:74723-75461 GCF_000327345.1 Myotis davidii
CCTAAGTAAAGCTAGACAGGTATGGCCATGCTTCTTTTTTGCCATCCGTAACCCCCCTTTTCTGAGAAATAGAGCATGGCTGCTACTTTAGTTTTGCAATTTTTCTTCTTGATCAGTTATCTTTGTAAGCAAAAATTAGCATTACCAAAATTTTGGAAAAGTTCACTTTGCAGCAGCCGAAGCAGATGGTTACTGGATGAATTCTTCCACATTGATTGCTGGATGTTTTTGCCTTTTTTTTTAAAACACCTTTTCCTGTGAAATTCAGGGATGTGGCTATTCTTCAACTTATCTGTTTCTGTTCAAAATGGCTAAATGAGGGCCAGCAAAATGATAGCCAGCTACATGTATGTGAATATGCCTGAAGTACAAAAAAATAATTGAGCTTCTGAGAAGTGTTGTGTCCCAAGGTAGAAGAAATCATTTTATAGTTGAAACTCATTTAAAAAATACATTATCTCCACAGGCTAAGAAATAATAGATCATTCTAAGTGTTCCGGTGAACTGTGGAGATGTGCACCCTCTGGAAGAATCTATTGGTATTCCCTTCTCTTACGAGTCTGGTGTGTATTGCTAGGAATGGTTTCTGGGAAGGCTACAACAAAGTCTCCTCTTTTACTGGGCTTCTAGATCTCCAGGTACATTCCCCATTTGGTATACAAAATAGCCTTCCACCAAGTAAGCTTCAAAGTTTCTGCTGCAACACTGACCATGAGGTCCAGAAGATTCATGCTCTGT
>NW_006288437.1:75584-78062 GCF_000327345.1 Myotis davidii
CCCAGTAGGGGGTGTGCAGGAGGCAGCTGATCAATGTTTCTCTCTCACCGATGTTTATTTCTAACTATCTCTCTCCCTTTGTCTCTGTAAAAAAATCAATAAAATATATTTTAAAAATTATACAGGTTTCAGGTGCACAATTCTACAACACATCACCTGAACATCTCCTCCCATGCCATTCATCTCTGCTATACTCTCCTCCATCTCTCCCACCCTCCTTCCCCCTGGCAATCACATTGTTGTCCGTGTCCATTAGTTTTTCTTTCTTTTTTTTCCACCAATGCCTCCCCTCCCCACCCAGGCTCCCAATACCCCCCATTTCCCGACAGCTGTCAGCCTGCTCTCTATCTATGAGTCTGTCTCTATTTTGCTTGTTAGTTCATTTTATTCATTAGATTTCACATGAGTGGAGTCTTATGGTACTCATCTTTCTCTGACTGGCTTTACTTGGCATAATAGTCTCACAGTCCACCCATGTTGTCCCAAAGGGTAAGATTTCCTTCTTTTTTACAGCCGAGTAGTATTCCATTGTATACATATACCACAGCTTTTTTATCCACTCATTTACTGATGGACACTTGGGCTGCTTCCAAATCTTGGCTATTGTAAATAATGCTGCAATAAACCATACATACTTTCAAATTAATGTTTTGGATTTCTCTGGATAAATTCTCAGAAACAGAATCGCTGGGTCATAAGGCAGTTCCATTTTTAATTTTTTGAGATGACTCCATACTGCTTTTCCGCAGTGGCTGCACCAATCTGTATTCCCACCAACAGTGCCTGAGGGTTCCCTTTTCTCCACATCCTCACCAACACTTGTTTGTTCATTTATTGATGGTAGCCATTGATGACAGGTGTGAGGTGATATCTCATTATGATTTTAATTTGCATTTCTCTAATGATCAGTGACACTGAGCATCGATGGATGTGTCTATTGGCCATCTGTATGTCCTCTTTGGAGAAGTATCTATTTGGGTCCTTTGCCCATTTTTTAATTGTATTCTTTGTTTTTTTGGTGTTGAGTTTTATAAGTTCTTTATATCAGCAAATATGTTCTCCCATTCAGTGAATAGTCTTTTCATTTTGTTGATGGTTTCCTTTGCTGTGCAAAAAACATTTTAGTCTGATGCAGTACCATTTGTTTACTTTTTGTTTCGTTTCCCTTGCCTTAGGAGATATATTAGAAAAAATATTGCTATGAGAAATGTCAGAGATTTCACTGCCTATGTTTTCTTCTATGATTTTTATGTTTTAGAGTCGAACATTTAAGTCTTTAATCCATTTTATGTTTATTCTTGTGTATGGTATAAAAGATGGTCTAGTTTAACTTTTTGCATGTGTCTGTCCAATTTTCCAAAACCATTTATTGACTAGATTATCATTACCTCATTTTCTGTTTTTGCCTCCTTTGTCAAGATTAATTGACTATAAAGGTGTGGGTTTATTACTGGGCTCTCTCATTATGTTTCATTGATTTATATATCTATTTGTATGCCAGCACCATGCTGTTTTGATTACTATAGCCTTGTAGTATACTTTGATGTCAAGTAGTGTGATTCCCAAACTTTATTCTTTCTCAAGATTGCTGTGGCTATTCAGGATCTTTTGTGGTTCATATAAATTTTTGGAATATTTTTTCTAATTCTGTGACATATGCCATCGGTATCTTGATAGAAATTGTGTTCCATATATATGTTTTGGGTAGTATGGGCATTTTAATCCATGAACATGGTATGTGCTCCCACTTATTTATATCTTCTTCAATTTCTTTCTTCAGTGTCTTAAAATTTTCTGAGTACAGGTCTTTTACATTCTTCATTAAATGTATTTCTAGGTATTTTATTCCTTTTGAAGAAATTGTGAATGGGATAGTTTTCTTAGTTTCCCTTTCTGATAGTTCATTATTGGTATATAAAAATGCAACTGATTTCTGGATATTTATTTTGTATCTTGCTACTTTACCGAATTTATTTATCAGTTCTAGTAGTTTTTTGGTAGAATCTTTAGGGTTCTCTAAATATATTATTATGTCATCTGCAAAAATAACCGTTTTACTTCTTCCTTTCCAATTTGGATGGCTTTCATTTCTTCTTGTTGTCTGAGTGCTGTGGCTAGGACTTCCATCACTATACTAATAAAAGGGTAATATGCTAATTAGACCCATGTCTTCCAGACGACCTTCTGGACATCCTTCCTGACAAAACTGGGCCTGAGAGAAGCCACCCGTGGCCCTGGGTGCCTGTGATCAGACTGGTAGTCAGACATCCCCTGAGAGATCCTGGATTGGAGAGGGTGCAGGATGGGCTGAGGGACACCCACCCCCCATGCACGAATTTCGTGCACCAGGCCTCTGATGTTTAATAAGAGTGCTGAATGCGGACATCTCTGTCTTGTTCCAAAACATTTCTAGTTTTTGCCCATTGAGTACAGTAAACCCTCAAAAACGCTCAAATTTGCAGACCTCAATGTGAGTTT
>NW_006288437.1:78174-82483 GCF_000327345.1 Myotis davidii
GATCTTTAGGGAAACATTTCTAGTTTTTGCCCATTGAGTACAGTAAACCCTCAAATTTGCAGACCTCAATGTACTGGATTTTGAGTTTAATGGATTAAATTTCCAGTCCATATGTCATATGTGAAAAATAACACCCTGTTATGTTAATCTTAAAATGCTTTTAACCAAAATTTGCTTATAATTAACAGGTTATTTTTTGTTATTAATTCACTCTTATTTTTAACAAATTGTAGTGAATAGGCCATATGTTGGAAAAACACTAGTAATTTTGCCAACATAAATAAATATTACTAGTACATATCTACAACTACAGGCTACATATTTAAATCCAAGAGTCACCACTCATAGCCAATGTTTAGGGAATGATCAGCATGTGGTCACACAGCATCACATGTGGTCATTGGGTTCTGATGTTTGCGGCATGGTCTTCTGCAGCAATTTTAATGCCTGCTGGCCGGTGTTCCTATGTACGCTGAGATGTGCCCCAACCATGTGCATCTGTTTACTCCAGTGACTGATAAATACACACATTTACTAGACCTACTCAGTATTAATTTAAAAGTATTATAATACATATAGAAAACTTTTCTGTGAAATTGAGCTTTTCATACATACTTAATCTTAATTAGAAAAATGTGTGTACATAAGTAAAAACAGGTAAACTAATTTGTCAAATTTTTAACATGCGCATTCAGAAAAACCTACTCTATTATATAATGGACTTTGGGCTTTAACGGGTACCCTCTTGCCTGAATTAGTCTGTTATATTGAGGTTTTATTGTATGATGTTGGCTGTGGGTTTGTGATATATGTATGGCCCTTGTTACATTGAGGTATGTTTCCTCTATTCCCTGCTGAGAGTTTTTATCATAAATGGGTGCTGGATGTTATCAGATGCTTTTCTGATCTATTGATATGATCATGTACTTTTTATTCTTCATTTCACTTCTGTAATATCATGTTTATTGACTTGTGAAAATTATACAATAAATCCCACTTGGTCATGGTATATGATCGTTTTAATATATTGCTGGATTTGGTTTGCTAATATTTTGTTAAGGATTTTTTAAATTGATTTTGGAGAGAGAGGAAGGGAGAAGGATAGAGAGATAGAAATATTGATGAGAGAGAAACATTGATCATTGATCGGCTGCCTCCTGCATGCCCCTCTCTGGGGATTGATCTGGCGACCTGGGCATGTGTGTGGGCTTGGGTACAGCAGCGCAGCGCCAGCCCGAATGCAGCTGGGCACAGAGCCTAAGCTAACAGAATCGGGACAGGGACTGAGTGGGACTAAGCTTTGGCATGGACTGAACGGAGGCACAGAATTTCTGGACCCTGGCCCTTCTCCCCCTGCGGGATGGATGGAGATGAGATACCGGGATCCAGGGGACAGTCTTTTATTTCTACTCCAATAAAAGACCGCAGTACATCTCATTCTCAGGCACAGGTCACCGAAATGCTTTTCTCATGACCCCGTGGAAGAGATCTATTGGCACCAGCAGCACTACCAGGCCCAGTGTGGCTTCTTCTGTGAATTCTTGGTTATCAGGCTAGTCTTCAGTTGGTTATTCAGGGTGACTGTCATATAATTCAGTTGTAATTCCATTTTGGTCCTGGGAGGGGGTGAGTATAGCTTCCACCTACTCTGCTGCCATCTTGGATTTCCCTCCAATTTCTTGGTTGCATAATACTGGCCATCTGATTTATCCTTGACCTTGTATACTCTTACATCAACCTTTTCCTAAGATGGCAAGCTCTTCAGATTGCCTTAAGTGTTACAAAGTCTAGACTTCAAAAGCTACTTCTCACAGGGATCCTGATGAAATCTCCCTTTAGCTGACTTCATTAAATGAGTCTCTGTTATAAGACCTCATCAAACTAAATACAAACTTTCAATTAAAAGAAGACAAAAGCTCCGTTTTGATTTAAAAAAAAATATTTAACAAAGTAATTTAAGTGCCTGTCTCAAATGACTCAGGCTTAGTATAGGCACATAGCTCAACCACTCTAAGGAAAAAAAGAAAAAGAAACAAGAATTTGTTTCAACTGCCAAAGGGAAAGATGGCTCTCATAGCAATCCTTTAAGCACCTGGAATTCTGTTTGAACTTCTGTTGGTTCATCCACTGTGAACATAGTTATATTATTGAGTGCATGAAAAACATATGAAGAGACAAATTCCTGAAGAAGCAGCCATTTTTTTAAGACTTCCCAAGGATGATAAATTAACTGTGTATTTATAGATTATTCTGGAAACATGACTTCCATTGAGATCAAATGACCGCTTATTTTTTTTTCTAAGTTTTCCATGGGCATGTGTGAAAAATGAAACAATCGCTGTTAATGGTTTTGCTCTCTTAACAAAAAAGGAAATTCACATGCATTTGAGGATGCCATGTGTTTTATCCATGTCCACAGATAGATCAAACAGAAAATCAGTTCTGTTAACCCCCCAAATAGTTTGTGTCTTTTTTTTTTCACCCAATTCATAGAATCTAGGGAAAGCTCTTAGTTCATTCAGCATACCTGAGACTCCAGCACTCAATGGAGACCTTGAAGGCAGTAAAGTTCTTTCCAATGTTAAGCTTGGTGGTTGCCGACTGCACTGGCCCTAGCACTGGTCCCTGTCCATCAACCAGCTTAGTACAGAATACGGCTTGGCAGGTCTAAGAGGGTTAATTCATTTAGTACCTGAATGTAACAATAATCCTTAATATTTTCAGGTTACAGATTCCTTTAGAAACTCATGAAATTCCTCTTATAAATCTGCTCAGAAAAAGTTTGCAACCAATTTGGAGGGCTTCCCAGATCACAAACTTCTCATATATTGGAACACGAGGATACAAAATAAAGTGAATAGAAATTAAGAACTAAGTAAGCAGGAAAAAGTCATAGAGAACTAGACTTTAAATTAGAAAATACAAGAATAAACAAGAAATTATAATTCTCCTTTCCAAATGAAATGCATTCTCCCCCAATGTCATTTAGAAGGAGAACCTGACTTAGCAGTCACACTAACGTTAAGGGTCATAAAAGATTTGGTGAATAGAAAGTCTGCTAAACTATGAGTCAGAGGGTAAAGTTCCAATTCTAGAACTAATCTTAGTTCTGTTAATAGCCACCTGCATGACTTTGGGCCAGGAACCCAATCCTTTAGGGATAATTCTTATTTTTAAAATGAGTTGTACAAGAGGTGTTACAAAGCACCTTTGGTTCTCAAATTCTGTGGTGTGTAAACAGAATAAAAACATAAGAATAATTTTAGTTTTCCTTTTTTTTGGCTATAAATACATTCAACACAGCACATTCAATATAGCAACCCTTGAGATAAATGTATGAAGTCCCTGCAATATAAATGATTATACTTTATTTAATGTCTCTGTGCCTCAGCTGCCTCATCTGTAAAGGAAAAAATAATAGCACCAACCTCGTTAGTGATTTAATAACATAAACAGCACATACAATAATGCCTGGTAAGTACTACGTTAAGTGTTGACTAATGTTATCATAATCCAAGTTCGTGGAACACCTACTCTCTCAAGACTGTCCTCATCCTGCTGTCATCCCCAGAAATACTCCCAGAGCCCCAGCACAGCCACCATTTGGAACTCCTGCAGTTACTGCCAGAACCTCCTCCACTAAAACTCCCAATGGAATCCGGGTTCTCCTCACACAGGTGCTGTTGGTGCAGTCTCTGCAGCTGAGGTGCTAAAGGCACAGATGCCAGACAAAGCTTTCTTCCCCAGTCCCTCCCCTGCCTCCACTCATAACTGTCTCTGAAGACACTAAGGCCATGGTCCTGCTGGACACCACAGAATAAGGAGACCCCACTGCCTCCCACAGGGTCCAGGGAAAGTGAGGGAGAGAGGGGCAGGACATTGGGGGAAAGTATGATACAGTGAGAAAGTCTGATAGTTTTAGCCAAGTACTATAATACAGACATGTTCATTCCTAGCAGCCTGAGGTTCATGTTAGAATTCAGTCTCCACCAAGAATATAATTTTTTATTACAAATTACAATGCTTTTGTTGGCTAACTCAGAAACCTACCATTATAGCATGAAAATGACTTACAAATAAAACCTATCCTGTTCATTAGTCAGGGACTTCCTGTATTTGCACGATTTTGGTCAAACTGATATTCTAATAAACATAACAGCATATTTTAACTAATATTATTGCTCCATCCTATTACATATATGAAAATATTCAAACAAATAATAGATCTGATGTAAATGCATGTCTGAATTTATTTTTGGCAAAATACAGTTTGTGGCTTCCAAGAATAAATGTATCAAAACTCTTTACC
>NW_006288437.1:82874-87328 GCF_000327345.1 Myotis davidii
GTTCTCAGCTCACCCTGCGCCTCTTGAGAGGTCTCCTTCCACTATCTGTCTGATGTTACCACCTCCAAGTCCTCCTTCTCTCTCTCTCTCCTGCTTTATTCTTTTCATACCACTTACTGGCCTCTCTGCATTGTTTGCCTACTCCACTATAACTTAACTTTCCACAGGGACAGATACCCTTTCTGTTCTATTCCCTCATATCTTCACGCAGTGCCTAGCACAGTGCCAGTCATGTGATGACATAATTAATTGAATATTTGCTTAGTTAGCTATAAAATTAATTAACATTCACAGGAATATGTTATTTATTTTCTATTGCATAATGGTCTCAAGTTCTTTGTGCTATTGATTTTTAATTTAATTCTATTGTGGCATGGCATATTTTTTATCATTAGTATTCTTTTTAATCGATTAAGGCTTGTTTATGGCCCAGAATATGGTCTATTTGAAAAATGTTCTCTATGCACTTGAGAAGAATGTATATTTGCTATTTTTGGAGTGCTCTATAACTATCAATTAGGTTAAATTAATCAATGTTGCTGGTTCAATCTTTTAGTCTTTTAATGATTTACTATTTACTCCTTTGTTTGTTTTTTCATAAACTGGGGGGTGGGCATCAAAATCTGAGCTACAATTGTGACTATTTCTCCTTGAATATCTAGTTCCATGTATTTTAAAGATGTGATATTAAATAATGACTCTTTAGGATTTTTCATAGCCTCTTGATTAATTGATTCCTTTATCATTATAAAAAGACTTTCTTTACCTCTATACTATCTTTTCTGTCTACTTTTATGATATTAATAAAGCTACTCCATCTTTCTTTCTTTTTTGGTGTTATCATAGGATTTTTTTCATCCTTTTACTTTCAAATAATTTGTGTTATTATATTCTAAGTGCAGTACCTGATGGTGGCATATGACTTTCTTTACCTCTATACTATCCTGTCTACTTTTTAAAATATATATTTTATTGATTTTTTACAGAGAGGAAGGGAAAGGAATAGAGTGTTAGAGACATCGGTGAGAGAAACATTGATCAGTTGCCTCCTGCTCACCCCCTACTGGGATGTTCCCGCAACCAAGGTACATACCCTTGACCGGAATCAAACCTGGGACCCTTTAGTCCGCAGATTGATGCTCTATTCACTGAGTCAAACCAGCTAGGGCCTTTCTGTCTACTTTTATGATATTAATAAAGCTACTCCATCTTTCTTTCTTTTTTGGTGTTATCATAGGATTTTTTTCATCCTTTTACTTTCAAATAATTTGTGTTATTATATTCTAAGTGCCATACTTGATGGTGGCATGTAATTTGGTCTTGCTTTTTATCCAAAATAACACTCTCTCCCTATTAATTGAAGTACTTAGACCATTTTACATTTAATTTCATTTTTGATAGAGTTCGGTTTAAATCTGCCATCTTGTCATTTGTTTTTATATGCCCCATTATTCTTTGTTTTCTTTTACCCTTCTTTGTATAAACTGAATATTTATTATGATTCCATTTCATTTCCTTCATTAGCTTATTTGATATATTTTTGTTCTGTTATTTTACTGTTTGTATTAGCATTTGTAGTATACATCCTATGACAGTCTACTCTCAAGTGATAATCCAAGAACCTTATCATAGTATACTTCCATTTTCCCATTTCTACCTTGGTGCTGTTGTTGTCATATATCTTATTCATATGTTTCAGACCACAATATATGACTATTATTTTCGTTTAAAATAACCAAGTTGCTTTTTAAGTGATTTCAATAATAAGAAAAATATCTTAAATGTTACTATTTCTAGTACTCTACTTTTATTCTTTGTGTAGATCCATATTTTTATGTGGCATCATTTTGCTTTTGTCTAAACTACCTACCTACTGAACCATAGTTAGCAGGGTGGGTCTGCCCTCAATGAACTGCTTTTACGATTTTTCTCTTTATCACTGATTTCAAGCAATTTGATTATAATGTAAGTTGGTGTCGTTTTCTTCATAGTCATTGTGATTGGTTTTTTATTTCTAATCACAGTTGACATACCTTATTATATTATTTTCAGGTGTACACCCCAGTGATTGAGTTTTGGTGAGCTTCTTGGATCTGTGGGTTTGGAGTTTTCATCAAATTGAGGGTATTTCTGACTATCATTTCTTCAATTTTTTTTTCTGTCCTTTTCCTCTTTTAGGGATTCTAGTCACACATATATTGGTTTACTTTCAATTCACGTATTGATTTATATCCTCATTATGAGTTATATTTTCCTGCTTCATTTTCATGCCTGGTAATTTTTTATTGGATGCCAGACATTGTGCATTTTACCTACTTGGGTAATGGATATTTTTGTATTCTAGAAATTTGTTCTGGGATACAGTTATCTGGAAACAATTTGAACCCTTTAGATATTTCAGAACAGTGCTCAATCTAGGGTTAATTATTTCTAACTACCAAGACTCGGAATTCTGCACAATGGTCCGTGCATCCTGAGCTTTTTGTTCTGGCTGTGAGGACAAGCACTATTTCTGGCCCTGTGTGAGCACCAGGCACTGTTGCCACTAAACCTGTGGGATTCTTTGTCTGACTTCAAGTAGTTCTCTCACATGTACATGCTGATCAGTACTCAGCTCAATACCTGACTGGGCTGCTTTACAGGTCTCCAGAGTTCTCTCTCGGTTAACTCTATTCTGAAAACTCTTGCTGCCTTTGTCCCCTGGACTCTCAGGCCTGTCTTCTCAATTCAGAGGTCCAATAGGCTCTGCACAGGCTACCCCTTCTTGTGCTGTACTTTGGACACTCTGAAATCAGTAAGCTCAGGCAGTCATAGAACTTCTTTCCTTTGTTTTCTGTCTCTCAATGGTCACTGTCCTTCGTTGCCTAATAGTCAATGTTTTGCCAACTGCTACTTTATATATTTTGTCTATTTTATTGGTTGTTTTGGTTAGAGGGTAAATCTGGCCCCTTACTCCATCTTGGTCAGAAGGCAAAGTCCCATCATTTATCTTAAAAACTATTTCAGAAAATACTGCTAGTATAAAACACCAGAGTTACAATAACTTCTATATTGATTAAACATAAAATACATGCCTACCTATTTATTTATCTCATGTCATATAAAAGATGATATATAATTAGGACAGCCAGGTGACTTATGATGACTCTACAAGGCTGAAATGGGACTTACGCTACCATAGATGCATAATCCAATGTCTCCATGAAATTGACCCAGTATTCTATATAATCTGTTCATAAACTATACCTTTCAGAACCACTCTGGATTTTGTCTGGATTCCCAATGATGACAAGAGTGACATAACGAGACGACTATTTTACCATTTGCTAAATGAATATTTTTTTGTTCTATCATACAAGTCCTCAACCAATGTTTAATCATTTCTTTAAAATCAGATTGCTCCTTAGTTTAACAGATTTTGTTAGATATACACTAAACTCTTCAAATAGTCACAATTAAAATGTTATACAGTATAATAAAAATCTAATTTCATTGCCATTAGAATGAGTTAAAGTATAATCATCTTTTATGTTTATAAATCCTCAATGAATAAATATCTCAATAGAATTATATTTGAAATACTTACAATGTTTTAATAAACTTTATTTTTTACAACAGTTTTACTTTCACCGAAAAATTACAAAGATAATACAGGGAGTTCCCACATATCCCACACCAAGTTTCCTCTGTTATTAATATTTTACACTAATTTTGGTACATTTAATACAATTTGAGCCATTATTGATGTTATTATTATTAACTAAAAGCGATAGTTTGTTCAGATTTCCTTAGTTTTAGCCTAATATTCTTCCTCTATTCCAGGATCTCATCTAGGATTCCCCCATGAGATTTCTTATCACATACCCTTGGCTATGAGAGTTACCCAGGATTTCTGGCTACATATTTGTAGAATGTCCCTGAGTGGGAATTTTATTCTTTTTAAATAATAATTAGACTGAGGTTATAGGTTTTGGGGTAAAATAACACAGAAGTAAAGTGCCATTTTCATTACATTGTGTCAAGGGCACTTGACTTATTGATAAGATTATCAACATGACTTATCACTGTTGATGTTGATTTTGATCACTTGAATGAAGTAGTTTTGTCAGGTTTCTAACTATAAAGGTATTATTTGTTCCCTATTTCCTTACTGTACTCTTTGGAAAGAAGTCACTAGGCACAGCCCACACCTAAAGAAGTTATATTTTGCCTCCTTGAGGGCATAGTATCTACATAAGTTATTCAGAATTCTTCCACTTGGGAGGTTTATCTTTTCTCTTCCATTTATAAACTTACTCAATCATTTATGTATTGCAGTATACTCATGGATATTTATGTTCTACTTTGGGTTATAATCCAATACTACTTTATTTTGTTGCTCAAATTGTTTGGCTTTGACCACTGGGAGCTCTTTCAGCTCCTGTGTCATTTACAATTTTTTAAGCAATAAAGTC
>NW_006288437.1:87464-88582 GCF_000327345.1 Myotis davidii
TCTTTGAGTTCCTGTATATATTAGATGCCCTGACAGTCTCAATAATCTGTACCTGCTTTCTGTACTGCACTCTTTCTGGGAAAGCAGCTATTATAATGGAAAACCAGTAGAAAACAACATATAAAATATGTAAAATAGGAAAAAGTCTGGAACAGAGGAAATGGTAATATAGAATAAAGAAAAAGTATAGGACTGTAAGAAGACCTATATCCTGCTGTGATCTTGAGAGTCATGAGAATTCATGTGCAGCTGAAATGAACAATAACAAACTCATGACACCTATGGACTTCCTTTGTCAAGGAGAAAATAAATTATTACACAATTTCTATTCATTTCCAGAGACTGGTGGAGGAGGGAGTTCTGCTTATGTTAAAGAGAAAAAAAAAAAAGCCCTAGTTGGTTTGGCTCAGTGGATAGAGTGTCGGCCTGCGGACTAAAAAGTTCCAGGTTTGATTCCAGTCAAGGGCACAAGCCCAGGTTGTGGGCTCAATCCCCAGTAGGGGTCATGCATGAGGCAGCCAATCAATGATTCTCTTATCATTGAAGTTTCTATCTCTCTCTCCCTCTCCTTTCCTCTCTGAAATCAATAAAAATATATTTTGAAAAATATGAATTTCAAAGCTTTAGCTGGTTCTTACTGGATAGCTTATTGTATTTTAGGATAACAAAAACCTATGTTCAGTTATAGGTAGAGGATGGAGAGATAGATTAGTCTGAATAAGGAAACAATTGTGTGAGGTTAGAAGAATGAAGAAGACAGAGAAGATAGCAGTGAGCGGAGACCTTAAAGGACATTGCTGGGATAAGAATTCCCCTTGGAGGGGGAATGGCTATTGGATTTTAGGGCAGCATTATCTAACATCCAAATTAAGCTTTCGTTTGTGTATGTCTCACATTATACTAGAACAGAGGTGGGCAACCCCTGGCACGCGTGCCAAACATGGCATGCCAGTAACTTTTGCTGACACGTGAAACCCTCTCTTATAATCTTCCATTTACAATTTTTGTGAACATTTAAATGACTTAAATGTTAAATTACAAGGAACTGGCAAGATACTTGACGTTATGTTTGGTTACATAAACGCTTTTGAAAAGAAACTGGAAGTCTTTAAGAGGGG
>NW_006288437.1:89120-92933 GCF_000327345.1 Myotis davidii
TTATCAGTGTACATGTTAAAAAATAAATGTATTTTTCATCATCATATACTGTGTTTTTGTCGCTCGAATGAATTTTATTATTTCTTTAAAGTTCTTCACATATGTACACCTTAAGAGATATCAAGTAGGCATAACATGTTCTCAAAAAAGTAGGGTTGGCACGCAGAAGAATTTTGAGTCAGAGATTTTGCTGGTTTTGGCATGCACTCACAAAAAGGTTGCCCACCCCTGTACTAGAAGCTATAAGAGTTATAAAAGTCATGTTGTTCATTCTCAAGCCTTTTAGACTCTTTTTGGAGAGACAAATCTTCAGTAAAAGTTGGCCATATACTCCAGGCTTGTAACACTTGCAGGTGTCCAGTGGCATGACCAGTGAGGATAAAATGGCCTCTAGCAGAGCCTACAGCAATAGCTTGGCTGCAGGCTGCAACCCTGATCAGGAGATCATGAGGACCTGCAAACCCGCAAGGTTTTTTAAGGGAGGATATCTGTAAGTATTTGGGGATTGAAGCTTGAGAACTATTTTATTTAGGTATTAAAGGGTAGCCCCAGAATGCCAGGAGGCTTGGGGTCTCTGGGTTACAATTGTGGCTTAGCGACCACCTCTTTTTTAATCTGAAAAATGGGGGAATTGGATTATATCTCTTAGATCTCATCCAGATATAAAATCCTAGGATTCTAGGAAGTACAAAAACATGTGGCAGAGATAATAAATGTTGTGATGAGGAAGGGGAAATTATTATGAATTGGGGTAAATGGAGAAAGATCCATGGAGGTGGTAGAATTTAGATATAATTTGAAGAATGGATAAAATGGAGTAGGATGAGATAAGGAGGAAGGATATTTAAAAGGGGAAAACAATACTAGGAAGGTTTAAAATAGGAATGAATGTTGTATTTGTCGTGATAAAACAGGAGCTTGACTAAATAGAAAATATATAATAGAAAGCAGAAATAACACTGAATAATAAAGAAAGATGATGTATCAGCAAATGCTAGACCCTCCCTTCAACCAACTTTATATTCAGAATAAGCAACAATGTTCAGAAGGAAAAGGATTATAACACTATAAATTTATACCTGGCTAAGTGTTCATTCATACTTGAAAAAGACATGTTCAGGCATTCACAGACTCAACAAGTATATCAAAAATTCCAGCCAGAATTAGGGAGGACAAAATATAAAAATAATAGTGCTGAATTGAGACAAAAAATAAGTAGTTAAACTCAATGATAATGATGTTGTAAATCACAATGCAATTTTAAAGAAAGGATTCCTGAAGTAATAATGAGACATTATAAGAAAAGGGGGAAAAGCTAGCTTCTAGGTTTTTTTCAACAAAACTCAGGTAAAGGAAATTTTTGGTCAAGGGAACAGGACTGTTGTCTGTTATTGCTCATTCTTTACATTGATAAAAATACAGGTTTAGATATGTGTCAGGTTTACATATGTGTATCTTTAAAAAATATAGTTTTATTGATTTCAGAGAGAAAAGGACAGGGAGAGAGAGGAACATCAATGATGAGAGAGAATCATTGATAGGCTGCCTTCTGCACATTCCCTAATGGGAATTAAGCCAGCAACCTGGGCATGTGCCATGACTGGGAATCAAAATTCCCTAATTGGAATTAAGCCAGCTACCTGGGTCAAACTGTGACCTTCTGATTCATAGGTCAAGGCTCAACCACTGAGCAACACTTCTGATTCAACCACTGAGCCACACCAGCCAGGCTAGATATATGTATTTAAATGCTACAGATGAGTAGTAGGAGTTCCCCAAAAAGAAAGGTTAACAAAGGAAAGTTGCTTAATTCAGAAAAAGAAGATACAAAAAAATACAGCATAAAAACATAACAAAGAAATACCAAAATGTAATGTAAAATGATACAAATAAAATAAATCAATGATCTAAATAATCATCTCTATGGCAAATAAACCTTATTAAGATAGTAAGATTGGGTTAAAAAGCAAACTCTACTCTGTTTTTTGTGTACTGACAGATATTTCTTTCACTTTATCTTTCAGAATACAATATCTCTCTGACCAAGTTACAAAACATTCCTATCATCCTGAATATTTCCTCAAACTCCTTCCCCAAAACCCTCCCAGAAAGATAACCATTGTTCCTACTTTCAAAGTCATAACTTAGTTTTTCCTGTTCTTGAACTTCATATAAATGGCATTCTTTCACATCTACCTTTTTTAACTCAGCACAATGTCCCTCAGATTCATTCACATTTCATATAATTGAGTCATATTTTTATGGCTATTTGGTATTCCATTGTATGGATATACCAGTTTGGCTTCTTTTATTTCAGATTGAGGCTATCATAAATAAAGCTGCAATGAATATTCTTGTTCATGTATTTTTGTGCATATATGCCTTCATTTCCCCGGGTATATTCTGAGGAATAAAATTGATGAGTCACAAGGTAGATATATATATTTATATTATATATTTTCATATAAATATATAATATATTCTATTTAAATATTTATATATATATTTTTTTATATTTATGCAGGTACTATTGAACAGATTTCTAAAGTGGTTTTATCAGTTTACATTCCCAACATTTATTAATAAGAGTTCCATATCCTTACCAACACTTGGTATTATCAGTCTTTTTAGTTTGCCTGTCCACACACACCTCTTCTGACATTTTTAAATCCATCTGCTTTTTATTTAATTAAAAAATTATTAATGCTGACATTATTGCAGGAGTCTCCCTCCCCACCTTTGCCATCCTCTCCCCTTCCCTCTTTCCCCGTCCTTGGCCTTTACCAAATTATTGTCCGTGTCCATGGGGTATACACATATGTTCTTTAGCTATTTCCTTCCCCATCTTTATCCAGCCACCCATCACCCCTCTCCCCTTGAGCACCAGTCTGTTCCATGTATTCATGCTTCTGGTTCCATTTTGTTCATGAGTTTATTTTGTTCATTAGATTCCACATATTAGTGAAGTAATATGATATTTGTCTTTCTCTGACTGGCTGACTGGCTTATTTCGCTTAGCATAATACTCTCCAGGTCCCTCCATGCAGTCTCAAACAGTAAGGATTCCTTCTTTTTTACTGCTGCATTGTATTCCATGGTGTAGATGTACCACAGCCTTTTTATCCACTCATCTACTGATGGGCACTTGGGCTGTTTCCAGAACTTAGCTATTGTAAATAACACTGCTATGAACATAGAGGTGTGTATATTCTTTCTGATTTGTGTTTCAGGATCTTAGGATATATTCCTAGAAGTGGGATTGCTGGGTCAAAAGGCAGTTGCATTTTTAATTTTTTGAGGAAACTCCATACTTTTTCCACAGTGTCTGTACCAGTCTGCATTCCCACCAGCAGTGTACTTGGGTTCTCTTTTCTACACATTCTCACCAGCACTTGTTGTTTGTTGATTTATTGATCATAGCCATTCTGGCAGGTGTGAGGTGGTATCTCATTGTAGTTTTCATTTGCATCTCTCTGTTAGTGAGTTTAAGCATTTTTTTTTCATCTCTTTTGGCCTTCTGTATGTCCTCTTCGGAGAAGCATCTATTCAGGTCCTTTGCCCATTTTTTAATTGGATTGTTTGTTTTCCTGGTGTTGAGATGTGTACATTCTTTATATAGTTTAGAAATTAACACCTTATTGGATGTATCATTGGCAAATATGTCCTCCCATACAGTGGGTTCTCTTCATTTGTTGATGGTTTCTTTTGTTGTGCAGAAGCTTTAGAGCTTGAGTTGCTTAGTGGAGGAAAAGCCCTGCTGCTACCCACCACTACTACATCCTATGCAGAAGCAGAAATGTTCTTATACTTTTA
>NW_006288437.1:93429-97074 GCF_000327345.1 Myotis davidii
ACATTGAAATGTCTCAGCTCCTCTCATTCTCACACCCCACCTACAATCCATCAGCAAATTCTGTCAAATCTACCATCAGCATATGTCCTCATTCTGGTCACTTCTCACCTTCTCCACAGTTACAGCCTAATCCTGAGGGTACTAATGAACACTACCCTCAACTATGTCATTAATAACAACAGCATTTATTGAGCTCTTTTCTAGTGCCAGGCACTGTTCTAAACATCTTACATTGATCTAACCTTGCCTCTATGAGTAGACAGTAGCTGCCCTACTGTCATAGCCTCCAAATTGGTCCTCCCGTTTTCACTCTTCTTTCATATTGTAGCTAGAATGGTCTTACTTTTTTGTTTTAAATGTAACTTATTTATTTCTACTCTTCTACTTGTAACCTCCTAATGAATCCCCTATTTTGCACAGTAGAGAGAAAAAATCCAACCTCCTTAACATAGTCTAAAAGGCCCTGTCACTACCACCCCACCACCTTTGTGACCCACCTCCTAATACCTTGCTTAGCAATCTCCAAGCACACCAACTTTTCTAGCATTCTTCAAACATACTAAGTCAAGCCTTAGTTATTGTTGATCGGCTGGAGTACTCTCACCCACATATTTGCATAGCAGATTCCTTCATTCCATTTAAGTCTTTCTCAAATGTGACCCACTGGGAAGGCTTTCTCTAATGTAGATCCTATTTAAAGTGGTGCAGATACTATCACTCTCCACCCTGTATCCTACTTTTTCTTTATGGAGCTTATCACTACCTGAATTATATTATTATTTATTAACTGAATGTTTCCCCCACTAGAATGGATGCTGCCTTGAGGCCTTAACTTTGTTTTGTTCTCAGGTATATGCCCAGGGTGTAGAACAATATTTGTCCAATAAATGAATTAATTTCTTCAGGCACAGGACTATGTTATTTCTCTATCTCCATTACCTAGAATAAATCTGGGGTATGGAAACTCAATACATGTCTGTAAGGTGCCTCTGGAAACTTCTTTTTTATGATCCTGGCCTAAAGTACCTTAACTGTGCATTGTTTGTTGATGTGAGGAGAGAAGTTTCTAAATCAGAGATTCATGGAACCATCCATGGGCTGCTCTAGGGATACATTTGCCCACTGAAACTGCATGTAAAAATTTTGGTGTGCATTTTTGTGGGGATAGAGTCCACCATTACCATCCTACCCAGGTAAGCCCCCCCCCCCCCCTTTACGCCCGCTCCAAACCCTTGAGAATCACAGCCTTGGATCAGCTTCACCACTTAAGACAGTTTCCCTAGCATTCTGGCAGGTTACCTTCTCCATCAACCCCCCATTCAGAACAAATTTCCCTTCCATTTTAAAACTCTCACTTCAGAGTCCACTGACATTTAATATTTTTAAAGCTGATTTTATAAGGTTGTGCATAAATATACTATGTTGGAACATGGATATGTCATATCTTCGCAGAATGCCTACAATGCTTAAAAGACTACAGTACATGAAAATACATTTAAACAACAACTGTAGTAAGTATCTTTCATCCTTCTTCAAGTGTTTAGAAAACACTTCAGTATTTTGCCACGTCTTCTGGTCATCATTAAGGAAAAGGTGATATGGCGTCTTGAGAAGCTTAAAAGGAGACTGACTGTGAGAGACACAGACTACAGAGCTGTCAAAGGAGGGGAAATGTCAATGTTTGGCAGACAGTGGAGAAACTTGGCATGACATTTGTTTCTCCTACAGAGCCTACAGCATTATAGTAATTTTTTATTAAAAACGGTGCTGAGAATAAAATGATAGCTCTGACAGAATGCCACACAACTAAATAAATAATACTGTGCTGTAATTACACATCCCATCTGCTTTCCTGTGAGAAACTCACCATCAGTCACCGACAAGCTGGCTGGGAAATTATAATTTCATGCTCTGCACAAAATAAATGATGGACCCAATTATTTACAAAAAGAATGAAAGAAAGGGGAACCATTTTGGCTAAGCTTTGAATTTTAAGCTCAGTCCATGAGAGAAGCCATCGATTTATAGGGATACTTTTATATGTCTGTGAAGAAAATAAGACTATCTAGGGTAGTGTTGTCCAACAGAACTTGGACGATGGCATTGCTGATCTGTATCTCTAATACGGTAGTCACAGACTCATGTGACACTTGAGCACTTGAAGTGTAACTAATGCGACTGAGGAACTGAATTTTTAATTATTCATTTTAATTAGCATAATTTTATTACTATAAGTTTAAATGTAAATAATTACATGTGGCTAGTGATTACTGGATAGCACAAGTCTAAAAGAATACAAAATTACAAAGCTGAATTCAGTGAAAAGTAGATAAATCATGACAAGCGAATGATTTTTATGGTGCTGGTTAAGTGCAAATAAAAGGCCTTTTTTTTTTTTTTTTGAAGGTGTTAACCACATCAGTGGTCTCGGATCACATGGAATCAATTACACAGGAAAAGAGAAACAGATACAGAAGGAAGTATGAACTTTCAGTAAGACTACATAGATTTTAAATTGCTAAAAATCATAAAGGTTAAAATGAAAATAGCTAATTTGTTTGGCTTCTAGTTTGCTTTACAACATGATTCAAGGTAACAAACATTTAGAGCAAGGGGAGCAAGCTGATAATTATCATATATGTGCATATTTGTGAATTTATACTATATTTCTTATTCATGATGGCTTGTTTATCTATGATGAGGGAGAAAAATAGGAAAATAAGTCCCTATGATGCTTCATTTCTAGGAAAAAGTCTGGGCAGTTTTGACAGTCTCTGACAGAGTGTTAACGGTTGAGTTCTAAGGTTGATGAAGAAGGTTGAGGAAAAACAAGCCCCAGGAGACATCGCAGTCTTCCAAAGAACTGAGTTTGGTTGCCCAGTTGAGGGAGCAAGTTCTACTATTGCATGTTGCTTTGATTCAATACTCACCAAGCATACTAAAACCATTTCTCCTAAGAACAGGAACAAGACAGGGATGCCCACTCTCACCACTCCTGTTCAACCTAGTACTGGAAGTATTAGCCACTGCGATTAGACAAGAAGAAGAAATAAAAAGCATCTAAATTGGAAAAGAAGAAGTAAAACTGTCCTTATTCGAAGATGACATGATATTGTACATAAAATACCCTAAAGACTCCATCAAAAAACTATTAGACCTAATAAATGAATTCGGCAATGTAGCAGGATACAAAATTAATGCCAAGAAATCTATGGCATTTCTATACACCAATAGTGAACTTTCAGAAAGAAAGACTAAAAAAGTAATCCCATTTATCAACACACCAAAAAATTAAGATACCTAGGAATAAACCTAACTAAAGAGGTAAAAGACCTCTACTCAGAAAACTACAGGATGCTGAAAAAAGAGATAGAGGAAGACATAAACAGATGGAAGAACATACCGTGTTCATGGATTGGTAGAATTAACATTATTAAAATGTCCACACGACCCAAAGCAATCTATGGATTCAATGCAATCCCAATTAAAATACCAATGGCATATTTCACAAATCTAGAACGAACATTCCAAAAATTCATCTGGAATAAAAAAAGACCCCGAATAGCTGCAGCAATCCTGAGAAAGAACAAAGTAGGTGGGATCTCAATACCAGATATCAAACTGTATTACAAAGCCACTGTTCTT
>NW_006288437.1:100157-109704 GCF_000327345.1 Myotis davidii
CTGTAAGCCAGTCAATGAAAGAAAAATACCACATGATCTCACTTTTTATGGATAATAAAGACCATTATAAGCTGGTGAACAAAAATAGATACAGAGGCAGAGCAGCATCGAACAGACTGTCAAAGGACAATGGGAACCCCAGGGAGGGTTGGGGAGGGGGGGTAAGAGATCAACCAAAAGACTTGAATGCATGCATATAAGCATAACCAATGGACACATGACATTGGGGGGTATGGGAGACTAGGGGAAGGTCAAAGGGAGGAAAAAAAAAGGAGACATATATAATACTTTTTGTAATACTTTAAACAATAAAACAAAATTTAAAAAAATTTTACACTAGGAAAAAAAAATACCAAGCTTAGCTTCCCCATAAACAATTAACTATGGAGAGAAGGTGCTGACCCATTAACATAAATGTCCAGTTGATACTTAATCATTGATACTCTAGAACCAGGTCATGTTCCCTTTTGAGTTTAGATACTGTGATTTGTCCACTGGAGCTCAATTGCCTCTGAAATATTAAGAGAATAAAATTTCCATGCTCATAAACTCGAAGACCTGGCCATGAATCATGATGGCCATGCACCAGGCCTCCTGGAGCTTTAGAGGCCAGCTGGTCTTCCACAGCTGATCACCTGCCTCCTTTGACAGTTCAAACTTCTACAGTGCTATAGAATAATGAACAGTACCCTCAACTATGTTATTAATAACAATAGCATTTATTAAGCTCTTAACTAGTGCCAGGCACTGTTCTAAGCATCTTACATTGATCTAACCTTGCCTCTATGAGTAGATATTAAGTGGATGTCCTGTGAAGTGGATATCACTATATCCTCACCGAGATATACAGAGGTTGGGAAATTTGCCTCAAATCATGGATGGTGGGTGATGGAGTGATGGTTTAGGTAGTTTAACTCCAGAACCTCTCTCTTAGCTGCTGAATATCTTGCCTTATAATAAATAATTCCCACTAAGGTAATTTCTATTAGTAATTATTTTATGCAATCATTCCACAATAAGTTTATAGCATCACTGACAGCCTTTCAACCAAACATGGAAATAATTTGGGGGAGCAGAATATACTATTAGTTGTATTGTTTGTTCAAGCCTCATCTTCCAACTTCTAGGCATCTTCTTAGCTAGTGCTCCCTTTTATGAGGAGGGATGGAGGTCAATAAACCATATATGCACATATGAATGTATGTTTTGTCAAGAAGAATATTAAGAAAAGAAAAAGGAGCTTTTTATTTTAACCATATCACTAAGCACTCCTCTTCTCTCTGTCCCTATTACCCATTTTAACTAGTAGTTGAAAGACTAATGAAAATAAAATGTATTGACATGCACTAGAATGTTCATGCATACACAATTTATAACACCCCAAATGGGAAACTACTAAAAATGCCTATCAATGTTAGAATAGATAGGTAAATTGAGGTATAGTCATACAGTGAGATGTCATATAGCAATAAGAAAAAAAAATCACAATTATATGCAATAGTATAGATAAATCTCAAAAATGCATTATTAAACAGAAGTCAGACGAAAGAGAATATACTTTATGGCTCCATTTATATATTTCAAATACAGGTCACACTATTCGATGATGTTAGAGTCCTTGGCGGGCATGGGGGATTTCTGGAGACTGGTCATGTTTTGTTTTGTTTTTTATCTGGGTGCTGGTTACATGGGTGTGTTCATTGTGTAAAAATTAATTGAATTGTATCTTTCTGTGCACTTTTCTGTATGTATTTTATGCTTCAATAAAAACCTTAACAATTGGGGGGAAAAAGAATATCTTTGGAAACAATGGTTTTAGGAAACACATAAAAAGCAAAACTACCATTAGTTGACACAGAAAAGTTTATTTTCTCAGGCAGTTATGTATCCCTCTTTTAAAACTGGTTTTCATTTATAACTTGTACATCAAACCTTGCCTAGCCTTTGAAGAAGAATGCCTTGCAACAAATTCCAAGTTCAGATGCCTTAAATTGTAGTATACTGCTTTAAAGTATTAGAATTTACAAACCAGAAAAGTAGTTAGATATTTTAATATTAATCTATCAACTTTTTAGCATAAAGTCAGAGAAGGGGAAAGATGGAAGGACCTATGGCAATCAGTGGTCAGGGACCACTGGTAATTTTGGCACATGCCTCTGGCTGCCCCCAAGGCTGTTGTGAACTTAGAAAGCAAGAGCTAGCCCTAACCGGTTTGGCTCAGTGGATACAGCGTTGGCCTGCGGACTCAAGGGTCCCAGATTCGATTCCAGCAAGGGCATGTACCTTGGCTGCAGGCACATCCCCAGTGGGGAGTGTGCAGGGGGCAGCTGATCGATGTTCCTCTCTCATCGATGTTTCTAACTCTCTATCCATCTCCCTTCCTCTCTGTAAAAAATCAATAAAATATAGTTTGAAAAAAAAAAGAAAGCTAGAGCTAGACTTCTGTTAAAGCTAGGGTTGGCTTGGTTTCTCACATCTTGACACTCAAGGATTGGGATACAGAGAACAATACTAGAAACACATGACAAAATTACAGAATGAGTCAGACTAATAGCTCCATCAATAGTCCCTTAATTCTCATTTTAATCCAAAGTGTTTGTCATCAAGTACTATGTTTATGAGTTCACTTTCTAGTAATAAAATGTCAATAATGCTCTTTTTCAGCAAAAGGAGAGGTAATGAAAACCTAGAATGTAATGAAAACTAAGAGAATTTGTTATGTTTTAAAAGTATGTCCAACAGAGAACAGCCAGATTGATGAAAATATGTCAGGAGCCCACAATGCAAAGCTTCCTTAAACCTGGCAGATAGGTGCTCCATAGCTTCTATTCCCAACTGTATTGAAGTGTGTGTGTGTGTGTGTGTGTGTGTGTGTCAGAGTCTAAAGGATCCCCACGATTCAAATTTAATTAGTATTAACTATGTGCCAGATAATGAGAACTTTATACATTTTATTTCATTTTCATTCATACAACTGAAATGAGTCAGTCGTTACAATTCCCATTGAAGAGATGAAAAACTGAAATAACTTGTTCAAATTTGGCAACTTCATAAAACACACATACACACACACACCCTGTTTGTAAGAGCAGAATAAGGACCAAGCTTGCATTTGTAACCTTGACGCTCCAGTGCACTAAATTCCATTTCTTTCAAACTATAAAATCCTGTGAGTTGACTATACATGCTTATTTTTTTCCATTCATGTTTTATTTGAAGAAAATCATACCAAGTATCTTTCAAAATAAATTTCTAAACTAAAAATTGTCCAGGGTCATTTTCTATTTTAAACACCATTTTTCAGTAATTCAAAAAATGTGAAGATAGAAGATAAAAACATGCTTTTAAAAACAAAAACAGCTTTGTGTTATAAGGAATGTATTACTTAAGCTTTTGGAATAGAAATTGATGATGAATCCAGACTTCTCTCTCCACAGAATTGGAAAATACAAGTCTTCTGAGGTCCAAAAGGTCATCCTCTGACAACCATATATGCATATATAATAGCTGTAGCATAATTCCCAGTTAATTGTGAAAATTCACTTGGATAATTAACATTAATGAGAGACTGGCAAAGGTAAAGTATTTAAAAGAACAAACCAAAACTATTTATTCATTAACTTGGCTTATAAAGATGCCATCCACATACTAAAAGCTAATAATTACTCTCTAATTGTGCTAATTAGGTAATGACAATGTTGTAAATGTTTGTTTATATAATATTAGATTTCTCTGACTAATCTTATCATTAGTCAGAATTTGGACTCCTGCCACCATGTACGCATGTATATACTGGTACATGCCAAACCGTTTGAACAATTTCTTTTTAAAACTGGTTGTTGACGTGCTACTAGTATTCAAATCAGAAACTTACCACATCCTTCGGAGGAGGTTCTGCTTCCTTCTTTATCTTTTTACCCATTCTGGGAAAAGATGCAATAAATGTTTTAAGTGTTGTTTACATATTATATATGTACAAATTTCTCAGTTATCTATATCTTTATGAGGTCTATTTCCTTTACATTTTACCTAAAAAGTGACAATGAGATACATGTAGAAATGACTGCAGACGTACAAATATGTTACCTACAGCCCTATTAAAACCATGATTTTAAAGGAACTGATTGATAAGATTGTTGGGAATTAGTCCTGGCTTCCAAGGAAAGGAAGAGAATATATTAGTGACAATACTCACTTTTTAATTTACCATGTAGGGCTTGGGAGATAAAGTCCAAGTTACTTTTGAGATCTGGAAGAACGTTTTGCCACAAAAAAGAGAGATTTTCATCTGCTTTCTTGCATGGATCTATCCCAAGCACCTAGGACAGTGTCTGGTACAGAGTAGACATTCAGCATTTATAAAAATAATTAACTCTGTTTTCCCGGGAGTAATGGTTTTGTGAATTATATCCAAGATCTATCAATCCCAGATGAACATTTGTGTCATTTTCCCAAATAACAAAATTGTATCTGGTGTAATCCAAATCTCAATAAAAACTAACTGAGAATCAAAAGAAATGTATTCTTGGAAAAATAAGGATGACTCCTTGCAAAACCCTTTTCTACCTGCCCTCATGTATCCATGCCTGTGTGGAAAAAAGTAAAAGGAATCATAGATATAGTTGATATACCACAGAGGATGAACTCCACCTGGGTACAGAAAACTTCAAGATGTTGGTGACTATTAGAATAACTCTAGAAATCTTCCCAATTTTCTCCAGTGAGAGTTCGTGGGATTATGTTTAGCATTAGGCAATCTCACTCAGAGGGTAGCTTCTAGTTTTAAGAGAATTACTACAGTCTCAACAGAAATCCTGAGAAGTAGAAAATCCTTGGAGAGAATCTACGACGTCAGCATTAGTTCAGGCAGCTTGTCAGGGGAGAAAAGCAGCTACTAGCATGAGACACACTGGCCAGAATTTATCACATATGTGATAAACCACACGTTCCTAGAAACTCATAGGGACTTTTGAAAGGCATCTACTCCAAGTCCCTAACCTCAGTTCACATAGATTTCAAGATCTTTGATGGCCTGGACAAGCTTACTCTGTGAGGCACTTCCTCACACGATAGCTGATATATTAAAATGTCAAAATACACCCCCACATACCCCATTATATATAATTTTCATCATAAACTGTTTTAAAATTTTGCAGTTGAAATCACTCAGCAATCAGTTTGTGCACTTGGAAATTCTTGCAAAATTATTTTAAAATGTAAGCAAAATTTAATATTAATGCAAAACATTTAATTTAAAATTAATTTTCCCTTGTCTTCATATTTTAGGGCCATTTTCCCCAAATCTCAAACACCTTTCATAGATACTTAAAAAGCACACAGGCCCTAGACTTTGTGCCTAGAATGTTTCATGAAACTATTCTGGATAAATAAAAATCTATGCAATGATTAACCAGTAGAAAAATGAGATTTCATAGCTCTTTATAATCAATTCTGAAATATAGCAGTCTTACATTTAACAAAATTATGCAAAATTATGAATATTTGAGAAGCAACTAAATTACACCAACCAGCATAAAGTTGTTTTAAGTCATCTGATTTTCACTCAGGAACTTATTTTTCCTATTTCAGGTTTTGAGTAACTGCATATTGAAGAGAACAGAGGCTGAGAGCCTAAACATACAGAATTACAGATGAAACTGGTCTAGGCACTATTGTGAAGTAGGAAGTGTTTAGTTTGTGTTTTTTTGGGTTTTTTTAATGTATTTTATTGATTTTTTACAGAGAAGAAGGGAGAGGGACAGAGAGTTAGAAACATCGATGAAAGAGAAACATCGATCAGCTGCCTCCTGCACACCTCCTACTGGGGATGTGCCCACAACCAAGGTGCATGCCCTTGACCGGAATCGAACCTGGGACCCTTGAGTCCACAGGCCGACGCTCTATCCACTGAACCAAACCGGTTAGGGCATAGTTCGTGTTTTTATTATAATATTGTGTGTAATGGTTAATGGGGGATAATGTATAAAGCTGACATAGGCCACAGACAAGGAGCCTCAGAGATGATCCTAAGTTTAAAAAAAAAAAAAAACTTTGTAAACTTATTTCACTTAACATCAATGTGATATAATTAAATTACCTTATATTATTTTATTCTTTGAAGATTTGTTTTCCTTTAAAGCTACAGAGATGTCGAATTACGAAAATAAGTCCCTTTGACTTTATGAAGCAAACTAAACCTGTTTCCCTTAACTATTTTACCACCTGCCCATAGATTTCTTTTATTGTACTGAAACACATAAAATTTACCATTTTAACCATTTTTGAGTATACCACTTACAAAGGTAATACATTTCACTATAGAGAATCTGTAAAACCAAGAAGGCCACATGGAATAAAATAAAAATCACTCATAAATCAGCTCTTTGAGGTAACACTATTTTAATATAGTTCTTTTTGTGTGTGTTTTCTACAGTGATTTTACCATCCTACTTGGATTTCTATCCCTTATTCTCAACTTCCTTTCCTGGGACCACTTCTCACTAAATTCTTAATGAGCAGGTTTTGAAATCTCTGCCTCAATTTATTGCTCCAATCATATCCAATGAATCAACATGTGTCATTTAAAACAATACTTAAAAAGCCACTATATATCTAGCTAGTCTCCTACTATTGAGCATTTGTTTCCAATTTTATGGAACTATGGGCAAGGCAACAATGAACTTTAGACATAAATGAATGAATCCATAGATATAAAATTTTCATCCACATCCTCAACTGTTTCTTTAGAATAAATCCCTAGCTGCAGAAGAACTAGATGAAAGGTATGAACCTCATACTCAACGCATTGGGTATGAAAACAAGTTGGCTTTAATTTTGCAGCTTTTTTATTTTTTTATTTTATTTTTTAGTTTATTGATCATTCACATTTCTCCCTTGTGAACTTTCAAGTCTAGGCGACCTCAATTATTTTCCAGTGGGGAGATTTATTTTGAGAAGACTTGACGGGGAGGAAGAGGGCTAGAGCAAGTTGAGACCCACTCCCTGAGTCAAGTAAGGGAATCTGAAACCCTCAGATCTCTTCTCGGGGTCTCAGTTTTGTTGTCTGTTAAAGGGGAGGTGACCAGGCTGCTTATGAAACCCACTCCTAGCCCAGCCTAACACTGCGGGTGTAGGCTAGGGACCGACCACCCCTCGCAAAGGGTTCTCTTAGTTGTCCCTGATGTCCCCCCAGCTCTACCCCCTTCCCGCGCGGCAGCTGTTCCAGTCCCCAAGTTTTGCTGACACTTCTGCCCTGGGCCTCTCCAAACCGCGTGGTAGCCGTGCAGCCGCCCCCTCCCGTTACCTGCCAGGAGCTCCCTGCGAGCAGCTGCTCCCCAGACCCAGCGAACCGCACACGCCAAGGCTACTCCTAGTCCAAGGTTGTGCCCGGTTGCTAGGCGACGCCGGGCCGCGCCTGCGCACGGGAACCCACATCCTGTCCTGGAAGCGCGCTTGGAGGTCCAGCGCGCCCTTCGTCCCGGGAAAGAGCGGTCGCTACCCGAGGGGCCACGTTCGCTCTCAGTTCCCAGAGTCCCTGGTTTCGGGACAGGATAGACCCTGGAATCCTCCTCGTCGTAGCTGTTGAGTGCCCGTCCAAGTGAAAACTGTACATCGGGACGCGGTGCAGCCGCAAATGCTGCCCAGCGGACTGGCTCTGTCAGGGTTCACCGCGCCCAGATGCTCCCAAGGACCCTCCGTCAGAATCCGTGCGGACAGCCTACAAATCGCCACGTCCTGCCAGGGCTTCGCTGGGCTGCAGACGCGCTCTGCCAGCTCCCCATGCACGGAGCATCCAGTTCCCCGCAGAACTTACCCGTCCCTTCGAAACCCTCATTTATTTCCTCTTTCTGCATTCCTCCCAAAGGTCTACAGCGGTTCCCAACCTGTGGGTCGCGACCCGTTTGGGGGTCAAACGACTCACAGGGTCGCCTAAGACCATTGGAAAACATATATAATTACATATTGTTTTTGTGATTGATCACTATGCTTTAATTATGTTCAGTTTGTAACAATGAAAATACATCCTGCATACCAGATATTTACATTACGATTCATAACAGTAGCAACGAAAATAATTTTATGGTTGGGGGTCACCACAACATGAGGAACTGTATTAAAGGGTCACGGCCTTAGGAAGGTTGAGAACCACTGGTCTAGAACCTCCTGCTCCCCTCATCCTCCTCGGCTGCCAGCTCCAATCAGCAGCTGAGCCAATTAGCCATCTCTATTTTGGCCCCTGTTTTGCCCCCTCGCTACATACTGTCACTCAACCCAGGGCCTCCTTACTGATGACTGTGCTTTCTCTCTCCTTCCAGTTCTTTCTACATACTGCAGACAGGTCAGCTTCCAGAAATCATTGCTCTAGTCCTGTCACTCCCCTACTCAAAGCTCAATGGCTTCCCAAAATAAAGTCTACACTCATCAACCTGGTGTTCAGAGCTGACGGCCTCATCCCTAATCTTTCCGGACAGCCTATTTCCCACCACTCTCCCATCGTACAAGCCCCAGGCAAGCTTATTGGTCCTCCAAAATTTTTCCCTATTTCTCCTCTAGATTTTTGCTCACTCTGTTGCTTCATCATCTATTCAACAAATATTTGTTGAGCAATTACTATTTGCCAGATTATATGCAACTTTTGGAATATTCTTTCTTTCCTATTTAAGCGCTGCTCAAGGGATAGCTTCATAAAATACTCTTTGATTGACTTTGGCAAAAAATCTGCCCCTCCCTGGAGTCCCCCTTGTGCACGCCATCTTCTACCTGCTCCTGTTGGTCCCCCAACCCTAAGAGTGCTTTTTACAGTTGCAACTTTCACATCCCTTTTTGTCTCCTCTCGCCTTTTAAATTACCTGATAAATAGCTTTCTACATACTTAGCGATTCTTTTTTAAAAATTTGCTTTTAGTATTACAGATGTCCCATATCCTCCCCCCCACCCCCCATGGACCTTTTTCCTGCCCATTTCCTTCCTCTCCCCAGGCCTTCACCCCACTATTGTCTGTGTCCATGGGTTATTCATATAAGCATATAAGTTTTTGGTTGATCTCTTCCCTCCCACCCTGTCCCCATTCCCTCTGAGGATCCTCAATCTGTTACATGCTTCTTTATATTAAATTTTCTGTGGTCAAATACACTTAATTTCTGTCTTCTGATTGGACCTTAAATATTACACCCCTAGAACTTCTTCTCCTTTGCTTCCAGGCCTTTGCCCTTCAGTATATGTGAAGTCTCTCCTATGCCTTATGCAAAATAATAATAATCCTTATCTAAAAAAAGAGAAACATGATAATTGACATATGACTGCTACCCTTCCCATTGGCTAATCAGCGAGATATGCAAATTAACTGACAGCCAAGATGGCAACCAGCAGCCAGGCAGCTTAAACTGAACATGAGGCTTGCTTGCTTCAGTGAAGGCAGACTCCAACGTTCCCTGCCTGCCACTGCAGGCCTCTGTGCGAGCAGTTTGAAACATAGTAACATATAGAAGCTAAAAAAAACTCCAGAAACCTGCTTTCAGTGAGCGGGATCTCAGAGCTGGAGTTGATC
>NW_006288437.1:110508-121116 GCF_000327345.1 Myotis davidii
AGGGGCTGCACCTAGGGATTGGGCCTGCCCTCTGCCACCCAGGAGCAGGCCTAAGCCAGCAGGCCATTATCTCCCAAGGGGTCCCAGACTGTGAGAGGGCACAGACCAGGCTGAGGGACCCCCCCTTCCCCCCGAGTGCACAAATTTTTGTGCACCGGGCCTCTAGTGATAGTAATAAATAAAATAAACCTCTTTGGTCCTGTATCTCTTTCTAGCTATCATTATATTTTTCTCTTTCTCTTCTTGGCCATGCCTTTACAAAAAAGTAGCATGCATTTGATACTTCCATATTTTTAACATCTCATTCACTTTTCAAACTATAGTCATCTGGTTTGGTCCCACCACAGAATCTATCAAAATCTATTGGCTGTTTCTTAGTCTTCATCTTCCTTGACCTCACTTCTGCATATAACCCTCTTGATGATACCTCATTTTTGAAACACCATCTTTGGTTTCCTTGATACTATTTGCTCTTGACCTCTTATTTTCATGACTACTATTTAAGGTCTTTTTTTTATGGGGTTTAAAATGTTGATATTTCCCAGGGATCTGTTCTGACTCTCTTCTCATACTACATGCATTTCCAGGGTTATCTTTTATATATTTGTGACTTTACTGCCAGATATATAGCTCCAAATCAGACTCCAATACTGAGCTTTAGGCTTATCCAGTCCTCTTACTGGATGTCTCCATCTGCATGTTCACAGGCACCTCCAATATCAACATTAATCCACCTAAACTCATAATTTTCTCAATATAAACAGGGTTTTTTTTTCTATTTATCAAGGAGTAATACTGTCTACCTAAATACCCAATAAGAAGTCTAACGCTTATCCTAGAATCATTATTCTTCATAAACAGTCAGTTACTGGATTTCCCAAAAGTCCCTTGAATTTATTCTGACTTTTCCATTTCCGTGGCCCAACTACAGAATGTCACCATCCTTTACTGGATTCATCTAACAAGCCTTCTGATAGGTCTTCCATCTTCTAGCTTCATCCGAACTTCAATCCATCTTCTCAGGATTATCAGTTATCTTTATATTATAACTAGGGCCTGGTGCATGAAATTTGTGCTCAGGAGGAGGGATGTCCCTCAGCCCAGCCTGCACCCTCTCTAATCCAGACACCCCTCGGGGGACTGCCAATCCCTGCAGGATCAGGCCTAAACCAGCAATCAGACATACCTCTTGCAATCCAGGACCTCTGGCTCCTAACCGCTCACCTGCCTGCCAGCCTTATCCCCCTAACTGCTCTCCCCCACTGACCTGATCCTCCTAAATGCTCTCCCCTGCTGGCCTGATCCCCCTAACTGCTCTCCTCTGCTGGCCTGATCAACCCTAACTGCCTCTGCCTTGGCACCACCACCATGGCTTTGTCCAGTCTAATTAGCATATTACCCTTTTATTAGTATAGATAGAGGCCTGGTGCATGGGTGGGGACCGGCTGGTCTGCCCTGAAGGGAGTCCTGGATCAGGGTGGGGGTCCCCTTGGAGGGTGTGGCCGGCCTAGGTGAGGGGCTGAGGGTTGTTTAGAGGTAGTTTTCAGGCCAGCCAAGCCCCCAACTTTGTCCAGAAGGACGTCCAGAAGGTCTCCGGAAGGTCTCCCAGTCTAATTAGCATATTACTCTTTTATTAGTAGAGATGTGTCTCTCTCTTTTCTGGCTCCCAATTGCTCCACCACATATATGATGAAATGCAACAAAATTCTTTTTTAAAAAATCTTTACTGCTGAAAGTATTACAGATGTCCCCGTTTCTCCCATCCTTTCTAGCCTGCACTTGCACTCCTACTCCAGGCCTTCACCACACTATTGTTTGTGTCCAGGGGTTATGCATATATGCATGTAAGTTCTTTGGTTAATCTTTTCCCATCCACCCACCTATCCCTGGAGCCTTCCCTCTGAGATTCATTAGTCTGTTCCATGCTTCTTTGTCTCTGAATCTGTTTCATTCATCAGTTTATTTTGTTCTTTATTTTCCACATATGAGTGAGGTCATGTGATACTTGTCTTTCTCTGACTGGCTTATTTCACTTAGCATAATACTCTCCAGGTCCCTCTGCTGTCTCAAAGGCTGAGATCCCTTTTTTTTACTGCTGCATAGAATTCCATGGTGTAACAAGATTCTTAAATTGGCATTCAAGACCTTGTTCTGGCTGACTGCACACTATTGCAATAGCTTCTCTAATCATACACACACACACACACACACACACACACACACACAGCAAATTGCTTGTAATTCTCCAAGTATACCATGGCATTTTATGCCCTTCATTCTCCTAATTGGCCTGAAAACCATCTATTGATCTTTCAAATTTTCAGTCATGATTTTCTCCAGAAACTCTTCATTGACTTCTCTAAACATAACAAAACATTTCTCATTTTATGCCATCACTGTATTTTACCCTTGCTCTATTTCTGCTGATTTCACATGATACTGTAATTTATTTGCTTCTATATGTCTCCCTAATTAAGCTGTTTCAAAATGTTCTTCAAATAACTAATATTTATTGAATTCTCATTATGAGGCGATTATAAAGTGGTTAAAGTGCATCATTAAATTCCCACAATAACCTAACGAGGGATGAATGAAATAATTGGCACAAGTTCTCTCTCCTGGCGACTGGCAGAGGCAAGACTTGAACCAAGGTCAGCTTGACCCTTATAGCCAAGTTCTGAACCAACACAATGTTATAACAAATTGTAAAGAGCTTTCATGAAATCATTAACACTGCTGTTTCAATTTTTTCCCACAGATTTAGTCTTTACTACAAATGTCTATTTTTTTGGTCCTATTTATTTTACTATACACAGTTGGATGACTTTTGACAAACGTTTATGGTTGTGTAACCACTACCACAGTGAAGGTACAGAACATTTCCATCATCCCAAATTTCCTTCCTTCCCCTTTGAAGTCAAACCTCTCCCTCCACCCCTACCACCCTGGGAACAACTGATCTGGGTCATCCCCACCCACCCACACACACACTATAATTTTGCCTTTTCTAGAATGTCTTATACATGGAACCACACAATATGCTGCCTTTGTGTCTGCTTCTTTAGTTTAGCATAATGCTTGTGAGATTTGTCCATGGTGTTGCTTGTCTCCTGATTGCGAGTAGGAATACACTACATGGGTGCACAACATCCATTCACTGGTTGATGGACATTTGGGATTTTTCCAATTTTGGACTGTTATAGATAAATCCGCTCTAAACATTTATATACCGGCTTTTGTGTAAACATATGCTTCTCCCTTCTCAGGAAAATACCCAAGAGTGGAAATTCTGGGTCTTATGCCATGTGTATGAGAACTTGCCAAACTGTTTTCCAAAGGAATTATATTATACTAGTATTTGCACACCCACCAGCAATAAGTGAGAGATCCAATTGCTTCATTTGCTCTACAGCACTTGATATTATCAGTCCTTTTAATTTTAGCCAACCTAGTGGGTGTGTAGTGGTATCTCCATCTGGTTTTAATTTGCATTTTCTTTGTGACTAGTGATAAACTCATTTTCTGTACTCATTCTCTGTACTTGTTAACCATTTCTATATCTTTTTTTTTTGTATGAAGTCTCTATTCAAGTATCTTTTCTACTTTTAATTGAGTTATTTATCTTACTACTGTTGAATTGTAAGAGTTCTCTAAATATTCTGGGTATAGGTCATTTATCATATTAATGTAATTTGGAAATATTTTCTGAAGTATATGCCTTATTTTATTTCTTAAAATTATCTTCATAGACCAGAAGCTTTCAATTTTGATAAAGTTCAATTTATTCATTTTTTTTAAGGTTAAGACTTTTTGTTTTGTTTTTGCCCTAAGAAATTTTTGCCTAACCACCTCCAAAAATATAAAATAAAAAAGCTTTCCTTATGTTTTGTTTTAGAAAACAAAATGTAAGAGTCTTATTATTTTGACTCTTACATTTAGATCTGTGATCTATTTCAAGTTAAATTTTGTAAGTGGTACAAGATGGAGGCTGAGGTTAACAATTTTACATATGGATGTCCAAATGTTTCAGTTCCATTTTAAAAAAAGACTTCTATTTTGAATTACTTTGGCATCTTTGTCAAAAATAAATTTATCCTTTATATCCATGTCTATGTCTGGACTCTATTCTGTTCCCTTGATTAATATATATATCCTTATACTAATACCACAATCCGGGGATTAAGCCTACAACGTGGGCATGATCCCTGACCAGAATCAAACTGTGACCTCCTGGTTCACAGGGTGACACTCAACCATGGAGCCACACCAGTTGGACAGATTCCTCAGCACTTTTGAAATAGATATCCATGTAATCTATAAATACATTTTTACTTCATTCTTTCCAGTCTGAAAGTCTTTCCTTTTTTCTTGCCCCACTGCACTAGGTAAAATCTCCAGCACAATATTTGAATAGAAGTGGTATAAGCAGACATTTTTGCCTTATGCCAAATCTTAGGGAAAAAGCATTTAGTCTTTACCATGAACTGTAAGTATTTTTGTAAATGCCCTTTGTCATGTTGAGAAAGCTTCCTTTTACTCCTAGTTTGCTGGAAGGTTTCTCTCATAAATAAAGTTTAATTCTTTCATGTTTTTCTCTGATTATTTAGATGGTCATATGGTTCTTTTTTTGTCTCTTAATATGAAGGCATTACATGAAATTCTTTCCAAATTTTGAACTAACCTTGAATTCCTAATATACACTCTATTTGGTCATGTATTATCATTGTACATAAAACTGAATTGATTTGATAACATTCCTTTAAGGATTTTGCATCTATGTTTGTGAGAAATATTAGTCTGTAGTTTTTTTTTTATTGTAATATCTTTGTCTGGTCTTGGCATCTGAATGATGCTGGCCTCATAAAATGAATTGGGGAGTGTTTCTTCTTTTTCAATTTTCTGGATGTGTTTATGTAGAATTGGTAAGATTACTCCCTTAGAATTTATCAATGAAGCTATCTAAGCCAGGAATATTTTCTGTGAAAAGGTTTTAAATTATGAACTCTTTTTCAAAATAGATGCACAACTATTTAGGTTATCTATTACTTTTGAGTGGCCTTTGGTAGTATTTGTAATTAAAGGAATTTGTCCACTATAGTTTGCCATATTTATTAATATAAATTTTCATAATATTTCTTATTGTTTTTATGTTTATAGTATCTATACTGATGTTCCCTCTTTCATTATTGATGTTACTACTCTGAAATTGATTTTAAATGATATATTCATATAAAAACCTGCACATGAAAGTTGATAGCAGTTTTATTTGTAATCTTGGAAGCAACCAAGAAGTCTTTCAATAGATGATTGAATAAAAAGTATATCAAATATTCTTACAATGGGCCCTTGCTGGGTAGGTCAGTTGGTTGGAGCATCATCCCATACACCAAAAGGTTGTGAGTTCAATTCCCGGTCAGGGCACATACCTAGGTTGCAGGTTCAATCCCCAGTCAGGGTACGTATGAGAGGCAGTTGATTGATGTTACTCTCTCACATTTATGTTTCTCTCTCTCTCTCCCTCTCTCTCTCTGTTTCTCTCTAAATCAATAAAAACATATCCTCAGGTAAGAATTGAAAAATATTTTACAATGGAATTTTATTCAGGGATAAAAGGAATGAACTATTAATTCACACAACAAAATTGATGAATCTTAAATTTATCTTGCTCAGTAAAAGGAGATGACCCAAAAAGGCTGGATAATGTCCCATTCATTATATATTCTGGAAAAGGCAAAACTATGGGGATAAAAACAGATTAGTGGTTGCCAGGGCTTTTTGGAGAGGAGAGTATTTGACTAGGGAAAGCATAGGGAATTTTTAGAGTGGTGGAACTAATATGGTACTGTAATGGTAGATACATGATACCATGTATTTGTCAAGACCCATAAAACTTTATAGCACAAAGAGGGAACTTTAATGGATTGTATGCAAGTTAAGCAAAATTGATCAGGAGGTTGAAAGGTACTAGTATTTAATGCAGACTGTGACAAAATAATTTAATTGTATTAAAAATGCATGGCATAACCTGAATGAAAGGGGTGAGGGAAAATAGAGCTGACATAAATAACTTTGGAAAATTGTGTTTTGACTGAAAACAAAAGAACTATATATATAAATAGTGTATTCTACTTGGTAAGGTTGTTTCTCACAGGGATTTACAAAGTTTAACAATTCTGAAATAGCAGAACATTTATTTTGGGGTTAAGCAAATAAACATGAAAGGCAGCCATGCTACTAATAAGTAAAAATTTTAAAGATAAGTTATTTGATAAAAGTCAAGAAAGCAGGTTTCATTCATTTTTTTTTAAAAAAGTGATAATCTGCTATTTGCCACCTCTACTATGTAAATATAATTCTGACCAAGGTGACTATGAAGAATATGAAAGGTTTTGATCAGGAATTACACGTAACAATTTTGAGCTGTAAATCAGGTGTGTGTGTGTGTGCGTGTGTGTGTGTGTGTGTGTAAAATATTCACAGAAGCAAACTCAACGTTTTCTTTGAAAAATGTAAGACTATTCAGAAACAGCCCAAGTGCCCATCAGCAGATGAGTGGATAAAAAAGCTGTGGTACATCTACACCATGGAATACTATGTACCTGTAATTTAAAAAAAGGATCTCTTACCATTTGTAACAGCATGGATGAACCTGGAGAGTAATATGCTATGCAAAATAAACCAGTCAGAGAAAAAGTATCACATGATCTCACTCACATGTGGAATCTAATAAACAAAATAAGCCAATCAACAAAATAAACCCAGAGAGATAGACGCATGGAGCAGACTGATGAAATTCAGAGGGAATACAGGGGATGGGAGGGAGAGGAATTAACTGGGGAACTTACATGCACCTATGCATAGCCCATAGACACACACAATCGTGTGGTGAAGGTCTCAGAGGGGCAGTTGCGGGGTGAAGAGGGTCTCTGGGGGGAATAAAAACAAAGGGACATCTGTAATACTCTCAACAATAAAGATAATTTTTAAAATAAAAATTAAAAAAATAGAAATGTAAGACTAATTTATTTATAAATTTTTACAAACTCAATATTTAACATCTCTACTAATTTTCCTTTATCATATGTACTATAAAGAAAATATTATAATTTTTTCACCGAGACCCATTCTGATTCCCAGAAATCTCCATTTTATCTCAGTGTGATTTATAAATGTTATCATTTTCTGAATTTGCCATGTGTGAAAATGTTTGAAAACCACTCATCTGAAGTCTCGTTGACCACTAAAAGTTCTGTTCTGGTTCTATAGGATTTTGTCTCCAACAGTCCCATCCAGTAACTTGACATTATCCATACACGGAGAGATCAAACAAACAAACAATTTATAAGAGCTATTCCCACTTCCCCTAAATCAGTGTACTTTCTTTCCTGGTGTTGCTATCTGAATATTGTTGGTGAATATGAACTAGGAGAATGAGAAATCTGATGGATGTTTCTACCCCACCACAGACATCTGGATTATTACTGACCTTCAGGCTCAGCATTTCTCCCCTGGACTCTGCTCCAACCTATGTTGTTATTTCTGTGGCTAAAAGATCTTCTGTCTCCTCATATTAAGCATGTTTTAAAATCGGTGTCCTTAGGTACTGTCACCTCATGCACCACCCAGAGTGGTGTAAAAAAAAAACAAAAAAAAAAAAACAGCTGTGGTTTTAAAAGCTAATTAAACCTCACAGTATTATCATGTCTCCCATGTAAACAATTTGAGAGTCTTTAGCATAACAAACTTCATTTGATTCAGCAGATATATTCTAGAAAATATGATTTTGAAAATAATTTTCAAAATCTTATTATGCTTAAAGAATATTTAGAGAAATCTGAAGATGCATCACTTTATATAAAGAAGAGTCCTTCAGTAAAAGAAAGCCATTGCCTATTAGTTATCTATTTTATAAATCTAACGTTGCTTAAAGTGAGGGGGTACATATGTGTAATATTAGGTAATTTGTCATAATACATTCTTTTTATTCCATTTGAATTAGTCATGTAGTTGAGTGTCATAAATCAATTGAAATTGGTTGAAGGTAAAGAATAAAATTGTAAAACTTGTGTTTACGACATTGATTACAGTCGTAGCAATGTAAGAAAACCCATAAACAGCATGGTAAACTTTCACCTTTTCTAGAGCTTAAGCATATATACTTTGCCAACATGTGCTGTAAATGCTTGCTCTTTTTCTCAACAGTGGATTGCCACAGGCAGTTTCTTCTACCACAGTGTTATTTAAAAGTTATCTGCTTTTTTGGCTGTTGTTCAAGGGAGTTCTTTGCCTGTAAATCCTCTTTATCTGATTCTCTAGTTGAAGCAGAATCTTGGCAGAATTTCAGTGCATTTGTCTTGTACCGGGGAGAAAAAAATGCAGGGCCCCAGAGACTGACACTGTTCTGCAAACGGTCATGAAACAGTGGGGAGCCCTGTAGACTATTCAGAAGGGGAATACTACTGAGCACCCACTGTGAAAAATAGGATCCCCTCACATAAAGGCAGCCACACTACAGAAAAGATCATTACTAGCCTGAAGGATAGAGTTTCAAAGTAAACAACGTTCATTGTGTACTTGACTCGTGGGCCTTTAAAATCAGCTTAACTTAGTGGACTGGGTCCATAAGTAGCTGTCATTTAGTTGTTAGTCTGGTTTTCACATCTTCGACTCTGAACTCAGCTTCTGTAATTGCACTATTGAGATATTCACCAGTTTGCTAGAGGTCGTGAGGTTTAAGAGAAATCAGTGTGCATCCCACTTGAAGAAAAAGAGTGATCACAGATGTGTTGAGACAACATATGCCTTCTCTCAAATGAGAGGGGGTCTCCTTCAGACTGGTGGAAGATGAGATGTCTGTGGATCTTAGACAATGAAGACCCAAGCTCTGTCCCTGTCAGTGCCACGGGAAGCTGCTAGAACCAGAGAGGAATGGCTGAATTCTTTATGTAGGAGTAAAAACTAGAGGCCCCACCTTTCCGATCTTGTTGCTGTCAAAACAGAATTAGATGTGCAAGAGATTTACTGGGGAAACACTTGGGAGCGATAAAGCAGAGAGGAAACAGGAGTAGGTGGACCACCAGGCAGGACTGAACCTGTGAAAGAAGAGGCGGGTGGAAAGAATTGTGTAGGGAGAGCGTGAGACTGCAGTGCAGCTCTGAGCAAGTCCCCAGCAGACTGATAGGGATCCCCAAAGCAAACACTGTCCTGGCTCACTATCTCCACTGTGTCCCCATCAAAGGCCAGGAGGGGCCCAGGACAGCATGAAAGCAGCAGTTACTTAGCTTTTCACTGCAGCTTCTCTTGAAAGGAAATCTGAGTAATACATCTCTGCAGCCACCGCCATGATTCTAAAATTTTAATGATGGCAAAATAAAAAAGCAAGAATAGCCAGGAGAATTTCAAAGAGGATAGTGAAGTTGGATTACCTTTATGAGATTTTTTTTTACTTATTTATTGAAGTACAAATTACACACAGTAATATACAGCAACATGTAATTTGATGAATTTTAACATACATATGCCTATGTAACAACCACCCACATCAAGCCAGAACATTTTTAGCACTGCAGAAGGCTCCCTAGTACCCCTCCAAGTCAATACATTCCAAAGAAAACCCTTATTTTGATCTGTAACATCATGAACAATTTTGACTATTTTTGAATTTCATATAAACAGCATCACATGACATCTACTGTTTTGTGTTTTTTATGTTATTGTTTTTTCTTTATTGATTAAGGTATTACATATGTGTCCTTATCCCCCATTTCCCTCCCCCCCACCCCACTCCCGTTCATGCCATCACCGTCCTGGTGTCTGTGTCCATTGGTTATGCTTGTATGCATGCATACAAGTTCTTTGATTGATCTCTCCCCCTTATCCCCACCCTCCCCTACCTTCCCTCTGAGGTTTGAGCATCTGATCGATGCTTCTCTGTGTCTGGATCTGTTTGACATTTACCATTTTATGTATAGCTTTTTTTTTCACTAAGCGTTATGTCTGTGAGATTAATCCACGTTGTTGCTTATAGCAGTAGTTCAATCTGTTTCATTGATATAATTATTCCATTTTATGTATTCTCCCTATTGTTGATAAATATTTTGGTAGTTTCTAGTCTGAGACCATTATAAATAAATATTTGTGATATATGCATTAAGAGCACACTGCTTGCCCTGGCCAATGTGGCTCCATTGGTTGGGCATCATCCCTTGTATCAAAATGATGCCAGTTGGATTCCCAGTCAGGGCACATGACTAGATTGCAGGCTCACTCCCCGATAGGTGGTGTGCAGGAGGCAGCCAATCAATGTCTCACTCTTTCATTAATGTTTCTCTCTCTCTCTTCCTCTTCCTCCTCTCACTCTAATCTTAAAAAAAACAAACAACAGGAGAAACCAAGATGGTGGCATAGGTAAACACCGGAGTTTGCTGTCTTGAACAACCACTTCAAAAATACAACTAAAAGACGAAACGGACATCATCCAGAACCACAGGAAAGCTGGCTGAGTGGAAATTCTACAACTAGGAGGAAAGAGAAAAACACTGAGACTCAGAGGAGGCGCAGTGCGGAAGTGAGATACTAAGGTGCGGAGTGCATGCGGAGCGGGCTGGC
>NW_006288437.1:121971-127561 GCF_000327345.1 Myotis davidii
GATGATTTCTCAACAGAAACTCTGCAGGCCAGAAGGGAGTGGCAAGAGATATTCAAAGTGATGAATGCCAAGAACCTACAACCAAGATTACTTAACCAGCAAAGCTATCATTCAGAATTGAAGGGCAGATAAAGAGCTTCACAGATAAGGAAAAGCTAAAGGAATTCATCACCACCAAACCGGTATTATATGAAATGCTGAAAGGTATCCTTTAAGAAGAGGAAGAAGAAGAAAAAGGTAAAGATACAAATTATGAACAACAAATATGCATCTATCAACAAGTGAATCTAAGAATCAAGTGAATAAATAATCTGATGAACAGAATGAACTGGTGATTATAATAGAATCAGGGACATAGAAAGGGAGTGGACTCTCTATTCTTGGGGTGGAAAGGGGTGAGGGGAATGCGGGAAGAGACTGGACAAAAATCGTGCACCTATGGATGAGGACAGTGGGTGGGGAGGGAGGACGAAGGGTGGGGTGGGAACTGGGTGGAGGGGAGTTATGTTGGGAAAAAAGAGTAACTAATGTAATAATCTGAACAATAAAGATTTAATTTAAAAAAATAAAAAAAACACTACTTTAACTGTACCTAAAACTTTTGACACATCATTCAATTAAAAGTGTTTTCCAATATTTTCCGTGTTTTCTTCTTTAAACTATGGCTTACTTAAAGGCATCATGCTTAATTTCCAAACATTTCAAACATTTTTAGGTATTTTTTGTTGATTTCTAGTTTATTTTCACCTTGATCAAAATACACACTATAATTGTTGTCTTTTGAAATTTGATAAGACTTGCTTTGTTATGAACTAGGTTATGCTCTGTTTTGATAAATGTCCATGTATACTTAAAATGAATGTGAATTCTGTAGTTGTTTGTTAATTGCACTATTCACATCTTTTATCCTTACTGATGTTTTGCCTACTTTCCCTCCTAGTGACTAAGAAAGGTTTGTGAATCTCTAACTATAATGGTGATTTGTTAGTTTTTTCTATTGTATTTTCAAATTTTGTTTTATATGTTTTCAAACTATGATATTAGCAGCAAACAAAATTAGGATTTTTATGTTTTCCTATCAAATCAATCCTTTTATCATTATGAAATATCTCTCCTCAAATTTACTTTTTTTATTAATATCTAATTTAGGCTTTTTTGATGATTGCATGGTATATCTTACCACAACTATTTATTTATTTATTCATTTATTTATTTATTTATTTATCTACTAGAGGCCCAATGCATGAATTTCATGCAAGGAGCTCGGCCCTCGCAACCCCAGCTTCTTCTGGAAGGTCGTCCAGCGGTTGTTCTGCTGCTCAGTCTAATTAACATATTAGCTCTTTATTATATAGAATTTATTTATTTATTTATTTTTACTTTCAGTCTTTTAGTGGCCTTCTCCCCTATGTCTCTGTGTTTCTGTCTTCACATAGCATTCTCTTCCTTGTGTATTTGTGCCCAAATTTCCTACTTTTTATAAAGACATCAGCCATTGGATTAGATCCCATTCTCATTCAGCATGACATCATCTTAATTTAATTACCTCTTCAAAGACTCTATTTCCAAATAAAACCACCTTCACAGTTAGGATTGTTACATATATTTTGGGGGGACACAATTTAAATCCACAGCAAACTGTACTGTCCTTATTTGCCTCTATGTAAATTGCCCTTAGCAGACTATTAGCTTCTTGAGAGCAGGAACTTTATCATTACACTCTTAGAGTTTAGCATAACATCTGACTTATATTCAGGTAATTAATAAATGTACATAGAAGGTAACTGAACTGAATTAGAAAAAAATGTTTGCTCTGCTAAAAATGAACTTGGGAAAATGCAGGAGGAAATATAGAATACTATGTAAATATTTCAGTTTTTGGCTGTGACTATAACTCTGAATATAGTGTTTCACATAGGATACAAATTTTGGGAGCTGGCAGCAGAAAAACCCAACTCATACTGTCTTAAAATAAAAAGGAAATTTATTGGTTCATGTATCTAAAAGTCCAGCAGTATAGGTCATTTTTCATGTGACTCATAGGCTTAATGATATAACCAACAGAAAATGGAGAAGATCTCTTTTTTCAGCATGATGTAACAACTGATATTGAACTAGCCATCAACAACTAAAAGTTGAACAAAAAATGTCTGAAACAAGAGTTTTTAGATGTTGTAAATAGACAGGACTGTAATACTTTAGAAAAATGAAACAAATACTGTGAAACTAATAATCAATCACTTCTGGCTTCTGCCTAGACGCACTTCCCAGATCGCAATACAGAGAGGGGGAGCCAAGCAGACCACAGTGGTTTAGCTGAGTTAAGAGACAAGAATATGAATTTGGGAATGCCAAGGTGAAGGAAATTTGCAAGGCATAAGACTGAGGAAAAGAAAACTGGGCAGAGCTAGAGCTCCAGAGATCTGTAAATCTGCACAACAGATTGTTGAATGTTTGGCTGAATGCTGAGTTGCACATGTGCAGTGCAGAAGAACTTCCGGAGGCCCTGCGAAGGAGCTGTAAAATGAAAAATCCCAGAGCTCACAGGAGATTGAAAGATGTTTGACTTTCTAACTAGCTATAATGGGAAGGTAATACTAAAAAAAGGGAGCATTATGTAGAGAGGACAGATGTAATAGTGCTAAAGTAACCTAGGGTAAAGGCTACTGTACATTCTCCTTAACCAAGCTTATAAGTAAGCATCAAGCTGATCCACAAATAACTTCCCTATTAGTCATAACAATATTCAAGACTCTTTACAGCAGAGGTTCTCAACCTTCCTATCAGGAATTTTGAGATGCAGAGAGTTATGCCCTCAACCTTTGTTCCTTTATAATCTCTATATTTGATATTATATTAGAAGTAAAAAAACTTTCACATGTTCTAAAAAGGAGACATGAAAGAATTTCTACCTATTTAGGGAAAAGAGGTAAGTAAATATTCTGCTTAAATGACAAATAGGTGTGGTGGGTTTTTATTTTGGTCTTTTTTTTTCTGCTTTACCTTAATTTTTATGTTACACTAACTTAAGTTTGATTTTAAAGAAAAAACTACCGTCTATCAAATTTTGAATTTTCGTGAGTTACTCAGTTTTCTTGGATCTCTCCTATGTATATATGATATGAAACTATTTTTATCCTGCTAAATGCAGTAAATTTTTTTGAACTTCCAAATTAACAAAACATCTTGAACTATATTAAGAAAGAACAGCCACATCACAGAGTTCCTAGATGAAGCTAAATTAGTATATTGATTGTCATGTAATGATGCTTCTGCCCTGCTAGAAAAATGAATTCTAGTACAACTTAATTCTCCAATGAAAATGTTGAATGATCTTTTTGCTATGTTGTCACTCAATCTCTGAATTATTTATTTATGCTCTTTTTTACTATAGCTAACAATCCAAGGGATAAGGTATATAAAGCACTTTGTAAACTACAAGTCACCAGAGAAAGGTAAAGTAAAATTGTTGGAACCTTTGGTTGAACTAAGCACTACTACAGTGGTCATTATTTAGGTCCTCACTTCTCTGTCTGGTCATACTAAATCTTCCCTTCTACCATGAAGTTGACGGAACTGAAGACAAAATAAAAGTGTGTTGATAGCATTTGAAGACTCAAATCTCCCTAAGCCCCAATTTTTTTTTATTGTGTGTGTGTGTGTGTGTGTGTGTGTGCGCACGCCCATGTGCTTCTTGGTTGGGGGCCCGTACATATACTTAGGGAAATGTATGCAGTCTGTCGGTCCGGGACACCAACCAGCCAGTTCTAAGATGCTGTGTAGTGATGGTTCACTTTACTCAAAGTGAAGTCTGGCCTTTGTCCCTGCTCCTAGGAGTTAACATTTATACCCTTGGAATGCCCCAAGTAATAGGAATGTGTTGCTAGTCATGGTTTATGTTAATGAGATGACTTATGATAGACACCTGATAGGTTATGCTAAGAGATGGCTCATTGTGGGGGTCTTGCCTGCACCAAATATCTTAAAGTGAGTACTGGCCACACCAGAAAGACCAATCATATGGTTAGAGAGTTGGGACTTTGAGCCACACGATACCAGTCTGATCTTTAAGGATGGGAGAAAGCTGAAGACTGAATGTGGACCATGATTCAATCAAGCATGCCCACTAATGAAGCCTCAGAAAAATCTCTGGTGAACAATGCTCCAATAAGCTTCTTAGGGTGGCAAAACTCCATGTGTGAATTGCCACATGTAGACACCAGGAGAACAAGGCATCACTGAGTACATGGAAGCTTTGAGTTTGGAGCCCTCTCGGCCCCAGATTCTTCCCTCTGCATCTCTTCCTTTGGCTGGTTCTGATTTGTGTCCTTTGCTATAATAAAATTGTAATCATATACATAATAATAATTTCCTGAGTTATGTGAGTCATTCTCCCAAATTATAAAACTGGAGAGTCCCTGAGAATCCTGAATTTTTAGCCAACTAGTCTGAAGTAAGGATGGCTCTGGGAAGCCCCGTACTTGCAGATGATGTCAGAAGTCTTGGGAAGACTTGGTAGTCTGAAGAACTGTGCCACTGCCAGCCGCGCAGCTACCTGAGCCTTGGCCCGGGTCTTGTTGCCTGAGCCTTGGGCAGCTGCAGCCATCATCGATGGCTTGCCTGAGCCTCATACTGGCCCTGGGCAGCATCAGCTGCCATCCGTGGCTGGCCTGAGCCTCAGGCAGCTGCTGCAGCTTTGTCCAGAAGGATGCAGTGTCAAGTTCCCACCCATGTGCACCTCGCCAAGCACACAACCCCCCCCCTCCCTACCTGCATGCGCCTGCTGTGCATGCAGCCTCCTGCTGATCAGTCGTTACGGCGTGATTGCATGATGACCATTAGCATATTAGCTCTTTATTATTATAAAATGATTTCTCTCTTTTCAGAATAGGTTATGTTAAAATAGTCACTAAGCTATGGAAAGACTGGATTGTAACCAGTATCATTTTCTATCTTTAACCACATAAATGGCTATGTGGCTGTCCAGTTCTCATTATGTCCTTCATTTATCATGTGCTTGGAAATAGCCTAGACACTGCCCCCCCCCCCAAAGAAAGGCACCCTACTGGGAAGGATGAGCCAGAAGGAAAGAGAGAGACATCGGGCTCACAGCAAGAACAAGGGGCTCTGTTTCCAGGGAGAGCCGCTTTGGTTTGTGCTGCTGATGAGACTGCTCTCTGCTTGGAAAGGGCCTTTAAGGATGCAGCTCTCCTGTGCCAGGCAGAGCTCCTAAAGGAGAGGGTAGGAATATGTATTTCAATATGTAGCTTGGCCATGTTTTTTTTTAATCTTTATTGTTCAGATTATTACAGTTGTTCCTCTTTTATCCCCCCATAACTCCCCTCCACTCGGTTCCAACTCCACCTTCTGCCCTTACCCCCTGCACTGTCCTCATCCATAGGTGTATGATTTTTGTCCAGTCTCTTCCCGTAGCCCCACACCGCTTTCCCCCTGAGAATAGTCAGTCCACTCCCTTTCTATGCCCCTGATTCTATTATAATCACCAGTTTATTCTGTTCATCAGATTTTTTATTCACTAAAAGACCGGATTTACTTCTCGATAGATATGTATTTGTTGTTCATAATTTTT
>NW_006288437.1:128621-134864 GCF_000327345.1 Myotis davidii
CCTGCCTGCTGCCAGACAGTCCAATTTCTCCCCATATGAGTCTGGGCCCCTAGAGACTCGACCGGAACTGGAGTTTGGGCCATCGGGAGCTTGTGTCTCCCTCCCAATTGAAAAAGACCACCGTGGCCTCAGTTGCCAGCCCTTTCCACGTGCGTCTCTATATCTCTGCACTTTACTTCCACACCTCCTCTGAGTCTCAGTGTGCTTTTCTCTTTCCTTCTAGTTGTAGAATTTCCACTCAGCCAACCTTCCTGTGGTTCTGGATAATGTCCATTTTGTCTTTTAGTTGTATTTTTGAAGTGGCTGTGCGAGGCAGCAATTTCAGGTGTTTACCTATGCTGCCATCTTGGTTTCTCCTCTAGCTTGACCATGTTTGCTTCCCTGCATTTATTCATTTACTCTGACCCTTTCCATGCCCCCCGCCCCCCAGCCCCCAACATGCCTCTGCAAAGACTGTACATCTATAATCTCAAACATAGGCTTCCACAATTCTTTTTCAGAAAAATGCATAAAATGCTTGGCTGCTTACTCAGTCTCCCATCTCCTAGTTACACACAATATAGGATGTCCCCCCAAAATATTTACACACTAGCAGCTGATAGCTCAATTGATGTTTTTTTTTTTTCCTTTTCACATTTAAGCCATTGGAATTAATAATTATTCAAAGTGTATATACATTTTTTGGAGACACCTGTATTTCTACAGTATGTGTTGTGTACCCAGTTTTTCTTATGCCAAGAGAAAATTTTGCCCAACCCCAAATGTTTTCTGTCTCCATAACATCTCATGAACGTTGATATAACTGCCAATTACCTTCCAACATCAATCTACTCTCATATTTAATGATCATGTGAAGAAAAAAAGCAGGTTAAAAAGCTATTTGAATCTAAATCACCCTGCATTTCAAACTAAATGACCATCAGGACAAATACACCAAGTGTTTTTAAGTAGTCAGGGATGTCCTTCGTTTCCAAGCCTCCTTTCCTGGCCTGGGTATAGGAGGATTTCTTCATATGTGTGAGGGTCCATAATCCAGGCTCCTGGCCACAGATAAAAATGCCCTGAGCACCAAAGAGCTGGCTTTCAGTGCGTCAGCACTGTCCTCTCCCTGGCCATATAAGTAGATCTATTTCAGGGAGCAAGGGTGAGGAAAGCAGGGTCTTGATATTTATGATATTAAAAGCTGTGCTGTCCAATATGGCACCCACTAGTCACACGTGGCTATGGAGCACTTGAAACGTGGCTGGTTCAAATTGAATTGTGCTGTAAGTATAATATCCACACTACATTGGGAAAACATACTATAAAATATATCAAATATATGATTAATAATTTTATATTGATTGGGTGTTGAAATCAAGTATTTTAAATATCTTGGGCTAAATAAAATATATTTTAAAAATTACTCTCACCTATTTCTTTTTGCCTTTTTATATGGAGACTAGTAAATTAAAAATTACATCTGTGACTCTCACTATATTCTTTTGGACAGCACATTTCGGTGTTCAGTTGGATATTTTTTCAGGAATGATAGTCAAGCTGTGAAAAACATTCTTCCATCAGTGGAATCTGGCACGATAGCAGGCTCATCAGATAGCAGGGTTGGCATTTTTAAAATTCACTCTGAATCTGTTAACTGGTTTGCAGCTGAGAAGCTAGACAAGCTGACTGTCTACTATATGAATTTTAAAAATGCTCAGAAGCAAGCATTTTCTTAAGAATTATGATATTCTGTGGGCCATGTAGTCTGTACATTATAAAATATATGCTGTTTTGATTATTATAGTAATCTAAAATTGCTAATTATATAATAGCATGCTAAACAAGTGAAATTAAAGATCATGCATTATTTGATGTGTATTCCTGCTATTGGCAAACTCTGCAACTAGTTACATATCATTTCTAGAAAAATCAAAATTTGTTCCCAAACTGTTAGACTCAGGCAAGACTACAAGGGCCTAAGCAGGCTTAGGAAATTACACTTTTCTTCCACGACAGTCACTGGGGAAACATCTTTCAGTGGAAGTTTGAGAAAATTGGGTCCAGGAAGCAAGAGTATTTATGTTTGCAGAGGTCCCAATGACCATTCTTAAACTGGTTTTATCATTGCAAAGAGCTCACAGTTAGAATGTTTGTTCTTTTTACATGTAACACTAACTAGTTTTACACTTAATAGCCATTAGAAAACCAAAGACTCAATATCCATAGGACATTTTTTTTTAAAGCAGCAACACTAGCAAACAAATTTTATTTGATATTGTACTCAGCTCAAAGATTGCTCCACCTGTGTTATTATAAACAAGGTATTCCGAACAAAAAGAGCAGGGGCGATGAGAGGAGGGAGGAGAGAAAAGAGACTGTCCGGTGGGTAGGGAGGAGGAAAGAGCCTGGGAATGGTGCATCTTTTCTGGAAGCCACGACAATCATCAATTTGAGTCTATCTCACATTTGATCTAAACGGCATTAATGTAAGCCCATCCAGATTCCTCAGAAATTTCTTTGATTGGAAAGAGCAAGTAGACTAATAAATAGCTATAACTGAGGAATGCTAAGTTATTAGTCTTTAGAGCCTCTTAAATTGAGAATTTAAAATTTATTGTCCTTATAGCAATCCAGAGGCCATCTCTTCCAGGTTTTTGTTGGCTGGCTCCCCAGCATCTGTTCCTTTGTACCACCATTCTGTAAGACCCCATTTTCCCCAATAGCAGGGTTTAGATGCGAGCCTTTAGTCAACCAAGGTATCTTATTTTTCCTACGTTCCATGCCAGAGCAGTGGTCCAGCAGTGAGCATGTGATCCAGTCAGAGCAGGGAGACACAGGAAGAGATGTTTGGGGCTCTCCGTGGAAGAATAATTATGAAGTTTCCTATGAGGCACGTGCTCTGTCCCCTGATAGACACAATGAAACTGGCAGCCTCAATTGTTGTTGGTAGATGCCTTGAGACACTTTTTAAAAATATATGTATTTTTATTGATTTCAGAGAGGATGGGGAAGGGGGAGCGAAACAGAAACATCAATGATGAGAAAGAATAATCGATGGACTGCCTCCTGTACTACACATCACACATACACACACACACACACACACACACACACACTGGATCAAGCCTACAGCCCTGACCCAGAATTGAACCATGATCTCCTGGTCCACACGTGGACGCTCAACCATTGAGCCACACTGGCTGGGCGAGACACCTTTTTATTTCCCCTTTCATGACTTTAGAGAGGTTGCTACACCTTTTAAGCGTGGATCCTTGCTGATAAGAAGTCAGTGATTAGTCTTTTTTTTCTCTTGTGTGTAATATGCCCTTCTCTCCATACTGCTTTTTATACATTTATCACTGTTTCTCAACAATTTGGTTATGAATTTTTTTCATCTGATTTGGAAAATTTGTGGCTACTATTTCTTCACATATCTTTTTCTTTTAATACTTCTGTTTTCTCCTGTCTCCTCTCCTGCGCTCCAATTACATGCACCTGGACCACTGAGATCATGGTCCCGCAGGGTGCCAAGGTTCTGCTCATCTTTTGATCCTTTGGTGCTTCTTTTACTTCCATTTGGACAGTGTCTGTTGCAGTGTTTTAAAGTTCACTGATCTTTTTGTCCCCACATTAACCTTCTGCTAATCCCATTCAGTGAAATTTTTATTTCAGATATTGTATTTTCACCTCTAGAAAGTTCTACTTTGTTCCATTTAGGTATCTTTTTTTTCCCCTCCTCTTTATGTTCTTGTTTTCCATTAGACACTTGGACATATTTATATAGTTTTAAAGGCTTTTCCCGCATATTCCATCACTGCTGCTATTTCTGGATCTTTTTGTTTTGTTTTTTTCATGTCGACTTTTTTTTATTGAATGTTGGACATTGTGAATATTATGTTACTGAACATCTGAAATTTTTTCTTCCTGTAAAGAGTGTTGAACTTTGTTTTGGCTGACGGGCAGTTAAGTTACTTACAAGTCAATTTAACCTTTTGAAGCTAGTTTACGAGCTTTTTTCAGATACGTCTAGTGTGCTTAATCAGCGGGTAATTTTATCCTCCTGCTAAACTGTGATCATTTGGGATCTCTGTCAACTGCTCTGCGTATTTAACAAGTTGTCTGTGTTCTGGCCACTCACAGCTTAACTATCTCCCGGCCCTGCATGATCCTTGGATTTTTGCTCAGCTTATAAGATGTGCAGATTTCCACATCTGAAACTATCTCTGCTAACCTCCTGCTTGCTTTTACCCTACCTGCAGCGTGGTTTGAAAGAGCTGTGAGCCACCTCTGCTTCCCTAGGGAAGCTGCACCACAGCTACCAGTTTCTGGACCATCTTGCATGCCATCTGTCTCCTCAATAAAGCCAATTCCAATTAAGTCTTGTGTCGATGGAACCTAACTCATACCAGGACCCTAGCTGGGAGAGAGTCCAGTTTTTAGTTTTCCAGTCTCTAAGCTCAAGGAGGCACACCAGAAGAAGATTGGCATGGATTCTCAAGTCAATACCTATGTATCATATAAAATATTTCAAACCACCAGAAAAACACAGAGTGAAGTTCATTTTAACATACATGAGTAAACCATCCAGCTTAACAGTGTTAACGTTTAGCATACTTATTTCAGAATATTTCTTTTAATCCTCACCCAAGGATATTTTTCAATTGACTTTTTGAGAGAATGGAAGGAAGGGGGAGAGACAGAGAGAGAAACATCAATGTGAGAGAGACACATCCATTGGTTGCCTCTGGCATGTACCCTGACCAAGGCCTGGGATAGAGCCTGCAACAGAGGTATATATGCCCTTGACTGGAATTGAACTTGGGACCCTTCAGTCTGCAGGTTGATTCTCTATCCACTGAGCCAAACCGGCTAGGGCCAGAATATTTTTTAAGGTATAAAATTTAACAAGTACACTTAAAAACCTATTTGGTGGGCACACAGTGCAATATACAGATGAGATATCATAGAATTGTGTATTTGAAACCTATATAGTCTTGACCAATGTCACCCCAATAAATTTAATTTAAAATATAATAATATTATTATTATCTCTGTGTTTGGGGATTTGTGATTAAATTCTTATTTTTACCAAATTCTAAAATTGATCAGTATGTTTTATATTAAATTAGAGCCCCCAAAACAATTATGTCCAACTAGGTTCTTTACTCTCTTCTGTCTTAATAATGATTACAGCCTTCTTGAGTTTTGGGGTGTAGTGTATGTTTTCTATTCTGTTCTATCTAAACACACCCCTACAAAAATACAGAGGTCTCCTTGAAGGAATTCATCTTAAAATTTATGGGTGCATAACTTAATGTGGGTGTTCAATAAATGTTTAACTGACTTGCACAAGCAAAAAAAAAAACCTAAACTTCTTCACAGATTTCATTCTCTTCCCAGAGATAATCCCTATTTTGAATTTTCATTTATTTTATTTGACATGCCAGAAAAATACAGGGTGGGCAAAAGTAAGTTTACAGTTGTGAATACATGAAACAGAGTTTATTCTTGGATTATTATTTATTATTGTACTAGAGGCCCGGTGCACAAAATTTGTGCATGGGGGGAGGGGTGTCCCTTAGCCCAGCCTGCACCCTCTCCAATCCAGGACCCCTCGAGGGCAGTCGGACATCCCTCTCACAACCCAGGGCTGCTGGCCCCCAACTGCTTGCCTGCCTGCCTGTCTGATTGCCCCTAACTGCTCCCCTGCCAGCCTGATCAACGCCTAACTGCTCTCCTGCCGGCCCAATTGCCCCTAACTGCCCTCCTCTGCCAACCTGGTTGCCCCTAACTGGCCTCCCCTGCAGGCCTGGTCATCCCCAACTGCCCTCCCCTGCTGGCCTAATGACCCCCAACTGCCCTCCCCTGCTGGCCTGATGACCCAACTGCTCTCCCTTGCTGGCCATCTTGTGTCCACATGGGGGCGGCCATCTTGTGTGTTTGAGTAATGGTCAATTTGCATATTACTCTTTTATTAGATAGGATTATTTATTTGTATTACAACTGTAAATCTATTTTTGCCCACATTTAAAACATACAAGTATGACTAATATCTCCAATGCCAAACTTTCCATTATTTCTTATAAAAAAATATTTGGGCCCTCACTGGTGTGGCCCAGTTGATGGGAGCATCATCCCATACACCAAAAGGTGGCAGGTTCAATTCCCAGTCAGGGCACATACCCTGGTTTCAGGTTTGATGCTAGTTGGGGTGCATTCAGGAGGTAACAGATTGGTGTTTCTCTCTCTCTCTCTCTCTCT
>NW_006288437.1:136171-143591 GCF_000327345.1 Myotis davidii
GTGCAAGAGTAGTGATGCTGGCAATATGGATATGCCAAAGAGAAGACATCAAGTGCTTCCTTTAAGTGTGTATATGTATGTATGTATATGTGTATATGTATATGTATATATGTATATATATACATACATACATGTATATATACATGTACATATGTATGTATATAAATGTATAGTCCTTCTCTCTAAAAAAATTCAATTAAAAATATTTGTGCATATGTGTAACCCCTGTGGTAATCACTTTCTTTTGGTCTCATGGTATGAATCCCTAGCTCTCTGAGAAGAGGAAATTTGGGGGAAAGACCTTTTGATTTCTCCAGCTACATAATTTCTCTCAGGTACGTGTACTTCACTGCCCACAGCCCTCAAGGGGTTTGCTGCCTGTTATTGAATGAGGTGAATGGGCTGTCCCTCCTCCACAGTCCCAGATATCATCTCCGTGGAGTTATTCTGAAGTGAATACATACAGGATTCCATGAAAGTTGAAGCATTCTTGACTGATGGCATTTGAATGCCTATAGTGTTGGGGTACACTGGGACACGTGTCTGGGAGGGTGCCTCTCACTCTGAGTCAAAAGGTTTCCTGCCAGAATACCTAATATCAAACAATTCTCACCACCAACAAGAATCCATTTCTTTCTGAACCTGTCTCCCCACAAAAAAATACATGTTTTTTTCATGAACATCATTTTGATGTTATTTCTTGCAAATGAATGCCCTGACTTTATTATGCAGAGAGCATTCACAACTTCCCTGATCAAGTTACCTACAATGGGAAACCTCAAATCACAATTACTTTTCTAATTCTGAGGGAATGAGGAAGATAGGCCAGTGATATGGGAAGAAAAACCTCAGTGCACAAACATTTCAAAAAACACACCAACAACATAGACAAGAGTATTACACAAGATTATACTCAAGATTTTTCCAATATGTGAATCATAGGATCCCCTTTTTCTTTTTACTTCTTTTCCAATATAATTCTATAAAACTTACTTTGCCAAGTGACAACCCCCAGCAGTAGATGATAGCACATTTCTGTCAATAGGAAACTGTTATAACATAGCTGTGCTGTACAAAAATGGAGATATGATTCTAATTACCCCATTTTTCTTTTACTTTATTTTATTTGGTGACTTACTTGTCTCTCCAGATCTAGATTCTCTGTGGAAGAAACTGAGATTGTGTTCTAGAGAGATTTTTCTCTGTTTCCTTCTAGCTTTATCTTTGTAAGGGGCAATGGTTTGTCTACAGAAATGTGCTGCCCCACTATTAGATTTTAGGAACCAAGACCTGCTATCTAACATGCATCACATTTTCTCAGAGCTGCATTATTCCTGGGGGAAGTGAGGAGGAAGATAGCTGACCTAGCTTGCAAAATCTTAAATGATTTTTCTTTTCTTAATTTAAAAGATGGCAAAATGATTTTTCTTTTTGTAATTTAAAGAATGGTGATTTATCTGAGGATTGTCAACAAATAAATGATCCCAGACCAACTATAATCAACCTGCCCGACAGTCAGGATAATGCACTGGAAAGGCACGGACTGTAGAGGGAGAAAACACTGAGGATTGAATCTTGGCTCTTAAATGGAAAAGATGTGTAATTTGGGGCATAGCATTTTTCCTCACTGATCCTGTTTTCTTATCTGTAAAAATGGATAATATTGTCTAACTCACCGATTTGTAAGGATCATCAAAGTTTTGGGTGCTCCTGGCACATGGTATTCACTCATTCTATGTTGTCATTTATTAGTTATCTTTCTTAAAACATAAATGATTTTGCCGAGCCAGTGTGGCTTAATTGCTTAAGCATTGGCTCATGCACCAGGAGGTCACCGTTTTGATTCCTGGTCAAGGCACATGCCTGGGTTTCGGTCTTGGTCCCCATCTGGGTGTGCAGGAGGCAGCTAATTGATGTTTCTCTCATCCATGTTTCTGACTCCCTCTCCCTTCCTCTCTCTGAAATAAATAAAAACATATGTTTTAAAAAAATAACATAAATGATTTTGAAGAATAGTCTTATACTAATGCTTAAAATGATTAATTGTTACCCTTTAAGGAAATAAAATTGCTGAAAATTTTTGAAATAGAAGTATTTGACATAGACTTTCTAGTTAATTTCACCATCAGTATTAATATAGATGTAGCATATACATATACCAAATAGACATTTACAAAATATTTAAAACTTAATAAACACATGAAGTATTATTTTAAATGTTTTATTATAATTTTTGCTGCATATAACATAACGAAACATAAAAAGAATAAATCTTATTTATAAGCATTTCCCCAGGAACTTTCAACATTTTATGCAGCAATAGATAACTTCAGAAGTTTGTGAAATATTTTTCCCATTGACTTCAATTATGATGTTAAAGGAGAAATTTAGTATCATCTCTTAAATTTTGTTTTGTTTTGTTTTGTTTTTTCATCTCTTAAATTTTGTTTGACACATTCTATTTCAAATTCATGGTCACCTTTCATTTCAGACTGTCTGAGCCCACATAACCATAGATAGTAAAGCAGTTAAATAAATTATAGCACATACACCTGAAGTTGAAAAGGACCCTTATGAGCTAATAGTATTAAGTGAGAAAGCAAAGTGTAAAACAGAGTAGAGTATATAACTTCTTATGTAAGAAGGGGGTAAATAAGAATATAAATCTGTATTTGCTGTATGTACATCAAGTATTACTGCAAAAATACATGAGAAACTCCACCTGCTTCGATGATCGAGGAGAAAAGGTTGAACAGGCACCAAAATAGGAGTGGATTTTTTTCTTTATTTTTTCCTCCTTGTCTTTTTAAAAACTTATCTTTATTGTTGAAAGTATTACAGATGTAATCTTTTTCCCCCATTTACCCCCTCCACCCCACATCCACCCCTCCCAGGCCTTCAGCACACTATTGTCTGTGCCCATGGGCTACCCTTACATGCATATAAATTCCCCAGTTACTCTCTCTCCATCCACCCGCCCACCCCCAGGATCTTCCCTCTATTCCATGCTTCTATGTCTCTGGATCTATTTTGTTCATTAGTTAATTTTGTTCTTTAGAGTCCACATGTGAGTGAGATCATGTGATACTTATCTTTCTGAGTGGCTTATTTCACTTAGCAAAATACTCTCCAGGTCCCTCCATGCTGTCTCAAAGGGTAAGACATCCTTCTTTTTTTTACTGCTAAATAGTATTTCATTGTGTAAATGAACCCACAGCTTTTAATATATATATTTTCTTTATTGATTTCAGAGAGGAAGGGAGAGAGAGAGAAAGAGATAGAAACATCAATGATGAGAATCTCCTGTATGCCCCCTACTGGGGACCAAGCCTGTAGCCCAGGCTGTGCCCTGACCACAAATCCAACTGTGTCCTCCTGGTTCATAGGTTGACACTCAACCACTGAGCCACGCTGGCAGGGCTACCACAGATGTTTTATCCACTCGTCTACTGATGGACACTTGGGCTGTTTCCAGATCTTAGCTATTGTAAATTGTGCTGCTATGCACATAGGGGTGCATATATCCTTTCTGATTGGTTTCTCGGGTTTCTTAGGATATATTCCATTTGTTAATTTGTTGATGATAGCCATTCTGACAGGTGTGAGTTGATACCTCATTGTTGTTTTGATTTGCATCTCTGATGATTAGTGACTTTAAGCATTTTTTCATATGTGTCTTGGCCATCTGTATGTCCCGTTTAGAGAAATGTCTATTTAGATCCTTTGCCCATTTTTTAATTGTATTGTTTGTCTTCCTTTTGTTAAGTTGAATGAGCTCCTTATATTTTGGGAAATTAACCCCTTATCAGATATATCATTGGCCAATATATCCTCCCAGACAGTGGGCTCCCTTTTTATTCTGTTGATGGTTTCTTTTGCTGTGCAGCAGATTTTTATTGTGGTCCCGTTTGTTTCTTTTCTCCTTAGTTTCCCTTGCCCTGCATCGGCAAACATATTGCTATGAGAGAGGTTTTTAACGTATATATTTTTATAATATTTTGATTTTTTTAAAACATGTGATGGAGTACCTATAAAAATACAGCTTTTTAAATGCTATAAAAGTGACATAAAATTACTATGTAGTGAAATAGCAGATTATAAAATAGCACATAAAGCATGATGCCATTTTTTAAAAATTGCAAATATATGTGTTCATATGCATAGAGATATGTAGTAAAATTTGCACCAAAATTATATGCCTGGTAAGATTTCAGGCTTTTTGGCTTTCTGACTTATACTTTTCAAAATAATTTGAACGTCCTTGTTTTAAAAACAATTAAATTGTTAATAGAAACTAACAGAAATCAAGGAAGCATAGGCCAAAAAAAAGCATAGGAGGAAGAAAATATGAGGGAAGAAATGAGAAAAAAAAAGTGTGGCTATAAAAATTGATCTCTTCAACATCTTCAAATCTTTGCTCACATTTTACCTTCTCTGATCTCACCAGTCTATTAGCGAAATTCGCTCTCAGCCTCACCCATCTGATCCCCTGTATTTAGTTATTTTATATTTTCATTGAATGTATCACCTTCCAACACACAATATTTATTAAATCTATTTGTTTGAGTACATAGAAAGAAGCCTGGAATGTAGTAGGTGCTAATAAATATTTGTGGAATGAATGAATGAGGTGATTGTTGTCTCTACCGAAAGTCAATGTTCCACATACGTAATAAGAGAGCTTGTTTCATTGAGTGACATCCTGTTGCAGAAGACTGAGACATTTTCTCACTTTGAATTTGCAGTTCTATATACAAAAACATAGTTTGTGAAGTCTTTTTAGAATGGTCCAATAAAAGAAAGGTTAGTAAATACCTTCTGTTTATTTTCACATGTCATTAAAGAACAGGTTGTTGAGCTTTCAAACAAACAAACAAAAGAGTTGAATTGCCTTTTCTCTTCTTTCCGTTCTGTTTTCCTTTGTCCTTATCTGTCCCCTGTTTTCTCTTTCATCTCAACATCTGTATTTGTTGTAACTTAGATGGATTTATTCTTGTTTTTAGTGTGACTTCAGCATCATGAGGTCATAGGGAGGAAGGATTTATATGGGATCTGGATGAGTTTGGAACTGGGAATTAAACCCTTTAGAGAGAGGGGGTCTTTGTCTAAAGGAATGCAGCAAACAGTATAATAGTACCAATAAAAATGCAATAACAAGCACTATTGAGAAATAGTAGCAAAAGTCCAAAATACAGCCATCCTTGAACGGGGAGCTTAGGAATTACTCTGAGTTACTATTTTCCAAGATGTGTTCTTCAAAATACAAATGTTTATGGTTATTAAGAGATTCCTTATAAACAAAAAAGATTCTGTATTCAAGTCAGTTTGGGAAACACTGAGTTAGATAGTGTTTTGTTTTATTTTTCTTAATCATCCCCCGAGCACATGTTTCTATTGATTTTTAGACAGAAAGAAGGGAAGGGAGAGAGAGAGAAAGAGAAACATCAATGTGAGAGAGAAACATTGATCAATTGCCTTTTGTATGTACTCCAACTAGAGATCAAGCCAGCCATGGGCAAACTACGGCCCGCGGGCCGGATCCAGCCCGTTCAGCTGTTCTATCCGGCCCGCGGAGCCAAAAGAGTGGAGGGTTCTCTTGCTCTCCACTCCGCTCCTTCACCAGCAGCAGTGTTAACATGTATTAGTTCACACAAACACTCCATCCATGCTTTTGTTCCGGCCCTCTGGTCCAGTTTAAGAACCCATTGTGGCCCTCGAGTCAAAAAGTTTGCCCACCCCTGGATCAAACCCACAACCTAGGCATGTGCCCTTACCGGGAATCCGGTTTGTATGGAATGATGCTCCAACCAACTGAGCCACCTGGCCAGGGATAGTGTTTCTTTAATACAAGACTTCCCTGAGCCTTTAAGATGCTACTATATAATGTGAATCTCCAAATAGGAATTTTTGTTTTAGTATATCCCCCTTTTTGTTGTTGTTCCTGGGACCCATTTTTCTGCCCATTATGTTGCAGTCCAACTCTTCCATTAAGCAGATTTGGGGAAAAGACAGAGGGGACCGGATAGAACTGTTTCCAAGTTTTCTGCCATGCACTTTGGAATTCAAGTCAGGCCTCACTTCAATGGCAAGGGACCAAGATGTGGGCCCAACCTTTCGTGGGACGGCAGTAGAGCAGAGTAGAGAGCCCAGGCTCAGAAATCAGATAGATCTGGGTTGGAACACTACCACCACCACTTTTCAGTTGGGTGATGTAAGGCAAGTCATTTAATTCTCTGCAATCTTTCAATTCTTCTATTAAATGGGGGTAATAATGCTCCTGTGAGGTAGTTAGTGGTGAGGAACTAAATGAGATACTATCTCTATATATAAAAGCCTAAGTGACCATTATGACCAGATGACTGGCTGGTAGCTATGACACACACTGACCACCAATGGGCAGACACTCAATGCAGGAGTTGCCCCCTGATGGTCCGTGTGCTCCCACAGCCAACCTCCCGTGGTCCCTCCCCCAGCTGGCCAACATCCCACAAGATGGCCCTGATCAGCCCAATTGCTGGCCAGGCCGAGGGAACCCACCCATGCACGAATTCGTGCACCAGGCCTCTAGTCTATAATAATAAAACATAATATGCTAATTAGACCGTGCGTTCTTCCTTCTGGACAAAGCCGCAGCAGGCAGGGACCAAAGCAGGCGGGGGCTGGGGCCAAGGCCCTTGCACAAATTCCATGCATCAGGCCTCTAATATAATATAAAATATGTAGCATAATGTCTAACAAAGTGACATTTCAATAAATGATAGTAATTGTATTAATATTGGGGAAAGGTTTATATTTTTTTGTTGGTATTGATGTTTTTTAGGCAAGTCCAACTCTTCATGGGGTAGGGATATTTTGCTACTCAGTGGGAACCCCCATTTCCAATTTCCTCTCTAGACCTGTGGGGGTCTGTAATTGCTGAAATCACTCCAGATCCCACCAGACAATGGGGTTGGGCTATTGTTTTCCTCCAGGTCAGGTTGGAGAAGGTTAGGACAGTTCTGCCAAGAAGTGCTGCAGGAGGCCATGGCTCACAATAGCTTTATTTCTTCTTCCTTTAGTCAACATTCCATGTAACCTTGTGAAACAACACAGAAGTTGACCTTTAGTTAATATAAAAAAACTGCATTAGAATAGGTAGCTGAGCAGATGAATATTTTTATATGTTACCATTTTTTCTCATAAAAATGTGGAAGATTCACTTTTTTTTTTCTTTTTTTTTTCTTTTTTTTTTTTTTTTATTACAAAGGGTATTACATATGTGTCCATTTTTTACCCCCGCCCTAGACAGTCCCCTAGCCTCCCCTATTCCCCAGAGTCTTATGTCCATTGGTTATGCTTATATGCATGCATACAAGTCCTTTGGTTGATCTCTTACCCCCCTACCTCCCGCCCCCGAACCCTCCCCGGCCTTCCCGATGCA
>NW_006288437.1:148759-151883 GCF_000327345.1 Myotis davidii
TACAAGGAGGCAGCTGCAGTCTCCAACCGTCCTTTTTTTTCCTGGGGGTCCTCGGTCTTTCCTAGCTGCAGACAGTCTCTCAGCTGAAAATCTTCTGCCTATTCGGGCTGTATGTTACCCGTTTCAGCTGCTCACCCTTATCTGCTCCAGGAGAAGGCACAGGACACGTCCCTTTATACCTCCGCCATTTTCCCACCCTCGGAAGATTCACTTTATATTAGCTAAGAGTTTTTATAAATTCTCTAGAGAAAATGCCAAGCTGTAATTGTCCTGTGATTCTGCTACATCCTATTGGGCATGGTGCATTGGACTGCCTGACACATAAGGTTATTTATTGACGGGAATTAATACTACATACAATAACCATGATCACAAACAGTAGCTTTCCTTAGCTGATCAAGATGATTCTGCATATGTAGTGACCGTAGAACAAAACATCGGGTTTACATGTTTAATTCAATCTAATTTTTCCTAAACTGTCTTGTTTATTTTTAACATATACTTTATCCAGAAACACTTGTTTGCCTATGCTTTTTCTGCTCATAATCAGACTTTTTGAAGCTAATAGAATCCAGGAATCTGGTTCTCACTGATTTGCTATTACAGGAAACTGTTGGATCTGCCTGCTGACACTTCCAAGTATTTTGTCCAGATTTGAGAGGGGCAAGTGAATACATGACTTCCTCTTACTTCTGCTTATAAAAACTAATACAGGTGCTTTTTAATGAAAATCCACAAGGGTATCCCCTTTTCTACAAAAACATCTTTATTTCTAGATTTCAAATGGATTTTTAAATTCTTTTTACTATTTAAATCAAGTAGCTAAACTTTCTAATTAGAAAGAAGAGTTTAATTAGAATTAAATTACTTCTCTCTCTCTCTCTCTCACACACACACACACACACACACACACACAATCTAACTGAGAACTAAGTTCTCCTAAATTGTCTGCTCTTTCATTGTTAATTCTGTCAATTTTCTTTAACCACAGACTGTGTTAGACGTTACATAAGATACTGTGAGTGAAATGGAGATCGATTAGTCACCATCCCTCCCCTCAGCTGCAGTTTCAGAGGGGAAACAAGCTTTAGGTGCAAATGTGTGTAACTACACTTCAAGGGAATCATAAGGACGAGAGGAAAGGAAGAGAGGTAAATTGCCTTCCATCAGCCCAGGACGGGGCCAGTGCTTCCCAAGAGAAAGTTGGTACTTGCTGAGGCGTGTCCCCGCGAGCATTCCCTCCTTACAGTCGTTCTTTCTCTCCAGCATTGCTTCGCAATGGCTGGCTTATAACTTCAAACCAGACCTCTCAAAGGCTCACATACTCCTGGTGGGCAACTCAGACCCTGAGATATACAATATATACCAGAACTAACCAAGGTGCTGATTTTTATTCTAAAAAAATAAAGTTCTTGTTGTCTGTGCATATTAACTGAGAAAGAGCCCTTTGAACATCAACTTCTACAAAAGTCTGACCTGAGGTTGAAACACTAGGGATTTAATTCTCTGAACACTGACAAAGGCCAGAATGAAGGTGATGAAGTCACAACCGACACAGGCAGTGCCTCCAGGACAGGGAAGAATACGGTAGCAGATACCAGTGCAGGTCAAAAAGGTTTGCAGACAGATACCAAAGCGTTGGCAAGAGGGAGACTTGGGAGTACGTTAGTCACGCCCTCACTGGCAGAGTGGGAAGGCCAGCAGCCTGCAGGTGGAGAGCAGTTTACAATAATCTTCCAAAGTAAGAAAGTGGTCAGAGTGCTTTTTCATGTTTACTGAAGACACGTGCAGGTAGTACCTTCTGGAGAGGGCAATAAAGTATACATGTAGAAGATGAGACGCGACTGGCTCCAGGCCAAGGTGTCTGAACGGGAGTCAGCAATGAAAATAGAAAAGCCAGAGTCTGTCATAGCAGCAGCTTTTCTGAAGGCGCAGTGTTAGGACTGACAAGCATGTGCCTGGAGGAACGGTGAGCTCACCCTCCCTTTATCCTGGGGACTAGCCAAGCTTTTCCTGTAGACTGTGTCCACTCCTGCGTCTCATAGAAGGACACCAAGCACTTGGGGGAACGTTCTAGTGCTAACTTTAACCAGGATTTTAAAAAAAGACCTTTCATGTTTACAGAATTGTCTCAAATGGGGTTCAGACCCTAGTTTAGACAATTCTTCTCTAAATTGAAAGCCCCTTTTACTTTGGGGGGTCAGAAACCTACTTTGGGGAGGGCGTCCTGCTCTTCTTGGTTGAATTAGATTAATATTGGTACTGGTTAGTAACTAACAGTTTCTGTCTCTCATGATTTTTAAGGCACTTTTCTTCTTCCGGGTCTACAATTTGTAATATTCTGTTTCTTCTCTGTGTTTTCAATAATAAAGTTCTGTACTTCCCATCCCTGATCTAGTGCCCTGTCACTGGCCTACCTCCCAGGCCCTTCCCCTCTGCCATCTGATTCTCCCAACCCATGAGCTCTCCCTGACCTTCCTTCATTCACCTTGTCATGAATGAAACCCACCTCCCCCGCGAGGACACTTCTTCCCATCACCCTCACATTTCTCCCTTCTCCAGATACTTTCAGTATCAGGATGTTGGGCTGTTGTCCACCTCACCCCTTCCCTCTACTTCCATCTACTACTACTGTTTCCTCTGGCAAAAAAAAAAAAAAAAAATCCATTTTTTTGAGCATCATGGTTTTCAGCTCTACCTCCCCATTGTGTCATTGTCCTCTACCCCATTCCTGGTTACCCTCTCCCCTGTTACTTATCAAAATTTTAGCATCTGGCCTGTAAGCCCTGCCAACAACCCTAATAGCTTCAATTCACATGCAACAGTCCATTTCACAAAATGGCCCCTTATTCTTCCACTTCTCACGTCCATTAGTCTCCTCTACTCCAAGTCACCTATTCCCGTGCATATGCATTGGGTCTTGCCATCACCCACAACTCCTCCACCTACAGAATCCTGAGGCAGACCCCCCGCGGCACACTACTCCTTCCCTGTTTTCCTCAGCTCCTCCCCCACACCATTCTTCAGCCTCATCGGGACTTCCAGCTCATTGCTGCAGCTTCAGTCTCATCGGTCATTGACCTTCTGCTGTTCTGACTTCCTTTCCTGTCTAACAGAGCCTACG
>NW_006288437.1:151917-157304 GCF_000327345.1 Myotis davidii
TCCACCAATATTCCACACTCCCTTGCCCTTTCAGCATTTTTGTTTCCTTTGTCTGGCAAAACCACACCCCTGATGAACCCAACAATCTACATCCCACCCCCAGCAGCTGAACCCTTCTGAAGAAAGTGACACACTAGAGCAGATTGGTTTATACTGTAAATGCATAAAAACGAATCTCAGATTAATGCTCTCACATGTCTCTGATTGACTCTCTTTCTTTCCACAAAAATGTTCTCAAAGCTTCTCCCCCCCTTTGCCGACAACTGCCCTCACCCCACATACACATGCAAACACGTTTGCACCTCCCCCATCTCAATAGAACACTTACCTGCTACAATACAAAGAAAATTGAAGCTGTAGCATGAGGACTCTTTCATTGCCTGGATACCAAACATTTTTACTATCCCTCTACTTGAGCTTTGGAACCATCTCTGCCCACCTCCTCGGGAACCTGGCACTCTCTAGGAACTCTTCCCTCTGGAGGAGAACCTCTCTCAACTGAATCCTTTTCTGCACACTGAAGGCTGCTCACGACCCAGCCTCTTAGACCACTCAACCACGTCTCTGGCTTTCTCATCACAAAGCACTTGAGGTTTCTATCCTCATTGTCTCTCCTTCTCCCCACCCCCATTTTCCAAATACTCTCCAACTTCTCATTCTGGCTTCCACTCAATTTTCCATTAAAGTTGATCTTGGCAGAGTCACCATGACCTTCATGGTGTCCCTAGATTCAATAGGCACTTCACAGTCCTCATCTCACTCCATCACAGGGCAGGATATATCACTCTTGATTACACCCTTATTGTCTAAAACATGCTTTTTGCTGGGCTTGGGGGACTCAGGACAGTCCTTGTCTTTCCCTTGCCTCTCTGGCTGCCACCTCTTTTTCCCACATTTCTCCTATACTTGACATGAAATATTCAACATACAGTGTCAAGGACTCTCTTTTGACTTTCATTCTATGTTCTCGTCCTATACATTCTTACCAATGATAAACTTACACAGATGACTTACAAATCCCTATCTCTAGACCATATATCCATCAGAGTTTCAGGCACATTCATCCACCTTTGGACGTCTCAACGGTATGTCTGCAGTTCCAGAATTGAACTCTTAATCTTCTATCCACCAGTTCATAGTCCTCATTGCTTCCTTTTCTCAGGAAAAGACAATCCTGTCTTTCCTCTTATATAAACTAGATATCTAGGAATCAGCCCTCACCTGATTCCTGCAGGTGGAGAGCACAATCTAAAATAACCGACAAAATGTTATCTCCTGACGATCTCACAAATCCGTTTTCAATCTTAACCCAAACCGCCATCAGCTTCTGTCCCTCTGACTCCAGTAGCCCCTTCCTGAAGCAGCCACAGGCACTGCACTGTTCTCCGTGGGCAAACTACGGCCTGCGGGCCGGATCCGGCCCGTTTGAAATGAATGAAACTAAAAAAAAAAAAAAAGACCGTACCCTTTTATGTAATGATGTTTACTTTGAATTTATATTAGTTCACACAAACACTCCATCCTTGCTTTTGTTCCGGCCCTCCGGTCCAGTTAAAGAACCCATTGTGGCCCTCGAGTCAAAACGTTTGCCCACCCCTGTCTAGTAGCTACCCTTTACACCTTTCCTCCACCCAGAAGCCAGAGTGACCTTTTGGACACATAATTCAAAGAATGTCACTCTTCTGCTTAAAACCCTTCAACAGCTTCTATTGCTCTAAAAATAAAACCTTTTATACTGCTACTTCAGACAGATAGATGCCCACTGTGGCCTTTCAGATCATGTTTCTTCATGCCACAGGGCTTCTGTTCATGCCATTCCCTCCTTTTGGAATTGTCAATTTCTTAACACTTAAGTTAAGACTCTTTTTATGGCTCTAAGTCAAATCTCCTTACCGTAAAATGCCCTCCAGTGTAGTGTCAATTTTACAACTAAAGGTATGGTTGTTTGACTAATGTCTTTCTCCCCTAACTGGGGGGAGCTCTGTGAGCCCAGGAATCATGGCTGGCCTGACCCACCATTGCTATTCCTAGTGCATGACTTAGTGCCAAGGGCAAGGTAGACAATCAAGAAATATTTATTAAAGGAACAAATGAATGCGCAAATAAGTGACCAATATTATTCCTTGTGAGAACTTACATAAACATAAACTTACCATCTGATTCATAACTTAATTCTTGGGAGAGGATAATTTTATTTAAAATCAGCTCTTCGAATATAGATGTAGCAAATAAGAAATCCTTTGTTACCCCAGATATGCCTCTTTAAAAAATCTAAATATTCTGCTTACCTAACAGTTTTACTTCAAATTTCCCTAATGTTATATAATATTATTCCACATACCATGGAATTTGAAATAAAGGAAATCTTTTCGTTTCCATTTTGAAACTTTTAGTTTTTTTCTCTCTCTCCCTTTTTTTCATCCACTGATTTGCATTTAAGCTTCTACTTCTCCCTCCTTCCAGGCTTTGCTTCCAACCAGAGGCGTTCGGATGAAAAGGGCTGCACTGGGCTTGGAGGTCAGCCACGTTGGCGATGGGCAGTTACAGCAGCTGCATTGTCTGCGCGGCGCCTGTTACTGTCGGAGCCCCGGCTCCTCAGCTCCAGTTCTGGCACACGTTGTCCTCACTGCTCCTCTGATCAGTTGCTTCTCTCATTTGAAACTTGGCTTTGCACTCTGATTGTTTCTGTCTTTACCTCACATGTAGCCTAGGATCCGTCCATCCGTCCAAGGTTGTCTGATGTTTCAGGATGCGATGTATCTTGGCCCCTGCATGTGAGCTAGACCCTTCCACTCTGTCCTCCGGGAAAGGACAGATGCTCCTTGCGGAGGTGACTCCGACCCAGACTAAGCACGGTCTCACCTGCCCACCCGCACACACCTGCTCGTTTCTCCGCCTTCTCCCCATCCCAGCCCATTCCCACTGGGACTTCGAACCCAGAAGCACCAGCATCTCTCCTCCCCTGGTTTCTGTGACCACCCTCCTCTCTGCGCTCTCCTCTGCCCAGGTATGTGCACTTTCCTCCACACACTCTTCTTCCCCCACCACTCAAAACTAGTATTCCTCGGGCCACTGTCTTAGCCACTCTTTGCACTGTACCCACTCTCCTTTGGAAATCTTTACTCTGCTATACATGGTACCGACTGATACGTCTATCCTGATGTCCACATGTATATATTGAATGCCTGCTCACAGATTTAACCAGTCACCACTGTTTTCATTGAACATTTAGGCAAAATAGAAAGGGTGATGATTCCATAGGAAGCCACTAGGAATGCAGAGAACCTTGCCGTGGCCTTCAAGTCCCATCATATAGGACCCATTGGACTTGATTGCCACACCCCAGCTATGCTTCTCCTGTAGCGGGGACAGGTTAGAATAATTATCCTCCAGGGTGGTGGCATCTTTCTGAAGGAACAGGTGACATTCTTGTCACACCACCAATGTCACCCAGGATGTTAGTATGCATGATACGTTCATCAGCATAGCCTCTCTTTTAAGGTTTAGAAAGATACAGAAGTTTTACAACTCCAGAAAAACTTCCTCATTGATAAAATAAAATTGTGATCTAAAAACCTAACGGTAGAAATGTTTAGGCACTAGCACACAAGTACATTTGATATTTTGTGTTGTTGTATGAATTTACCCTTAAAATCGGGCACTATTTACAATTAAATGATTGACTGCAATGTAATTATTAATTATAAGATGTCTATTTGCTTTACAAAGATACATGATCCCTCAAAGTCCTTGGTTTTATGTTTAATTTAATTAGTGACTTTAATCTGCATCCACTAGATTGCTCATTTTACACTTTTGCTAAAGGAAAATGGCTAGCTTGTCTGAAGGAATTTCTTAAAAACTGGCTAATTAATTACTTCAATCCTTATGCAATGAGATGCACATGGAAATAGAAAAGGGCAATCTAAGGACAACAAAGAAGTTTGCATGGGCATCAGACTTCTTGTCACAAGCTCTATTGGTGGCCATGTAGTCAGTAAAAAAAAATAACTGCTTGACTAATGAAGCAGATTGGCTTCAGGAAAATACATATATATATACATACATACATATATATATACATACATAAATATATATACACAAACATTTTTATCATGTCTTATCTAATTAGAGAGTAAAGGATATACAGTGTCAAAAACTAACTTTTAAACATTTAATATAAAATGAATGTTCACAGATTTTAACAGTGCCCACATGTAACAATTGAAAAAAAAAAACAGAACCAAATTAAGATGTGTTATGAAAGGTTATCTATGTATTTATCAAACAAAGGAGTGTGAATCTGCAAATTTAAGTCTTAAAGGGCTACAAGGATTCAAAAAGGCCTTAGTGCTGACCTAATGTCTGGTTGTTCTGAATGCAGGGTCTCATTTTTGCTTTGAATCATATCTAACTTAGTCTGCAGTGATGCCCACAGGATCATGCCAGTGTTCCCAAAACGTGGAGAATGATGCCACCACCTTACACCATTTCTTCATCCAAATCCCCTCCAGTTCACAGTCATGCAGCTAAAACTCTAACATTAAAATAAATTAGAAGTTGTTACTGACATGCCTACTAATCTATGCAATGTCTGAACCTCTGCTTGAGTCCCATTTCTGAGGGTCTCTGCCTTAGATTTCTCTAATAAACCATGTTTTGTGAAGACATCGTTTTCAGAGGCCATTCATTCAAGAGTGCTATGAATCATATTTTTGATCCTATCTAGAGTCCACCCCTCTTCCCAGCACTTTCCACCTGAATGAATGGTGGAATGGATGTGATAACAGATTCAGCTACTTGTTGAAAGGCTGCTGTTGTACCAGAGGTTATGACAGGCTCAGAACCTGCCTTTCACCTGCAGGTTCTGGAGACAATCTCATTGCCTTACCAGTGGTCGGCAAACTCATTAGTCAACAGAGCCAAATATCAACAGTACAACGATTGAAATTTCTTTTGAGAGCCAATTTTTTTAAACTTAAACTATATAGGTAGGTACATTGTTATTAACTTAACTAGGGGCCCGGTGCACGAAATTCGTGCATTTGGTGTGTGTGTGGGGGGAGTATCCTGCACCCTCTAACAATATGGGACCCCTCAGGGGATGTCCCGCTTGCAATCTGGGACTGCTGGCTCCTAACGGCTGGCCGGCCTACCTCATTGCCCCTAACCACTCTGCCTGCCTGCCTCATTGCCCCTAACCACTCACCTACCTGCCTGATCACCCTAACCACTCTGCCTGCCTTCCTGATTGCTCCTAACCACCACTGCGGCTACCTCGGCCCCCACTGCCATGGCTTAGTTGGGAAGGTCGTCTGGAAGGATGTCCGGAATGACGTCCAGAAGGTCATTGGGCTGTCTGGTCTAATTAGCATATTTTGCTTTTA
>NW_006288437.1:157593-162901 GCF_000327345.1 Myotis davidii
TGCCCCCAGCTCTTAGCTCCCCCCTGGGTTTCTGATCACTGTCAGTGGCAGGGGGGTTCTTCCTGCTTTCCCTTTCGTCTACCTGCATTGTGCCTACATATGCAAATTAACCGCCATCTTGTTGGCAGTTAACTGCCAATCTTAGTTGGCAGTTAATTTGCATATAGCCCTGATTAGCCAATGAAAAGGGTATTGGTCAAACGCCAATTACCATTTTTGTCTTTTATTAGATAGGATTAGGGTACTCCTAAGGCTTAGGAAGAGCCACACTCAAGGGGCCGAAGAACCACACTCAAGGGGCCAAAGAGCCACATGTGGCTCAAGAGCCGCAGTTTGCCGACCACGGCCTTAGACTAACAACCTTGCAGGTCCTGTGCTGATCATCATGCTGCGGCCTATTTCTGATGCATTCCTAAGGATCAAGGTGCTTTTCCCAAGTTCACTCAAGTTGGTAGAAGACCTGTATACAGAAAATGTGATGGGTGGATGGATCATTGTGACTGTGATTCTGGTTTCTTGCCTGTTGCTGCTGTCACCCTCACAGATGGGAAAAGCTTAAATCTATTACAGTTTTTAACTAAAAATAGGCTAGGAGTTCAAGTCACCTTCCTGTGAGAACAAAAGTGGGACAATATGAGGCCAGGATGCGGCCTACCATGGTCAGGTTTTTTGAATAGTGATGTTGCAGGATGGCTGCCAGTGAGGAAAGGTAGGCTCTGGGGTTCGCAGCACATCAGCTGTAATCGTCCTCGGCCCTGGGCCTTGTGTCCATTTGTTCATTCATGTCAAGACAATTGAGAAAATTAATGTTTAGCCTTTATGAGTTCCAACAGTTCAATCTGTAAAGATTTGGGATGATCACAAAATGAATACTGATGGCAAAGATAATGCTTAAAGCCAACATAAACATTGCAGACACAGAACATGATATTGTTAATGATGCTCATCTAAAATGCCAGATGATATCAATCAAAACTTGGAAATGAAGAAATGGAGTATTGCTCAATTTTTCATTTGACCCAGAAGCAAATCAGTAATTCTTTCATTAAAAATATAATGGCGCCCGGCTGGTGTGGCTCAGTGGTTGAGTGTTGACCTATGAGCTAGGAAGTCACGGTTCAATTCTCGGTCAGGGCACATGACTGGGTTTTGGGCTCCATCCCTATTAGAGGGCATGCAGAAGACAGCTGATCAATGATACTCTCTCATCATTGATATTTCTATTTCTCTCCCTCTCCCTTCCTTTCTGAAATCAATAAAAATATATTTTTTAAAAAATAGTAAATTAATGTAATTTATGTTTTTACTGATTTGACCAATTAAAAGTAAAAAGTTTAATTCATTATACTAGTATTTGTGTGGCCACAGCCACAAGTGAATTTAATTTGTTGGGAATCAACTTTGATTGTGTGGGCATTTGGAACCTTTTAGATAATACATTGCCACAGGAGTCACATTATTTAATTCCATCCTATACATTTGCTAAACTGGATATTAAATTAAAATGCTGATCATTTAGAAAAAATAAAAATATAATGTAATTATTGATATTAAAATGAGAGAAAGGATATGATAAATTTACAGGTAAGTGCTAGAAGGAAGATATGGAGTTACGTGTAATAAGCACAGTGGGCTCTACCCAGGTGTCCTCTGCAGAACTGAGGCATTTACCCCCCAGCTGCGGGAATGCTGCTGCTGAAGGCCCTCAGCTGGAGAAGCTTCCTTGCCCTGAGGACATGACAACCTAACCGAAGGGGCAGTCAACCTCTGTGACTGGCCAACCCAGGAGTGTAAATGGTTATTTTCCTGCCAACCCTTTCCTGCTTCCCCCACATCTCAGTTTGGAATGTTCTAGAAGGTCCAACCCAATCTCAGAGCTCCATATAGGTTGGGCTGAGGCCTCCGTTGCTTGTGAGTTGCAGTTCAGCTTCTCCCTCAACCCAGTCCTAGGTCCCTCACACCCTTAGAAACGGTCCTCAGAGCACTTTCTAGCAAACTTCCTGCAGGCAAATCACTTGTTTCCTGGAGAACCTGACCTATGACAATATGTGACTTCCAAAGAGTTGAAAGAGAAAAGTAAATAGCTCAAGCTAAAAAAAAATTGAAAACAAAAACTTTTTAACTGAAAGCATGAAATGACCTAAGAGATACACAGGGTGAGATAAAAGTAGGTTTACACTTGAGAGTACGCAAATCAGAGAATATTCTTGGATTATTAATTATTGTATTATTTTCCATATGAACAGCTATAAACCTACTTTTGCCCCACCCTGTCTGTATATGTATGTGTTAAAATCTCCTCTATTAGAAGACAAAAATTCTCCTATGGATCAAAATAATAAAACCCAGCTGTGTGCTTATTTTGTCAGTTATTTATTTCATAGATGTTCGCTGAGGTCATCTTGACCTTTTAAAATTAAAATAAAATTGGCTTGAGTTTTTAGTTCTATGTCTTCAGGAAAGCACAGTGCCCTCCTCCGATACTTCTGCAAATTCCTGGGCACTTACATTCTCGCCAACACTTCTGCTCACCTCTGGACACTTGATCTCATTTATGACTCATTGTGGTTTTTTTATTTTTTTTCTGTCTCTGTGCGGAGATCCGCACTGCCCCTAGCTCAAGCCCTCCCCTACAAACTTCTCACACAAAGCTGACTATGCTATTGGGTTGGAATGGGGGAGATTGTTTTAAACCACAGTAATACAAACAACTTAAAGTTGGATTTGATATCCATGTTCTTCAAGCTCTTTGATGACTAGTTATCTCATCATGGCACTCTCCTGCACAAAGACAATCCCCTCTCTACAAAGAGCTCTATGGTCAACGAAGAAAATATTTTTTATCCTACTTTTTAAATTAGAAAACATTTGAAAGCTACTGAAAAGTCCAACAATGGGGGAAGAGTTACTTACATTATAGTAGCTCCATATAATGGGAAACTGGAGAGCCATTTTTAACATTTTATTTTCAAAGAATATTTAATAGTTTGGTAAAATGTTCTGGGCATTATAAGTAAAAACATTTTTAAAACATAATGTATATATATATATATTGTATATACTTTGTGACCCAAAATATATATAATTTCATATATATTCATAAAAATAATTGGAAGGACATGCACTAAATTGTTAACCTGTACTTTCTAGGTAGTGAGATTAATGATGGCATTCATTTTATTTTTGATACTTCTCTGAGTGTTTTAATTTTTAAAAATGAATATATACTATTCAAATCAGGCCAAATAAATGAAGCTATTTTGAGAAATTTATTGAGGATTTACTATGGGGATTAGAAAAAACTAATTACTGGGGAGAAGGAAAAACAATAATTTATATTAATTATATTATCTTCTAGTCATTTAATTTTTTAGCAGGATGGGAATTCAGAGCCTACTGAAAATGATGGCAATATTTCCCATTGTTTTGTTAAGTATTTGCTGAGAGAGAGGAAAGGGGTGTGTGAGGGGAGAGAGAGAGAGAGAGAGAGAGAGAGAGAGGAGAGAAGAGAGAAACAGAGAAAGAAAAAAAGATTTACAACTGGAAAGTAATAGAAATTAATTGATTCACTCTATTCTCTGAAATTCACAAATGGTAGAAATGTTTATTAAACACAATAATTTGCATGTGTAATACAATTGTATTTAATATCATTTTGTATTAAATACAAAGAATATTTTTATTATCACATGTGCAGTTGTCTAATCAAATATTGGTAAATCATAGAAGTAATGTTTCTTTTTAAACAAAAGAACGGTGAGTGTTGCTTTTCTAAGAGAACATGAAACCTAAATTTCAGAAACAGGCTTATTTACAGGTAGCAATGGTCTCCTCTACTAAATGGTAATAGTAGTGACTGCATTACTGATAATTATCAATGTGAGACCAAGAACGTACAGCGGTTTCCCTTCGCTGACAAGACAGGACTCTCCCTCCACATCACACATCTCCCTTCTCCCTTCCCATCCACCCTCAGTCCACACACACTCCACCCCCAGTTAGAGGATTCCCTGTGACACAACCGTGTGACTGTGGACTAAGATGAACCATCCCCAGACATCAAGGCGCTGATTGCATCCATTGAGAAAGGCACTGATTTCTAATTAGTGAGCCAATGTTCACTAAGAAAACAAAAGAATAATGGACTGAGTCAGCTCTCATTAGGAATTCTTGTCTTTCATAAAGTCTAAAGAAAAGGAAAGAGGAAAAGCATTTCTACTAATTGGCTTCAGGTTCTTTCATGCACCAATCCAAATCTATTGGGAAGGAGAAGAGGATTTCTTATTCAGGTATTCTTCTCTTTTCGAACCAGCAATACCCTCTCTGTCTAGGCAGAGTTTGATATGTTGGATCTGAAAGGGACTGTGTTTCCTAAAGTGAGGTTTGGTGCCACTTCGAGCAGAACCACCAAAGATATTGTTAAAATGCAGCTCCCCAGCCTTCTCCCAGAAATTACGACTTAACAAATCCAAAGTTCTGCCTGGACTCCACAAAAGTTATGGTGGTTCCAGTGCACATGCAAAGTTGAGAACCGTATGGCAATGCTATATGATGGTTTTAACATACTCTTGGCAATTTAGAAATGTGAGGGCCTGGTAAATTCCTACGGTCCACGGTCCCCTGCACCTGCAGGATGTTGTTATCTCTTTAACAAATGTGAAAATTTATGACAGAGATCTTCACCTAGACAGGAGCTGTCCCGGACCTGTGGGGCGAGCTCTCACACCTGTGGGAGGAGAGTCGTGCAGGAAGAATTCTGTTTACCATGGGCTGTATGGTTGTAACAGACCTTCCCCTTAACTTCCTCTTCCCCTCTACAAAGTTCTTCCTCCACCTTGGTAGGAGCAGAACTTGCACTTGCTCACCTTCTGCAAGTCCTTTCTTTTTCTAGAATAAATCCTTTTTGGTGACAAATACCTAGTTGATTTTTGTTTATGATGGACACAAAATATCTTGCTTTATGACCTTCAGTCCTTAGGAAACTGGTGAGAAGGATGGAGCTGTCAAGAAGTTGTCAAACCTCTCTCCTTCCAGCAAGACTGAATTGAAATTTGGTACCATTATAATGATTGTGCTTTTTTGTTTTTGTTTTATTTTTTTTAATTAAATCTTTATTGTTCAGATTATTACATTTGTTCCTCTTTTTTCCCCCATAACTCCCCTCCTCCCAGTTCCTGCCCCACCCTCCGCCCTCACTTCTCACCCACTGTCCTCATCCATAGGTGCACAATTTTTGTCCAGTCTCTTCCCGCATCTCCCACACCCCTTTCCCCCCCTAGAATAGTCAGTCCATTCCCTTCTTTGTCTC
>NW_006288437.1:163831-167362 GCF_000327345.1 Myotis davidii
ATTTAGCAATTATGGCTGCACTCAGTCTTGCCCTCAGAGGCTCTGCTTCTCAGTGTCCCAGTAATCTCTGCAAGCCCCACGGAGAGAAAGCTGCCCTAGGGTTCTGAGCGATGCCAGGCAGGCCTGCTTCTCCCGTTTGAATCTGGGTCCCTAGAGACTCGCCCGGATCTGGAGCTCAGAGTGTGAGGCTCCGTCCCGATTGAAACAGACAACCGTGCCCTCAGCCGCCAGCCTGCTCCGCATGCACTCTGCACCTTAGTATTTGAATTTAGCACTGCGCCTCCTCTGAGTCTCGGTATGCAATTCTCTTTCCTCCTAGTTGTAGAACTTCCACTCAGCCAGCCTTCCTGTGGTTCTGGATGATGTCCGTTCTGTCTTTTAGTTGTATTTTTGAAGTGGTTGTTCAAGGCAGCAAACTCCGGCGTTAACCTATGCCGCCATCTTGGTTTTCTCCTGTGTTTGTGCTTTTTGTTCCATTAGTTCAGAATCACTAATGATAATGACAATTATTTCCTGAACACATGAGTTAATATACATTTTAAGATATTATTTGATGTTAATGTATAAATCTATTATCAGAATTATGCATAATTGACTACACATGTGTATGTGTGTAGATATGTATGGGCACTTCTGCTCCCATACCAGTTGTAAGACCTGGGCCATAGTTTTAAAAATACTTTTTCATGATGATAAATACAATACAGAGCTATATAAAATTCAAACATTATAGAAATATCTAAGGTAGAAAGTGAAAACCTACCATGATCCCCAAAGCAAACAATCTCTCTCTACATATATAAAATCTCAATGTGTGCATATGTATGTGTGTGCCTAACTTTTTTCTATACATAAAGAACATTCTTAACATGAATGGAATTGTATAAAATATAGTGTTATACAATTTAGCAATCCATGGACTTGTTTCCATGCTAGTACCTTCTTCTTTTTAATAACTGCATAGTATTCCACTAAATGGCTATGTGATGGTTTATTTCATCATTTTTGTGAGGAATTGTTCTACATTTTTATTTATTGAAACAATGCTGCAGGGAACAGTTTTGCTCCAACTTTGCCTTCATATTTCTACATTTGTCTCTTCCTAAAGATATCTTCCCTGACCCCTAAATTAGGTTTTCTTTCCTAATCCACACTCTTATGGCACCATGAATCTCTCCACTGTGGTCTCCAACTCAAATATTACATATACTTACGTAATTACTAGAGGCCCGATGCACGAAATTCATGCAAGAGTGGGCCTTTCTTCCCCCGGCTGACGGCACCAGCTTCCCTCTGGCACCCAGGACCCAGGCTTCACTCGCAGCCCCGGCTTCCTCTGGAAGGATGTCTGGTCTAATTAGCATATTACGCTTTTATTATTATAGATTTTATTAAACTCTGAGGCTTCTACTAGATTGTGAGCTCTGTGAGTTCAGGGTGTATCTGTTTGCTCCCCATCGCATCCCCAGTGTCCAGCACAGTGTTTGGAAAGTGGCAGGCTCTTAAGTATTGTTCAAACAAGCTAATAAATCTCTTTGCCCATTTCAAAGTGGGTTTATGCAGGATACATTCCTACAGAAAACTGATTGGAAAGCCTGAACCAAAAGGTATGAATACTGTTTTATGTTTAATAGATTTTAGTTTATATTCATAAAAATACTATTCATTATAGAAAAACTTTACTTAGTTTTTCTAGCCAAGGAATATAATATATAAATATAGTAGTGTATCAAATCTAATAAAAGGGTAATATGCAAATTAATTGTCCTTCTGCCACAAAGATGGTGGCACCCATAGCGGCCTGTGCAAGATGCTGGCATCATTGCCCTGGCAATGTGGTCAACATCCCACGCCCCAGCCGTGGATGGAGGGAAGGAGGGCATCTGGGCAAGGAACACACCCCCAGCCCAGCAGATACAACGCAGGGCTGGGGGCGTGCTTTTATTATTATAGATTATATTTGTTATATAATACATATTATTGATTTGTTATAGAGCCATGGGAAGATAGATTAAATAGAACATCATAACAGCTGCTACTCTCTCAGAACCTTCTATCCCTAAGCTAACTTTTTGCCGGACCCACAGTCTGTTCTGGCTTTTTCTTTACAAGATGGCTGAGAATCATAAAAGGAGCTGGGAAAACCAGTGTTGTTAGTAATATACGGTGTGACCCCAAAAATGTATACATACTTATTATACATTATTAATTCCAATGGGCTAAGTCTGAAAAAGAAGAAACATGAATTGAACTACCAGCTGTTAAAGTGTGTATACATTTTTGGGGGACACCCTGTATTTGATATACATTTATTTAGGTGATCTGTTAATTTATTTAAATTTTTGTTTAAAATGATTTATGAAGATGAAAATTGCCCCCCAAAATTTTTATATTCTAATATTTCTTATTTGAAAGTATACTAGTATGTCCTTATATCATGTAGATTTATAAAATTCACTTGTTGGCTTGTATTTAATTAATAAGGAGTGATTCCCTTAAAGTTTTTATAAAATAGAGCAGTGATGGCAAAGGTGACATGCGAACTCATTTTTTTGGTTGATTTTTCTTTGTTAAATGTCATTTAAATATATAAAATAAATATCAAAAATATAAGTCTTTGTTTTACTATGGTTGCAAATATCAAAAAATTTCTATATGTGACACAGCACCGGAGTTAAGTTAGGGTTTTTCAAAATGCTGACACGCCGAGCTCAAAAGGTTCGCCATCACTGAAATAGAGGAAGATGACTGAACCATCAAAATTTCTTAGATGTGTGAAGTTGTGCAAAATGCCCGGAAATGTTAATATCAACAAAAATATCAACAATAAAAAAGGATTTTTAAGAAAGAGGATACCCTAGTACCACACAGCTGCAGATGAAAGAAACCCCTTTAATTTCGACAAATGATCCACAAGCCCATTTGGTCAATTGGCGACTCGAGCTTGAGCCCTTCTGCCAGGAGCAGTGACCCAATAGGGAGCCTCAGGAAGAATAACCCTGGCCTAGGAGACACCATCAGCATGTGCTTGAGAAATAGGAAGCAGATAAATATTAAGCCTTAAGCAAGTAGCACTTGCATGGAGAGAAATAATGGTGAGCAAGTACTTTATTATGGGTTTGTTTTTTTGTAATAGCTAACCCCTGCATTAGCTATTCTATCATGATATTTGTGGTTAAACAGCTACTATATTCCCCCTAGTTACTAAGGGATTTAAATTACACATGAGGAGAACTGGCTGATGCAAGCTAGATGAACATTCAGGTGGGTTTTATGCCACATATATTCTAGAGGTCTCCCTAAGTAGATAGACTCTACAGATATGTTGCCTTTGTATAAACATCCTATTCTTTTTGCATTCATCAAATTGTATTTTTGAAGGAAGAATTACCTATCTTACTGAACTGTCACCTCTGTACCTCTTATTTTTTTGTATCCCCAGCCTATCTAATAAAAGAGAAACATGGTAATTGGCGTACGACCACTACCCTTCCCATTGGCTAATCAGCGAGATATGCAAATTAACTGCTA
>NW_006288437.1:168245-169425 GCF_000327345.1 Myotis davidii
CTCCTAGCCCGACCAGGGGCTGCACGTAGGGATTGGGCCTGCCCTCTGCCACCCGGGAGCAGGCCTAAGCCAGCAGGTCATTATCTCCCGAGGGGTCCCAGACTGTAAGAAGGCACAGGCCGGGCTGAGGGACCCCCCGGGCGTCTAGTCTATATATATAAAAACCTAATATGCAAATATACCAAACGGCAGAACAAATGAACAACCTGTTGCTATGATGTGCGCTGACCACCATGGAGCCCATGTGGAACATGGCAGGCGTTGGCCACAGCGTGATGGTGGAGCAGGTGAGTAGGGGCGCCAGACCAAGGTGGGGCACCATTTGCTGTCATCAGGGCAAGCCTCTGGTGGTTACTGAAAATTCTTTGCTCCCATGGGCTACAGTCCCACCTGGTGGTTGCACCTGCTGCCGGTGCTGGAGCCACCACTCATACCCACTGCTGGCACCTGGTGCCGGCCCCAATTGCTCAGCGCCATCAGCGGGTGCAAGTGGTGGCTGCCAACCCCTATTGCCCCTCAGGGTTTCTCTACCTCCCCTGATCCTGAGGGGTGATTGGAGCCAGCAGCCACCTGTCACACCCATTACCGGTGATGGCCTTGCTCACACCTACTGCTGGCACCAGCCCCAATCTCTCCACACCGTCGCTGCCAGCAAACAGAAGATCGGGGGCCACAGTGGGAGAGGCCAGGCAGGGGCACGGAGGATGGGCCAAGACCCGCCCCTATGCTCACCACAGCCTCGCGGCACACAGTTCCTTTCAAAGTGCACAAATTCATCCACTATGTCCCTAGTCTATATAATAAAAGCCTAAGCGACCATTAAGGTGGAACAACCAGAATGACCTGTCGCTATGACATGCACTGAGAAGGCAGGCTGGGGAGTGGTTAGGGGCAATCATCCAGGCAGGCAGGCGAGCGGTTAGGGGTAATCAAGCAGGCAGGCATAGCTATTAGGGGTGATCAGACAGGCAAGCAGGTGAGCAGTTAGGGGCGATCAGGGAGGCAGGCAGGCAAGCAGTTAGGAGCAAGCAGGTAGGCAAGCGGTTAGGAGGCAGCAGTCCTGGATTACAAGAGGTATGTCGGGCCTAAACTGGCAGTCAGACAACCCCCAAGGGGTTCCAGATTGCGAGAGGGTGGAGGCCAAGCTGAGGGACCCCCCCCCCCTCACCAAATTTTTTCC
>NW_006288437.1:169443-176438 GCF_000327345.1 Myotis davidii
CCTGATATACGTTAGGTATTGGATAAATGTGGGTTGAATTAAAAATTTATTATTTGGTAATTATTTGGTAATTTCCATAAAGTCTTTCCATTAGCTAGAAAGAGATTCTATGGGAAAGAAGGGTTTCATTTTTTAAAAAATATGTATTTTATTGATTTGGAAGGAAGAGGGATAGAGAGTTAGAAACATGGATGAGAGAAACATCGATCAGCTGCCTCCTGCACACTCCCCACTGGGCATGTGCCCCCAACCAAGGCACATGCCCTTGACCGGAATCGAACCTGGGACCCTTGAGTCCGCAGGTTGACGCTGTATCCACTGAGCCAAACCGGTCAGGGCAGAAGGGTTTCATTTTTTGCTAAAGCAATAAAATTTGTCTTTGACAAAATTTTTGAGAAAGTTATTTTTTCTTTTGTGTAACATTGCACTTAAAGAACATAACATATTTTCAAAAATAGAGAGGGTAAGATAACATAATTAATAATGCCAATAATTAGTAATACAATAGTAAGTCCTATTTGAACTGTAGAGAGAGTTATTCTTTAGAGAGTTATTTTTTATATATGGGTTATGCATATGTTTGGAAAGGCCTAGTTATTTCTTAAGTGTTATAACACATTTTAATAAACTAAGGCATTTAAACTTTATTCTTTTTTAATCAAAAAATGGATAGCATAATATCCATAACATTTGTGGAGAACTTAGCATACAATCTTGACTCAGAAACCAGGCTCATGTGGTAGGTAATAAATCCACCATAATTAAGTATAGGAGCTTAGGAAATTCATCTAGAATGTGAGTATGTTATCTTGTGCTCTAACTGCCAGGGCGCACACTCTGGTTTTTCCTTTCACTCACATGTGTTTAATGATGCATCAGTTTCATCATCCAGAAACTCATTTTGCTTTATGAGGACAACAAATAGACTACCCATTTGACCCTTTGTTTTTTTCTATAGTAAGTTCCTCCAGTGCAGCCAAAAAGAAACAAGAAAACACAAAACAATTATGACCTTTTCAATATACCAGTTGAGCCAAAGTTCAGGCCAACTGAAGAGAAATATTCAGATACATTTGTGGCACACACACAAATATTTGCTCAGCCTCCTTTAAAAATACTTTTATTTTTTGGCCTGAACTGTCTATTTTCTATGGGTATTGAAAAAGCAGTGTGTGTGTGTGTGTGTGTGTGTGTGTGTGTGTGTGTGTGTAAAATAATAAACAGAAAATATTAATAAAAAAACTAGCAAATATTCTGTGCAATAAACTTCGGTTTTTCATTTTGAAAATCAGCAAAGCTTCTGTTTTCACAGAAGACACTACAACTATCAGAATGTCTTTAACGTGTTTTCAGCATGTCATTTTTCCAGAGCCAGCGAACACAAAATAAGGGCTCTTTCAGCCTGGATGACCACAATTCATCTGCATGCTAAAGGCGAGGGGCCTGCTCCAAACAGTCATTACATTGTCCTTGCAGCAATAATACACTATAACACTTCCCATTGTTTCCACCTTCAAGGGGATTCATCTAATAGTAATAGCCAGAGGCAAAGCTGGCGGCTACCACAGTGTAAACACATCCTTTATAGCTTCTCATGGGGGAAATGCAAGAAATAGATAACATAAGCACATTGTCACAAATTATTACGGGTGCTTGAGATGTAGGTGGTACTTTCCAGAAAACTAGAGTCAAGTAAAATAGGTCCTTCTCCTCAAGAGCCTAAAATCTATGCTGCTTAAGCATGTACTTATTTAGTCCCGTTCTACACTGCCCGTTCACAGTGTGTTTCGACACATCCAGGAACTCCAAGCTTCCTTGGTCCCCGAGGAGAGACAGATGGCCTATTCTAAAACCCTTCGTGGCTTGAGAGCAACTCCAACACCACTTTCCTTCACACCGCTTTCTAATTCTCCCCGTCCTATCTCCTACTAGTACTCCTTCGTCAAGGGGATGGAAGTGGGATGTAACTTCTTTACTCACTTGATTAGACTGGTGGGGTTGGGGGGATGCTCTGGGAGAAATCATACACAGAGTCCCTGCCTGTCCAGAGTCAAAGGCACTGAATCAACCAAATCTGACTTGACTAACTGAAAAGAAATTACCTCTTAAGTGTTCACGAGTGCACAAAATCAATGCAGTCGATTGTTGAAATCATTGCCATTCTGTAGGCCCAATCATAATTAGGCTTCAATTCTCTATACCCATTCCCCAAAGGAAAACAAGAAAAAGAGGCTCAGGTTGAATTTTGGCATCGCATTCTTTACCTGCCAGGTTCTGAACTTGTTTCACCTGCCTGCTGCTGTTCACCCAAAGAGCTTGGCCAGCACAATTTAACTCAAGGGTAGGACAGACTCAGACTTAAGCAACGATGGTGGGACTAAGAAAGGGACAATTGTGTTCAGTTTTGTTTGTTTTTTTGTTTGTTTTCTACAGTTACTTTTTCCCCCCAGATTGTCAGAGCAATATATGCTCAGTTTAGAAAATCCAAAAAGTATAGATAATTATAAAAAAGACAAAATAATGCTCCCACCTGGAGACAAACAACTGGTTTACCTATTAGAATGTTTTTTCCTGGTTCAGAAGTTTACCAACAAAGAGAATGGCCAGTAAATCCTCACAAAGCCACCGTTATTTATCTGTTTTCACTCTAGCAGCACTGGAATTTAGTGGTATTTCTTACACTATATTATTGTAGCTGCCTATTTACTTATTTGCCATGCCTTGTCCTTAAGGGAGTGTCTATCACATAGTAGTTGCTCAATAAACACTTCTTACCAGAAATAGATTAAATCAACCTAATTAGCCAGCAGTGGACTTCTAGGCAGAACTGGATGTCCAGAATCAAATGTTTAGTTTTGATGCACAGCTGTAGCCAAGAACAAGTCAAATTTTATCTGCTGAGAGTATATAGTTTTCTTTTAAAATAAAACGTCTACCGTGTTACTTTAATTAGCTTGATGGAATTTTCTGATAGTTCTGATATTTCATAAATATCCAGAGAGAGGAAGAGAAAAAACAAGTCACAGAATGGTCAATATTTAACAATTTTTAATTAGAGTATTTTTCATAGTTAGCACACATATTTTCACACCTTGTTCATAACTCTGGGGAAAAAAATCAAAAAGCAGTATGGTATATGATCAAGAAAGAGATCAGGTCTGCAGGCAGAGGATGTGGGTTTAAAATTTAGTTCTGACATTTTTTCCCTGTGACTTTACTCAAGATACTAAACCATCCAAAATTAAGAAGTCACCCTTGGTTTTCTTTCTTTCTTGGTTTTCTTTCTTTCTTTCTTTCTTTCTTTCTTTCTTTCTTTCTTTCTTTCTTTCTTTCTTTCTTTCTTTCTTCTTTTCAGATTTCAACACTTTTTCTGCTAACATTTTACTTTATTTTATTGTTTCAATCCATGACCCAAAATCACATTTGGTCTTTAACTCTGAAATCATCCTTGGTCAGATTTAGATAACAAGATCCTCCCAGAGTATCTCTCCAGTCCATCTGAGGTCATGAGGGCTAGACTGGGACCTAGAAAGTGCCTGTTTGAGACCTGGCTCTATCCTTAATGAAACCCTAGGCCTGTCAAGAGGATGGTTGTGGGGAGCAAACACCCTAAAAATTAAAAAGCACTACCCTCCAGCAAGATCATTTATTCATCCATCAAACATTCAGAAAAACTTCCAGAGAGCCTGCCATATCTTAGACACCATCTTAGGCACAGGGCCACAGAGCATGTGGCTCCTGTTCATCACTTGCTGACATTTCTGGTCTTATAAATCTGATCATTAAGTATTTAAATTTTTTAAATTTCTTGTTGTTGACACTATTACAGATGTCCCCATCTCCCTCCCCTCTGCCCACCTCCACCCAGCTCCCACCCTCCCTCTCTCTGGCCATCACCTCACTGTTGTCTGTGTCTATGGGTTATGCATATACGCTCTTTGGCTGATCTCTTCACCTTCTTTCATCTAGTCCGTCGTCCCCCGCCCCCCACAGATGTCAGTCTGTTCCATGCTTCCATGTCTCTAGTTTTATTTTGTTCACCAGTTACCTTTGTTCATTAGATTCCACACATAAGTGAGATCATATGGTGCTTATCTTTCTCTGACTGGCTTATTTCATTTAGCATGATCTTCAGGTCCATCCATGCTGTCTCAAAGGGTAAGATTTCCTCCTTTTTTACAGCTGCATAATATTCCATTGTATAGATGTACCACAGCTTTTTTATCCACTCATCTACTGATGGGCACTTGGGCTGTCTCCAAATCATAGCGCTGCTATGAACATAGGATGTATCTATTCTTTCTGATTGGTGTTTCTGGATTCTTAGGATATATTCCCAGAAGTGGGATCACTGGGTCAAATGGGAGTTCCATTTTTAATTTTTTGAGGAAACTCCATACTGTTTTCCACAGTGGCTGCACCAGTCTGCATTCCCACCAGCAGTGTACTAGAGTTCCCTTTCTCCACATCCTCACCGGGACTTGTTGTTTGTTGATTTTTTAATGATAGCCATTCTGACAATTGGGAGGTGATATCTCATTTGCTTTTAATTTTCATCTCTCTGATGATTAGTGACATTGGGCATCCTTGCATATGTCTATTGGCCTTCTGTATAGACACTTCTTCAGAGAAGTGTCTATTCAGGTCCTTTGCCCATTTTTTAATTGAGTTGTTTGTTTTCCTGGCATTGAGTTGTATGAGTTATTTATATATTTTGGAAATTAACCCCTGATCAGATCATTATTGGCAAATATGTTCTCCCATACAGTGGGTTCCCTTTTCATTTTGTTGATGGTTTCCTTTGCTGAGCAGAGGCATCCTTAGTTTCTTCATTGGTTGTGGGGAAGCACGGGACTTGGTTGGAAAGTCTGTAAGGAGGATTCTCCAAAAGGTCCGGGGCCTCTGGAGGGACCTTGCTGAAGGCGGCAGCCCCTACCCTGACTTTTCCAAATAAGTCTGATCCCCCGGGTGTTTTTCTAAAATCTGTTTAGTCTCTTAGACCTGACCTTGCAGAATCATGTGCTTTCTCAAGGACACTGACCCTACTGATTATATTTAATAGTTAATTTTAGTCAAGCTGTTGTTCGAATAAAAGCCAAAGGAGGCAGGCGAACAGGGCTACATGGCGACAATAGTCAAGTAGTGCCTTGGCCTCTCTTTCACAGAAACGTGTGTTAGATAATCATTCATCTATGTTCAGGGTCTGCCAGTCAGCCCCGGCAATTGAGGAAGTGTAGATAATGTCCACTTCACACTGTTTTTTTTAGGACTAAGTGAAATAACGGCAAATGTACCTGGCAGACACCTGACTACATGTAGGTGCTCAAAAAGTGCTTGTTAAGTCCAGGAAATCATTTTCTTTTACCTTGTTCTCAGGTGGTACTTTTCTTCCTGAGATTATTCACAACATGGCACAAAATAACTTACATATAATGAGTTGTTCAGGTAATTATTATCCTCTTCGTGTTATAAATGGAACAATATTCAGGGTTGTGTCTACTTGAGACAATTATGCTAATCGTGTAGCATAACTTGAGTAGAAACGTCTTTTTGCTTTTTTTAAATACACTTTACAGAGAATTTATGTGAGGGATGATTGTCGTCTTACTAAACAGCTGATTGATTCACACATTCTTGCTGAGGTGCATCAGTGAAGACACGCAACTGCCATTCTGAGACCTAAGATATTGATATAAAAATTTTAAACAGGCCTTGACCTGTTTGGCTCAGTGGATAGAGCGTCAGCCTGAGGACTCAAGGGTCCCAGGTTCGATTCCGGTCAAGGGCATGTGCCTCGGTTTCGGGCACATCCCCAGTAGGGAGTGTGCAGGAGGCTGCTGATCGATGTTTCTCTCCCATTGATGTTTCTAACTATCCCTCTCCCTTCCTCTCTGTAAAAAATCATAAAATATATTTTTTTTAAAAATTTAAACAGAGGTGAGCAGTCACATGTGGGTGTCTCCTGAGGGAAGGACAGCTGACTGACCACCCACATGACACTTGTTCCAATTCCCCATTGTCCAGGACACAACCCACCACCCCGAACTCTCACCAACCCATTCCTGTCGCAGCGGGGATTGACTGGGCTCTGGGGCTGGCTCACCCTGACAGCATCCCAAGGGGAGAAGTTAATAAACCATCAGGCCAGTTGGTTCATTTATAATGAGGGCTACAGTGGGTGGGTAAAGCAGGCACTGCCTTTTCCCCACCCACCCCAGATGACCCCACACCCCATACGTGAGCTACATGGAAAACAATCTGTAAGAACTTGGTTTTGTAAGTCTAGAATCAGAACAGGAGAAGTTAGTTGTACAATTCAAATGTTCAAATGGGCCGAAACCGGTTTGGCTCAGTGGATAGAGTGTCGGCCTGCGGACTGAAAGGTCCCAGGTTCGATTCCGGTCAAGGGCATGTACCTGGGTTGCAGGCACATCCCCAGTAGGAGGTGTGCAAGAGGCAACTGGTCGATGTTTCTCTCTCATCGATGTTTCAACTCTCTATCTCTCTCCCTTCCTCTCTGTAAAAAATCAATAAAAAATATATTTAAAAAAATGTTCAAATGGTTTTGATCTTTGGATTCTGTCCATTTCAATTAATTCTTTTGTTGCCTTCCAACGTCCAGGTTAAAGGAAACCCTTTCAGGCATTGTTACCGATAGCGATCTGGCCTGGGTGAAACGGATGTTTCAGTCAGGATTTTAGTGCCTGAAGTGGTCAGACCAGTTAACAAGACTTCTCAGAAATATTCAGCTTCTGGGCTACATTCCTTGAGTTGTTGTTTTTTTTTAAATGTTGTTTAATTAAAATAGAGGTGGGGGAGGGGCGGAAAGTATAGTGATCCAAATAATGCCACTAATTGTCATGGTCCTTAAATACACACAATCTACCTGCCTGCAGCCAGGTAGGGTGAGGTACTAGCAGTTGCCCACCTCCAGTCTCTTGTCCACACCTGTGGCTAGAGAGACGGGTGGCCTGATGAAGGAGGTGGAGGAGGGA
>NW_006288437.1:176481-184322 GCF_000327345.1 Myotis davidii
ACACAGACATGACCTAGGTGGGCCAGGAACACTGTGAGCAAAGATGGCCCCTCTCCATTACTTGGTAAGGAAGCCAAATGTTGCCGATTGTTCCGTTTCCCTTAGTTTTTTTAGTTTCCATTCTCTCTTGTTTATTTCTTACTTTCTAACAAAATCTTTAGTAGGAGCACCTTAAAGAGACATTTTTAAATAATATGCAAAATTTGCCATCATGGGCCTTCTAGATGAAAGGGTTCATCTTTTGAAGGATGGTAACATTTCCTTCCTCTATAGACATTTTATAATAGAGCCCTCAACTGAGTTTGTTGTCAGCTTTTAACTACATCATTTAACAGTTTCTTCCTCCCTCCCTTCCTCCTTCCCTCTGTTTCCTCCCCCTCCTTCCCTCTGTTTCTTCCCCCTCCTCCCTCTTTCTTTCTCTTTCTTTTTCATTTCTGAAATCCTCACTTACCATTCTGCTCTGTTTATGGTGTTTGGGGCTGCAAAGTGAGTCCCAACGTTAGCTCCCTCCCGTGCAGCCTGCTGGGGCACAGGGGCTCTACCCCCGTGTGAATCCTGAAAAGCAACAATATGGCACTCATTAATGCATTTTGTTCACTGATGAAAGGAAGTCGTTCTCAAACTATGCTCTCAAAGAATATTGATATTTTTTTTTGCACAGAACTAAGCTACCCTGCTCCCTAAAAATTAAACAGTGATGCCTTTTTCACAACTTGAAGAGAAACTTAAGTTAATAGTGTTTTCTCTATTTTATACAGTTCCTTTTTTAAACTTTTTGACCCGTGCTATAAATTGTATAGTCATTATTTGTCTATAAGAGATAGTATTTGATTTAGCAAGAAAGTCTACATTTAGTTCCAGCATATTTGCCCTATCAATATTTCATAAATATTCTATAAAAAGGTTTATCACTCCCAGATGCTCTGCTAAATGAAAATATTTGAGAATTACTGGTATTAATTAACAAAAAAGCATTTGAGTGGGCTCTGATTTCTATTTATAAGAAATAATATATATTTTAGAGCAAAGCACAAACTAATATACATCAATAACATGTCTGCAGGTTTCCTTAATCTAAATTACTGTTATCTAACAAACCCTTTCTTTTTTGTTTGTTTATTATTTTTAATTACTACTGACTATGTAGTTTCTTTCCTATTGAGTTGATGAGTGTCTGTTACAATTTAGATTTCAATTGCTCCCCGAAGAACATACTTGTCATTTCTCCCAGAAAAGGCCACATTTGGCCTTTCCGGTAACATCTTGTCTCCCAGCATGCTTGGATGACTTGCTCAGTGGCTGGCCTTCCTCTGAGCAGGCAGTGATCTGCATAGGAGAGAGATCTGGCTCCATCTCCATGATTCTCAAACTTGGCTGACATTAGAATCACCTGGGAAGCTCTTAAAAATCCAGGTTTCCAGGCAACGCCTTTGACCAATTAAATCAGAATTTCAGAATGAGATCCAGGTAGAATTTTTTTAAAAGCTCTGCAGGTGATTCTGGAGGGCAGGCACAATTATAAACCACTGCTTTAGACAGGGATCTTACCTACATATGATAACCTGCCTTCCATGGATTTCTCTGATGCACCATGAGTCAAGGAGATAAGTTTTCTTCACTCAGCCTTCTAAATAAAAATCTAAGTAAACAACACAAAGCAGCTATTCAGACAGAGTTCATGTGATTTCTTAGTGCTCATTGCCCACATTTTTCTTTTAAGAGTCAGATCTTAAGTCAGTTAAAAAAAAAATGCAGTGAATGGTCCCTACTATCTTATCTCATGGCCTTTTCCATTATTTCCTAATGTTAGTTTTGCATATTTTGTGACCAAGGATATTGTAAAAGTCCCTTTTTTATGAGAAATTAGTGCTATGCAGTTGTGGTTCTTCATTCAACTTCCTTCGACCTGAACCAAAAGTTCTATGTATTACCTGAAATCTAAATTAAAACTTTCATTGTTTATTCATCCAAGGCAGTGTAGACTGTAAAGTTCTCATAAACAGTGATTACCCTTATTCATTCGTGTATCTCTGTGCCAAGTAGAGTACCTGACTCAGATCTATGGCCGTTAAATGAATCAATTAGTAAATAATTAATAAACAAATGGACACATGCTGGGATGTGAAGGGCTAAGCACTTATTGAAATCAAATCAGAGAGAAGTTCACAGATAAAGGCAGGTGGTGCGTATCTCCTGCATGAGCACAGTTATCAGGGAAGGATTCAAAATAAGTGCAGGCAAAATGTCCAAAATTCTTAGTCAATTGTCAGTGGAGGTGATTATGAAGAGATAGACATGAAAATAGTTAACTAACCATAACAGGCTTAGAATAATAAAAAGTCAAAATGAGTGACATGCATAATAAATTGAATTACATAATTTCCTAGAAGATGGAGATAACTAACTTAAAACCACTGAGAAAAGCTCCCTGGACTCAGGATAGATCTTTAAGCACAGGCAAGATTTAGAAATGGTCAGAGAAGAAAGAGCATTCAAGACAGGAGAATGGCAGAGGCTGAGAAATGGAGATGGGAAGGAAGGGCAGCCACTACTAGCTGGGTCAGAAGCTGACCAGCCAAGCTGGACCAGAAGCTTCCTTGTGGAAAAAATGATATTTAGATTTTATAATCTTTAGAAGGTGTGGGGGGGAAAGGCGGGTGTTTAATAATATGCTAATATTTGAGTTTCAGAATTTATCTGGTTGAGAATATGTAAGCAAAGAACCAGAAATAGGAGCTAATTTATTACTACAATAGCCTAAGTGATGAGGATGTGGAAATGAGTGTATGTAATAAGAACTAAAAAGAAAATGTATGACAGCAAGAAGCCTTTAAGACAAAGAACCTATAGGCTTTCAGGACTAGTGTTCTCTAGGAGACAGACGAAAGGGGGAAGCAAAGATGATTCTAAGTGACACTCACCAAATTAGTAAGGAGACTGAGGGTAAACACAGATCTCTCAGCATTCCCAGACAGCACCTAAAATCCTCTTGTTAGCATTGTAATGGCAATCTTAGGTACACAAACAGGAAATAAGGGTCTGTTCCTTTCAATGATCAAGTCTTAAGAGGATATGTCAATTACTAAGGTATATTTAAGCAGACGGTTGATATAATTTACTTTCAGAAGCATGAATCTACATTATTTTCAATACAACTCGCTTCTAACTGAAAATACCTATTCTGATGGCTGATAAGCGTTTTAATTTTATTGAGAGAAAGCATTTCAGTCAGGCAGTCATGTATACAACACATTCTGACAATTTATATCATCCTCGAATTTAGAGGCCAAAGTCCATTTTTAAGTGATCCAAATAAAACACAATCAAAAGGTGAAAGATAAGTAATACATGTCTGTATCAAATGCACATTCTGAAGAAATTGCATTTAACTCTTTCAGATAATAAAATTGATAGAACCATCAGTATTCTTTGGTGGTGCAATCCAAGAGAAGATATTCTTTTTAAACACGCCTAACAATGTTTCCAATTTAATATCACAGCCATCATGAATGACAACTACTTGCATCACCAGTAATTTTGGTAGGCACTGCCAACACCCTCTGAATAAAAAAAAAAAAATGAGCTGAAGTCATTAGAGTTGAGTTGTATTGAAAACTGCCAACACCCTCTGAATTAAAAAAAAAAAAATGAGCTGAAGTCATTAGAGTGGAGTCACATTTTCCCTTATCCAGACCTTTATTCATTGTGGCATTTCACCAGAATGCTTCCCTATGTGGTTAACTATCCACAGTCTACCCAAACTCTAGGTTCTGCTCAAATCACACTTCCCAGGTTCTGAAATTCTATCCCATGTGCTGTCTTTAGCAATAGAATTTCCATTGCATTTGCTAAAGTCCATTCGGACTGCTAAAACAAAGCCACAAGCTGACTGGCTTATAAGCAACAGAAATAGAGCTCTCAGTTCTGGAGGCTGGGAGTCTAAGGTCGGGTACCAGCATATTTGGGGGAGGGCCCCCTTCTGGGTTGCAGACTTATGGTTGTGTCCTCATGTGGTGGGAGAGGGCAAGGGAGCTCTCTTGGGTTTCTTTTATATGGGCATTAATCCCATGAGAGAGACCTAACCACATCCCACAGGCCTCACAGCCTAATAACATCACCTTCGGGTTAGGGTTCAATATATGAAATTTGGGTGGACACATTCATACCTTAGTACACTCCATTTAGATTGTCATTTTCTATGCTTATTTTACTAATGAGTATGGAAAAATCCCCCCTGCAGAATGGAGGAACAAGCTAACTGGTAGCTCTTCTTGGAAGTAGCAGGTAGATCCAGAAGTTGGGACATTCTGTGGTTCAACTAGCCTTGTCTCTTTAATAAGACAGTGCCATGAAAAAAGAGGTGAATGAAATAATACGTAACAATCATGTGCATTTTATGGGTTTGAGTTAGAAGCTGGTGTGGGCACACTAGTTATAAAGGACATTTTGAGGAAAATTGGGGAAATTGTAATACAAATAGGATGTTAGATGAGAAAAAAAACTGATGGATATGAAAAGTTGGAGATTGTTAACTGAAAAAAAAAGAGCAACTAACAAACCGACACTAATAGTATCATCTCCTAGAAGAAGTTTTGGGAGAATATATACAAAGAATTTGATAGCGGGTAATGGAATTGAATCTTTTCCTATCTTATTTTTGGCTTCTCTGTATTTTCTAATTTTCTGCAATGTACACATATTGCTGTTATATAGTAAGATCTTTATTTTTGAGAGGGAGGAAAATCTCCCTGTATTCCCAGCTAATCAGTTCCTGCCTCATATTTGCCTCTGCTCCCTTATTAGAATTAATTGCATCAAGATCCCTCCCAGGAGCCCAGCCGAGACCTGGGAGAAATGCCAGGCATCTCACTTCCCCTCACCCATCTAAACATCCTGCAGTCTGTCCACCTCTCTCCTCTTCTGCCACTGACTTTGATCCAAGCCTGATCTCCTTTTACCGATCTCCTTGTCTCTGGTCAGGTTCTCTTCTCCATCAGCCCCCAGAGTGAGCTCTCTGAAATGCAGTCTCATTCTCTTGCTTAAAGTCCTCCAGCGCTTCTGTGTCCACTGTAGGATATAGTCCAGGCTCTTAGTGTGGAGTGGAGATCTCTTCAGGATCTGGCCCTCGGGGATGTCCCTCCTCATCCCTTGCCTCACATTGACCTAAGTTCCAGCATTAACAGGCTGCACGTAGTTCCCTGCTACATTCTGCCCTTTCGTGCCTCGCTCCTTTTCCTCAGGCTTTTCCTCTCTGTTCTGAACATCCTTCTCTTCATGTCTTTACCCCCACACATGGTGAATTCCTTCAAATATTGAATAATCCTTCAAATATTCATCCTCCATAAACCTTTCCCTGGTAGGCCCTGGACTCAGTGCCCCTTTTTCTACATCCAGGGCACTGTGCGTACTGTTACACTCACCACTTACACCCACCACCTACCCCTCTGTGCTGGCATTATCTGTCTATGTGTCGCATCTCCCACTAAACTAGAGGCTGTTCCTGAGGAGGCACTGGGAAGCACCTTATTCATAGATATGATAGGTATGCGGTCCATATTTGAGGAGCTGATATGAATGGTGCATGGTCAGTCCGCTGCTTCAGTGGCAGGTTTCCTCATTATCTCGCTAGCTGCCCCCTCTCCGCACAGCATGCCCGAGGAGCAGCCCCAGAACTGCAGCCTGGAAGCCTGACCTCAGAGAGAATAATGCCCACCAAGGGCAGATAGTGGCCACCTCTATGCTTGACTTGGGAAGTTATTGGAAAGCCCTCAGCCTCCTGGGTTCCAAAAGCCCTCCTAAGCCAACTCTGGGATGTGGTTCTTTCCATCTGCCTTCCTGCCTTCTAGACTTAGTTTTGTTCTGGCCACAGATAGACACATTCTCAATGGCCTTTAAAAAGTAGCTTCTCCAAAACTTAACCGCCTTTATTCATCCTTCCTAGTTTAGTCCCTGAGATGCGCTCCTGGGCAGCACAGACCCTGCTGATCAGTTGCTCCCTGGTCATCGCCTTGGCCTCACTAAGACAGTAGCCTTGTCTTTCCAGCTACATCATAAGCTCCCCAAGAACAGGGTCAGTACGTCTATATGTCCTTGTGTCCTAATCACGCCTAGCTCAGTGCTACGTGTGATAAGTTTCAGCCCATCTTTGTGGATTCACTTATTTCTTGAACATTGTCTTTCAAACCACTCATCATTTTGTGCTCTGTTTGCTAACACTATTTTTTAACATTTCAAGAACAGCCCTTAATCTAAACATTGGTTTTATCTTTAACCATATCTCTATGTTCAAATGATCTTAAAGTCTACTACTATCTGTCCTTTCCATATACACATTCCCCATTAGTTCTTTTCTTCTCTGATTTGCCTCTTAAAATTTTGAGCACATTTTAAAGCACCTTTTGCTAAAATCACACTGGAATTATCAATATTCTGGAAATATGCCCATTTGAATTTTTCAATTGCCTTCAACTGGATTATTAAATTCTTTTTTTTTTTTCTTTCCAAGTTCTGTAGATGCTGCTCCATTATCTCTTCTATTCCACCGCCAGAGAGAAGTCTTGGGCTAAGCTGGCTTTTGTTCTTGGGAAGTAGCATCCTTCCAAGCCTTCCTTTCTCCCACCCCATGAATGATGGGCTGTCAGGATGTCAGCCACACAGCCAGGCTGGGGCCAGGACTTCCTTGCCTAGAGTCCTCTTAGGTCCAGTAGACCATTCAGTTGCTGAGAAGAGATGATGTGAGAGCCTGACGGACATGCGGGGACCAAGGCAGGGCTTTGAGCACCAGATACCTTGGGGTTGAAAATAGGAGAGCAAGTGAAAGCAGGACAGAATCTGAACAGATCAGGGAAGATTCCAGTTTCTCATTTTGAAGCCAGAGGTATGTGATATAAGAGGAGATTAGTCAGCCTAGATTCAAGGGCTAGGGTTGGAAAGATAAGATATTTTCTGGATTTAAACATTTAACTACAATATGTACTTTGTTTTCTCATTGTCCTTGAAACATGGGTGGTATTCCTTCTCTCTTTCTGTTCCCTACTCTTACCCTGTCCATGATCACCCATCTCAAGTCTTATTCTTAGATTTGTTTTCTAAGATATTAAATACTAAATATTTTTAGATTTATAAAAGATTTTTCTATTCATTTTTTACTATTTCTGATTCCTTTTTGCTCTACTTATTTTTTTCATAACAAAGTGTATAGATTGGCAGCTTGCTCTACCTGATTCTTTATTCAAATTATTTGCTTCAGAAGAAGAAACCATGGAGTTAGGCAAATTCCTTAGATGGGGCATAAAAGGCACAAATTACAGAAAAAGTTGATAAATTGAACTCCTTCAAAATCAATAATGTATGCATCTTGTAAAACACTATTAAAAATGAAGAGGTGAGCCACAGACAGAAAATATTTATAAAACGTATATCTGACTAAGGACTTGTATCCAGAATATGAAAAGAACTCTTAAAAGTCAATAATAATTGAGCATAGTGGTTTGGGTCAATTTCTGGGTCCTCTATTCTATTCCATTGATCTATATGTCTGTTCTTGTGCCAGTACCAGGCAGTTTTGAGAACAGTGGCTTTGTAATACAGCTTGATATCTGGTATTGAACTCCCTCCTACTTTGTTCTTCTTTCTCGGGATTGCTTCAGTTATTCGGGGTCTTTTTTTTATTCCAGATGAATTTTTGGAGATTTCATTCTAGGTCTGTGAAATATACCTCGTTCACTGCTGGAGGGAATGCAGACTGGTGCAGCCACTGTGGAAGACAGTATAGTTTCCACAAAGAGTTAAAAATGCCACAGCCATATGTCCCAGTGATCCCACTTCTAGGAATATATCCC
>NW_006288437.1:184434-185880 GCF_000327345.1 Myotis davidii
AGGGCATAAGTGGGGGGGGAGAGGCAATGGGGGGATAAGGACACATATGTAATACCTTAATCAATAAAGAAAAAAAATTTTTTTAAATCAAAAATAAAATAAAATAACTCAATAATAAGACAAATGATCCAATTGGGAAAATGGACACTAAAGTTAGACTAGACATTTACAAAAGAAAAATATGTTAATGGCCAACAGACAGATGGAAATATGCTTAACACCATTGGTCAGTAAGGAAATACAAATTCACCTTGTAAGGAGATGCCACTCCACATTCTCTAGAATGGCTAAAAGTAAATGACTGATAATACTGAGAATGTGGTGCAGCTGGGACCTCATATATGGTTAATAAAATGTAAAATGGTACAACTTCTTTGAAAACAGTTTGACAGTTTCTTTAAAAGTTAAGCATACATTTACCATATCTGTGTATCAGTCTACCAACATATATACCAGTGATGGCGAACCTATGACACGCGTGTCAGAGGTGACACGCGAACTCATTTTTTGGGTTGATGTTTCTTTGTTAAATGGCATTTAAATATATAAAACAAATATCAAAAGTATAAGTCTTTGTTTTATTATGGTTGCAAATATCAAAAAATTTCTATATGTGACACGGCACCAGAGTTAAGTTAGGGTTTTTCAAAATGCTGACATGCCGAGCTCAAAAGGTTCGCCATCACTGATATATACCAACATTTTAATTTCTAGGTACCGACCTAAGAAAAATGAAAACACATGTCCATAGGAATATTTCTACATGAATGGTCATAGTAGCATTATTCATAATAAACCCCCAAAATGAAAACCACTTAAATGTTTATCTCTGGATAGATAAAAGGTGGTATGCCCATAAAATGGACCCATTCAATGAACTATTGAAATGCACAACAAATGAATGAATCTCAAAAACATCATGCTAAGTGAAAGAGCCAAACACAAGAGCATCTACTACATGATTCCACTGATAACATTTCTATAGGACACGAATCTGGAATAACAGAAAGCTGACCAGTGGTTTCCTTGGACTAGGGGCTGAGTCCTAGGGGGGTGGGTGTTCTTGAGTGGAAAGGGGCACAAGGAAGGTCTTGGGGTGGTGAGTGTTCTAAAACTTGTTTATGGTTGTTCACTGTGTACATTTACCAGAACCCATCCAACTGCACACCCACAGTGGACAAATATTGTGTGTAAATTATACCTCAATGATGCTGCAAAAAAATTTCTTCACATTCTGAATCATTTTCTTAAGCTGGTCATCTACACGATTCCATTTTCCACAGTCAGGTGGAATTAAAGTTTTGCTTTGGTTCGTGTGTGTGTGTGTGTGTGTGGTGTGTGTGTTCCTAAGACCCTCTTTTACTGACAACTAAAGAAATATTAACTATGTTTTTCTTCTGTCTCATGAGTAAATCTATTTCACCGGGGGCATGAGGGGTGTGTGTG
>NW_006288437.1:186143-191904 GCF_000327345.1 Myotis davidii
CAAGCCCGATCTCCGGACTTAGAGAGTGGGCACTGGCGCTGGCTAAAAAACTCAGGCCGGGGGACCGGGGGAGAGAGACTAGCAATGTGCCAGGTCTGTGGGAGCTGCCGCTGATCTTCCCGGGAGGGCAGAGACTTGGAGAAATGCCTACAGAATCCAGGATGGTTTCAGCGCTTCCGATTCTCACAGTGGCTCCTGGAAGTTCTCTCCTTTCGGAATGGGCATCCGGGAGGCTGGGAGGAGAGGCTCAGTGTGCTCATGGCCTCACTGTGCTCCACCAGGTCCTCCCTGAGCAGCATTCCTTCATTAGCTCTCAAAACGCAAATGTGCTTAAGGAACTTTATTTTCAAACAGAAAGACAATGGGGAAGTCTCTTTAGGTTTCTAAGGAAAACATGCCTTTGGTTCTCTTTGGGTGGACAATATATTCCTAACAGATAGATAATGAAATAATTAATTTCCCAGATTGTATCTTGAGAGTAACTGCTATTAGGAAAGGCTCATGAAAACCCAATTCTTCTCTTCTGAATCCGGTCCTCACCCTGCCTCCTGCCTCGTTTCTCATTCCTTACACCAAATAATTGCTCAGAGCACCCCAGTCCCGGCCTGTCCGGGGAGCTGTTCCCTCTCTGAAGCTCTGAGCCTGCCACCGCCTCTAGGACTTCCTGGCCCCTGGGGACTGGGCGATTGTTCAGTGACACTTAATTGGGCTGGAATAACCATTTGGGAGAGGCAGCAGGATAACGAGAATGCAGAAGGCTCTCAAAGGACCTTCAAGTGTAGGGGGCAAAGGAGAGATATGAATGTACTGGAGGATGATTCCAAAAAGTAGGAGGGAACAAAGGACTTGAAGAACAAATAGGCTCTGAGAGAATCTAGTGAAAGAAGCAGCATCTGCTGATGACTGCAGAAGGGAAAGACTGTGATTATCTGAAGACTCAACAAGACTTGCGTATTGGTCTGGCCTGGTGCCAGGTGCACGAGCTATCAGGCGAGGATTATCAGAGCTCCTCTGTGAAAGCATGGGTCACATGTGCGCTGAAAATGTGCTCTTTCTCCGGGATCGAGGTGACAGACGGCCCCATCACATCCACCCCTCTTCCCACCCGCTTTCAGCCAGCCAATGCCCCCCCGTCCTCACCCAGCCTGTCTCCACCGTGTGCTTTCCCCAGCCAGCCGAACAAAATATTTTCAGAATGTGGCATGTAAACAAGGTTCCTGCTGTTAGCAATTCTGTGTCATTTACTGGTGGTTTATTTTCTTTTACTTTAAGTCACATTTAAATTCAAAAGGTTGCCAGCCTGCATGATGCATGTACACAAATCAGACATATAGATTAGAGTTGCAACTGATTAGTTAGCTGTGAAAGCGCCTGTATAAATGGAAGAAGGGGGGAAAAATCTATTATGCTCCTGGGATATCGCTTCTCCACAGGAAATTCAATTGTGAAAAGGGCTTTAAAAGCAATGACTGTAGTTGTCTGTGTTTCCTACACACGGGTTACAGAAAATGCTAATAGAATACCTGGGCACAGCCTCTGCAGTGCTCACGTGGCACCCACCCCCCACAGCGAGAACAGGGAGCGCTTCCGAGAGGAGAAAGAAGCCCTACAAATATGAGTTAGTACACGGTGATCACAATATGTGTGTATCTCACGTTCTTGAAGATGTTTCTCAAGAAAACACCATTTTCCAGGCCCATTATTTCTGGTCGTTTGAAAGTACATGTGTGCTGCCGTGCATAAAGGTTGTGCAGACCTCTGGTTCTCACTAAGAATCGAAATCAAGACTTGGCCTTCGTTTGCAAATTTCCTCTGAAACATATTCTGTCTTCTGAATCAATAGGGAGCTAAATGAGGCATAACAATTTCATTATTTATCCACCGGCCTATATGATCAATGTTCTCTTGGCTCAGTGTCATGAGCTATATATACAGTTGCTAAAATTTTGTTGACACTTTAGAGTTGCCTTACCCACATTTTTTAATATTATTTGAAAGCTGGTAAGCTAACATGAAAATTAGCCAAGTTATATATTTCTTTGACTTTTTCATGGTTATCTTCTGAATTTCAATCAAGGTGCAATCCTGGGGTCACAGATGGGTCAGGCAGCAGGGGCAGTCCCCCTGGGGCCCCCACATTCCATTTTCTGTGGTTTCTTCCTCTTTCGCTGGAAAGTAATTGGTTTCCAGCTCACCCAATTATTCTCATCACACTTTCTCAAGTGATACCAGCTGTATCATGACTCACACCAGAGTCGTCCTCAGAACAAAGCCTCGTGGAATAAACATTGTGTGCCCTACAAGATTAGGCACCTGGAGGATTTCAGGAACAATCACCTTAAGCCACAAATTATTTTGGATCATTTGGCAAAAGGAAAAGCAACTTCCTCTCACAGGTGAAATTTGAAAAAAGTTTTCATATGAGAAGGGGAAATGGATAGCTCAAGAATAAGGATTTAAAATAAGCTGGGAGATTTGGGAAAGGATAATCCATGTTTTGAGTCAAATGACTATAAGGATAGATTTTTGGTCCCACAGCTGAGCATACTGACAAACAAGTGAAACTTCCTTGTTGTCAAGAAAAGCCCTGAAACCAAGTAGAATTCCTCCAGTGTGACAGGGGGGAGTTTAATCTTCCTGTACATTCTAGGTTCTTTCATAAATATAAATTTCAACTCAATCTCACATTCATTTATTCTGAAAATAAATCATTCCTGATCAACTATGGAATAATTATTGTCAGTTTTGTAGGATTACTGTGCTATATACTTTTCTATATTTTCTATATACAGGATGTCTTCTTTTTCCATTACGTGTGCCTTTTAATTCCATACAGTACATGCATGAACAATATGGGAATCTGACTTTAATTAGGCATCCACTTGAAAGCCACATCTTGAGCATTTCAGTGAGAACTGTTTTCATTGTGAATAATTCTTACCCAGAGAAGTCTTTCTTGATCTAAGTTGAATCTCCTTGATCTCAATTAAAACCATGCTTGCTCATTTTATTATGAGGAGAAAAATTTATTTCTCCTACTTATAATTCCAATTATCTCATGAAGAAGGGGCCATCCATCTACACCCCATCAAGAGGCATTGGGGGAAGACATGAGCTTGACATCCATTAAGCCCATTTCACCCATATGAAGAGTCACTATGTTGTGTCCAGCCCAAATTCTCTCCTCCTAGACAGATGAGAAGGACCAATGCTCTCCTCTGCTTCCTGTCGTGGATGACCCTGTGTGCCCTAAAACCACCCCCTCTCCCCAAGAGTATTCTAGAGCCTGGAAATGTTCAAAGAGAGGAACCAGGAGTACTACGTTAGCCCAAGACAGGAATCACATTCTCTCCCACAGTTTCCTGCACCGGGGGTGGGAAAGTAGGGGAGGACAGTGGCTGATCTGATAGTTTTAGAAAGTGTGTCTATTGGTTCCATCAGGTAGGTCTTCACTGAGTGCATCTGCCCAAGGCTAGAGGAGATAGAGGTCTTAGGCTCTGCTATGGTCTGAATTTATATGTTGAAATTCTAATGTTTGATATGATGATATCCTACTGGGGTCTTTGGAAGGTGTTAGGCAACGAGGGTGGAGCTCTTGTGAAATAGCATTAGTGCTGTTGTAAAAGAAACCCCACAGAGCTTCTTAGCCCCTTCCGTCAAGTGAGGCTATGTGAGGAGTTTGTGACCTGGAAGAGGCCCTTGCCGACATTGTTGGCACCCTAATCTCGAACTTTCAATCTCCAGAACTCTGAGAAATAAATTCCTATTGATTTTAAGCCACCTAATATGTGGTATTTTTGTTTTAGCATCCTCAATGAACTAAGACTCCAACAACTACTAGTAAGGGCTATATATTGTCCGGAGAGATCATGGTTCTTATATATAACTGTTTGACATGCAAAATAAGGCTGTTGACGGTTCTGAACAAGGCATTCGGAGGGTCCAAAACAGAACAAGCCCTACCTGTCTCTAACCTTCAAGAAGTTTCCAGTTTTATCTCTGTTGATTAAACAATTCAAGGGACCTTCCCATTTCCCTAAGGCCTTGTTTTCTAAGGTACAAATAATTGTATAGCTTTCCTTCTGGACATTTCTAGTTTCTAAACTGTGATTCTGAGAGTGCACAGAGTATTCTCCTAAGGTCCCATTAATGTGAAATACTACTTCCTGATCTCGCAGAGTCAAAGTTTTGCGTTTGTGTTAAGCTTTAAAAATAGCATCTTTGTCTAAACAATGGGCACCACGTTGGCTGTTCATGCAGCATCTGCGGAGTGAGCTGAGTGTGCCGTGTTCTCTGCCATTCTCACACTTCTGCTGTAATCCAGCTGGGAGCAGCACTCCCTGACTCAAACACATATGTGCCACGCATGTCAGCACTCAGCCATCCATTCTTGCTATTTAGTTAAAGAATAGCACACGGGTCAGGGAGGCAAATTACTCAAGAACTTAACTGTCCTTGGCTGGTTTAAACCTTAGATCCATACAGAATTTGGCCTATTATAATATCTCCAGATTTCCCCCCAGTTTTTGATAAAAATGGCTTGAAGTTATGTTGACAGCACATTGTGATACTACCCTGTTCCAGGTTCCTGAAGCCTTTTTAAAATTTTTGATTTATTTTTTTTAGTTTATCCTTGGGTAGTGTTTGCTCAGGCTGAACTAATAGTGTTTAGGATGGCTGTAAGAAAATTATTTTTCTCTGTCAAAGGCAATTGGCATTGCCTCAAAAATCCACTAAGGAAATCATAAATAAAATTCAAGATATTTTTTGTTTGAAAGGAAACACATACTGTTCACATAATATTTAAATTGAAAACATAACATTCTATTCAATAAAAACAACAAATAATAAAAATGTATACATTGGTTCTATATTATAGGCCAATTAGAAGACCCAGAGAAAAAAGAAGAAATGTAAATAGGAAAAGAAAAAATTAAGAGGGGAGACCAGATGGAGACAGAGATTCAGGAAAAACCACACAAACACGGAAAAGTGAGGGAGAAAAGCTCAGACAAGTAGAGAGGATAAGCTTTAAAGAGTCACCACAAACCATGTGTTTTAACCTGTTGCCATTAAACAGTAGAGCAGTGATGACGAACCTATGACACGCGTGTCAGAGGTGACAAAAAAATGCATAATTCAAATATTTGTCTCTCGCAACGGCCAGAGTTGGGCATCACTCGAGTAATATTATTACTCACGTTACTCATGATCAATAATGCAATTCTAAAACCGGCTGTAAACATGTACATAGTGTTGGGGTCCAGTCCCAGCAGGTTCAGGGGTCCCCAAAGGTGTGGATGGAGTCGGCGAAGAAGGAATGAAGGACACAGGGGCGAAGTTCAGTTGATCAGCATAAGGAGGTTCTCTAGCCAAGTTCTGTGTTTTATTGTCTTGTTACATCTGTATTTATACCAGTTGATTTTAATCCTATCAATTTCTATTCCAAAGGTTAGGGCGTTTCTTATCTCCATTCTAGGGAGTAAAGATTATGTAGCTTAAGCATGATTGTTCGTAGTTAAAGTGATTAATTACCCGCCTGGCAGTTGAGGTTTTATTCCCTCCCTAACTTCAGGAGAAAATCCCTACCTGGGGAAACAACCTTTCTCGGGGAGGTGACCTTGGTAAACACATACCGCTAAGAAGGGGAGCAAACATATTAAGAACAGTATGCCATATACACCAGGTCCCTTGAAACATATGCTGTGAGCTGTTTCTTCCCTGCAGCGACTGTGTCAAGCAGCAAGGATGGGCCAGCTCC
>NW_006288437.1:191998-192758 GCF_000327345.1 Myotis davidii
CAACAGTGCTGAGGAGACATTCTGCGTGTCGGATAATTGATTACGGCACCATATATTTGTTGGTTATACATACTATCTTTGAATTGTTTTGCATCAGGAGTCAGTGCAACAACACTGCAAAAAGTTAATAGGTAAGAAACCTATCAACCTTTTATAAAAAACGCCGTGATTTATATTTATTTATTTTTGTAGCCTTATGATGGAGAATCAGAAAAATAAAAAAACAAGATTGAATGATAAAGGAAGTGGAAGTAGCAATAGCCGACCCTTTCAAGACATGGACCGAGATGTAAGGGATTGTCTACAGAAACAACAGGTCATTGTGCATACTGTGTAATGAGACAGTAGTTAGCAGAACGTGGAATTAAAGAGACATTTTGAAACTAATCATTGTCAGCTCTTGTAAAAAGTATCAATGAAAGGAAGGAATACATTTCTAGGCAGCTACACCTCTATAAAAGTCAATCAAATTCCATCATTAAATTTGTAAGATGCTCTACAAATTTAACCTCAGCAAGTTACTGTATTGCTCACTCCATAGCTCAGCATGGAAAAGCCCTCAGTGGAAGAGAATTTATTAAGGAAACATTTCTAAGATGTGCACCAGCTCTATTTCACGATATGAAAAATAAAGATATTGTTAAAAGAATTTCTGAGTTACCACTCAGTAGAAATACTATCAAAGACAGAATAATAGATCTTAACAAAAACGTACAACATCAATTAAAAAAGGACTTAAATAGTTGTAAATATTTTTCCA
>NW_006288437.1:193407-199655 GCF_000327345.1 Myotis davidii
GAGAGGGATAGAGAGTTAGAAACATCAATGAGAGAGAAACATCGATCAGCTGCCTCCTGCACACCTCCTACTGCGGATGTGCCCGCAACCAAGGGACATGCCCTTGACCAGAATCGAACCTGGGACCTTACAGTCCGCAGGCCAAGGCTCTATCCACTGAGCCAAACTGGTTATGGCAACAAGTTTTTCATCAACATATTTTTGTGAGACTTTGTTCTCAGCATTAAATAATATTAAAACGAACAAAAGAAACCGGCTAACAGATGAAGTTAGTGGCGCTTGCTTGGCCTTGAAGTGCACCAAGTATGAACCTGCAATAGAAGAATTAGCAGACAAACTTCAACACCAAAAAAGTCACTAATTTCTAGTTTTCATACCATTTGATTATCATTGTTTTTATTATTATTTTTTCCTAAATGTACATTGTTTTTCTGTATTTGTTCATTTTATACATATTTTTGTTTGATTTTTCTTTGTTAAATGGCATTTAAATATATAAAATAAATATCAAACATATAAATCTTTTTTTAACTATGGTTGCAAATACAAAAAAAAATTATGAATATTTCTATATGTGACATGACACCAGAGTTAAGTTAGGGTTTTTCAAAATTTTGACACGCCAAGCTCAAAAGGTTCACCATCACTGCAATAGAGCATACATGGGCTCATTTCAAATAGGAGTTTGAAAGGGAAAAAGAGTGTCTTTATAACAGCACTTCCCATAAACCTGGGGATAGATCATGGAAAAGTGAGAGGAAACCCTCAATGGAACACAGTGATTCTGGCTGAGCCGGGCCCTCCGTGTCCAGCAGCCCCTCCCACTTCTCTTAGCTTCCAGGGGAGGGTTTTTCCAGGAGCCCAGCCCCGCCCCTCTGCAGCTGTGGGAGGTAAGGCAGCTCATACTGACTTGCTGGAACCAATTAAATTTGCAGAAATTCTGCAAACCAGTTGCTAAACACAACCATTATTTAAATTTACTGACATCAATGCACAATTAAATAAATTATATTAAAGTCCCTGGTAATAGATACTTGAAATGCAACGTTTCCTAGTTATTTTCCTACCTTTCATTTGACCTATGCTCTTATGTGTATTCACATTGTTTGTGCCTGTACGCTGGAAGTATTACAACGGTGCGCACATCTCTTTCCTGCATGGAGGGATCATGTTGGGAGGTTGAAATCAGCCATGTGGGAGTACTCATGACATGAAACCAGCAAAGGCTACAAATCGGGGCTAGTTGTCTCTCAGAGGACTCAATATTGAACATTTACCAGGACTCCCCTGCAGCGAGGGGAGTGTCAAATGCTATTGTCAGACTTCTCAGAGAAAAATAAAGTCCTGGAATCACTGGAATGCAATGGAATGGTCAAATGTATATTTGAACAACTACTGAGTTATGAGCATAAATGATTTACTCTGTCACAAATGTGAATGTTGCTATTTGTATAAAGATAAAACTAAAGAGTAAAAGGAAAAGACCGGAGTTATCTGTCCCAGGTGTGCATTCATGGCTTTTCCACGACCGGCTGCATCATGTTGGCTGCTGTCCCTTTGGTCAGAATAAGTCACGTTGCCAACCAACCCCAGAGTGAGCGCAGGTTAGATGGGAACACGTTGGGACTATTTTGAAAATCAACCCACCACCAAATCAAACCAGAAGTACTAACATCTTGGTGTTTCTTCTATAGCATTTCTCCAGTACCCTCCATCTGTGGAATGATAAAGCTGTAAACTTTAAAAACATCTCAGAAGGGGTTGGGGCAGGAAAAGGTTAACCAAAAAACTTATATGGTATACATGCATTTCCCAAGGACACAGACAATAGTGAGGTGAAGGCCTGGAGTGGGGCGGAGCCTGGTGGAGGGGGGCAAAGCAGAGGGGAAAATGGGGGAAATCTGTAATACTCTCAATGATAAAAAGTAATTTTTTTAAAAAAGCAAACCAACAGTAGAAATCAATGTGGGGCTCTTGTGTGTGTTAGAGAGATGATTTCTGAAAATACGAAAACTACAAAGAATGTTAATTAAAAACAGGCACTCGCCGAAACCAGTTTGGCTCAGTGGATAGAGCATCGGCCTGCGGACTGAAAGGTCCCAGGTTCGATTCCGGTCAAGGGCGTGTATCTTGGTTGCAGGCACATCCCCAGTGGGGGGTGTGCAGGAGGCAGCTGATGAATGTTTCTAACTCTCTATTCATTACCTTCCTCTTGACCTATGCTCTTATGTGTATTCATATACACATAAGAGCATATTCAAAAAAAAAAACCAGGCACTACAAGTGGGCCAGCTGGTGGCTCAGTTGGTTGGAGTGTTCTCCTGTGCACCAAAGGGCTGCTGGTTCATTCCCTGATCTGAGCAGGTACAGGAGGCAACCAATCAATGTCTCTCTCTCTCTCTCTCTCTCTCTCTCTCTCTCTCTCTCTCATCTTTGGATGAAGACATTTTTAAAAGGCACTACAAGACAATTCGGCACATTTTGCCAACTACATACAGGGTGTCCCCAAAAAATGTATGCATACTTTAACAGCTGAGAGCTCAACTTCAAAAATGAAATGTATTATGATGAGCACTGCCTTTATAATTATTCAAAGTGTACGTATATATTTGCGTGGGGAAACACCCTATATAGCAGCCATTCTACTTTTTAGGCACATACTATCTTACCATTCAATTTTTATCCTTTCTTACTTACTACCTAAGTATATCTCTGTAAAGTTACCATTGACCAGTAGATAGACAAAGGGATAATTGGTTGTTTTCCTGACATATAAAATATTGTTACTCACTTTATTTTGATAGGATCTAAACAAACTCTCAAAGAGTATTTTTCTTTCGTAAAACTAAAAACTTAAAAACACTGAACCCATTTGTTTTGTACATATGTGCCTCATAAGACTTGGGCCTATGAAAAAGTAACCACCAGCCTATATGATGTAATTTAAGGGGTAGCGGGGAAAGCCCTTTGCTGCCCCAATACTCCCACCCTTCCCTGAAGCACGGGGTACATGTTTAACCATTTTAAGTGTACCTTTTATGAATGAGAATTTTGCTGCTTAATATCTATCTTGGCTAAATTCAAGCCCAACAAAATGTACAAGCTATGCCCTTGGGATGGGGCAAAAAGATAAGTAGCAGAAGCAGAGAGAAAAACTTTGAAAAGGGATATAAAGAGATTTTTTTTGTAAAGCAACCTTTGATTATTTTAAAATTTAGCTGAAGTTAAGTTAATAATTATCTGCCTAGTCTGTTGAGTGATGCGAATTTTCCTGGGTGTAGCTTGAAGCCTGTGTTACCTCCGCGTGCCCTGTGGATGGCGCCCCCAGGGGGGCTGCCAGAAAGCATGCTTTGGTTCTCAAGCGGCTGCAGTTTGGTCTCCGTTGTGTTTTAAGGCACTGCAAGGGCATGGTGGGGGGTTTCCCTTTGTGCTTTGGGCGTTGCAAGAAGAACGGGTGTTTATTGCATTCTCAGTGGAGGGGCTGAAGAGGGCTGCAGCTCTTATTCCAGGATTGCACCTGTGCCCACAAACCCTTCTACCCCCACCCCAGCACTCCTTTCAAAATAAATATTACAAGTTGGGGAGTATATTTCGTTTTCTCTACATTCTTGAATTCTCTTCTGATTTCTCAAAATCTAAATATAATGACCCTACCCTACCTTTAGTCAATTTCCCAAGGGTCGATCATTTAAAAGAGCTACTTTAAATGCGGTTAGAGAGCCTGCCAGGCAGCTAAATTGTGGGTGGATTACCGGTCAAGGGCACGTTTGTGGGTTGCAGGTTGACCTCCCACCCCCTAGTACATGTGGGAGGCAACCAATAGGTGTTTTCGTTGTTGTTGTTGTTTTGTTAATCTTCACCTGAGGATATTTTTTCCATTGATTTTTAAAGAGAGTGGAAGAGAGGGGGCAGAGGGAGAGAGAGACACACACACACACACACACACACACACACACACACACACACACACACACACACGATGTGACAGCACATGGCCTTGACAGGTCCACCGAGACCCTTCAGTGTGCGCGTGGGCAGTCTAAATGCTGAGCCACGCCGGCCAGGGGCCAACTGATGTGTTTCACCTCTCTCTCTCTCTATCTATCTATCTATCTCTCACTTTCTCTCTCTCTCCATCTCTCCCACCCCCCTCTCTCCTTCTCCCGCTCCTTCCTTTCCACTCTCTAAAAATCAATGATAAAAATATCCTCTGGTGAGGATTAATAAATAAATAAATATAACAAAGTAAAAGAACTACTTTATTCCACAAACTAATTGCATTTTCTGCTTTCCCACCGGAAAAAAATGAAATCTTAGGTTTCTGATGCAACTGATCTTTATTTTTAAAGACTAAGGCTAAAAAGTCCTTTCCTTAATAATGTCATCTATGTCATTTCGCTCCCTACTAAGAGAGGAAACAATTTTCTGGGTCATTATAATTAAACAAGGAATAATCTGACTCATCTTTTAACTACTTGTGAGGAAGGGCTGCTCCTAAGTAAAAAATGAGCAAGAATTACAAAGACAATAACTGGCCTACCTAAGATAAGAACTTTCAGGAACTTTATCAGCAAACATTTGGTTATAATTAATATAAAAATATAAATACATCACTGATGGGAATGGAAAATGATACAAGTGCTTTGGAAAACAGTTTGGCAGTTTCATAAAAACTTAAACATACACTTACCATATAACCCAGCCATTTCCCTCCCAGGTGTCCACCCAACAGGAATGAAAACATATGTCTGCCCAGAGTTGCACACTAATACTCATAGCAGCATTATTCATGGAAAGCAAAAGTCTGGAAACACTCCAAAAGTCCATCAGCTAGTGAATGGACAAATTGTGGTACATCCATACAATACACCAATAAAAAAGGGAGAACTGCTGATTCGTTCCATAGCCCCAGTGAACCTCAAAAGCATTTGTGCTTCGTGACAGAAACCAGACACATAAGACTACATAGTATGTAATTCCATTAATGTGAAATTTGTAGGACTAAAACGATAGAGACAGAACACAGATCAGAGGCTGCCGGGGGCCGAGATGGGAGTGGGGATGGGTAATCTGCAGACGGCATGAAAGAAGCTTTAGGGGTGATGGCCGTGTCCTAAAACTGGATTATGGTGATGTTTGCACAACTGTACAAATTCACTAAAACTCACCTAGCTCCCACTTAAAATGTGTGAATTTATACCACATAAAATATCCGTGAATAATGCTGTTTTTTATAAGAACATATGTAATAGCAGGAAAGAAATCTCTGATGATGTATTTATCTTTACAAAAAGAGACACACGAAGAATCAACCGGAAACCTTAAAGGTGATTACCTGAGAGAGGAATGTGGCAGTAAGGGCTGGGAGGGAGGGGCATCTGTGTGAATATAAAACAGAGAACAAAGCGAAACAAATCAGTCCAATGAGCTGTGGAACAACATAAAAGGACAATGGAATAAGAGAGACCTAATCTGAACACTGTGTGAGTTCAGTATTTGACATTATGTGCCCTCAGTCTGTGGTGCAGTGACGGGACACGAAAGAGATTACACATTCTGAACGCATCTCACTAGGTTTGTTTGGTGTGGAGGCAATCATGAAGCAATTCTGAAACTATTGTAGATGTGTTATACAATTGAACAAATAAATAAATGTATTGTTTGGGGATCTAAGTTTTTCACTGATACACACACACACACACACACACTCATGCAAAAGGAAACACACATGCAAATATGGAATAGGAGTAGGCAAGAAAAAATCCCTGTGGGATGGATGGAAATTGAAATGATTGCTGTGAATTCTTGATGCCTAAAATATGTTCACATGTATATGCATTTATCTATGTATATGCTTATATGTCTATGCATATTTGTATGTATGTATGTATATGTATAAATAGCCATTGATTTTCTAGTTCACACAACTGAAAGATACAAGAAGTAAAGATGTCCCAGGAGCAATGAACATACCTCACACCCAGATCCTGATTTTAATACCTTTCCCCATTATAATGGCTGAACTTAGGTCTGGCGCTGGTAGGTACAAGAAAAGCCTGGAAAATCTTTTGATGCCAGATGTTAAGGAAGTGCTCAGCGTGACAGACAGGGAGAGTCACATATCACAGGACACCGGAGCCAGCTTGTAGGGGCTCCACTGGTCAAATCTGGGACAAGTTGAACACCAAAATAATTAAACACAGTAGTGAATTTTAAATAGCTGAAAAAAATAGATGTTAATATGTGCA
>NW_006288437.1:203125-206720 GCF_000327345.1 Myotis davidii
GCGGGGGGTAAGAGATCAACCAAAGGACTTATATGCATGCATATAAGCATAACCAATGGACATAAGACACTGGGGGGTGGGGGATAAGAGAGGCCAGGGGATTGTCAAGGGCGGGGGTGGGGGGGAAGGAGACATATGTAATACCCTTTGTAATACTTTAAGCAATAAAAAAAAAGAAAATCATGAAAAAAAAATTGAAGAAACAGCCCAGCCAGTGTGGTTCAGTGGTTGAACATCAACCTATGAACCAGGAGGGTGCAGTTCAATTTACGGTCAGGGCACATGCCTGGGTTTCTGGCCCCATCCCTAGTGGGGGAAGTGCAGGAGTCAGCAAATCAATGATTCTCTCTCATCATTGATGTTTCTATCTCTCTCTCTCCCTCTCCCTTTCTCTCTGAAATCAATATGAATATTTTTTAAAATAAAAATTGAAGAAACAATAACTTGAAAGCAGCCCTTCACCCTTAACTCCTCTTCTCGGGAATAGGTCAATGTTAACATTTTTGTGTGTATATTTCTGGAGGATTTCTATGCATTTTTTATTGTGGTCAGATATATATAACATAAAATTTACTATTTCAACCATTTTTAAGTGTCCAGTTCAGCACATTAAGTACATCAAAAGTGGAATGCTTCTGCGTTTCATGTTGTTCTTGTGCAGGGACCATGCCAATCTTTTCTGCATCGTTCCAATTGCCGTAGATGTGCTGCCACAGCAGGCACTCAATAAATTTTTAAAAGTACATAGTCCAATAATATAAATGTAATCATACAGTATCAAAAAAGGAAAAGAAAAAAATGAAGGTGAAAGATGGACCTCCCTAGTCAAACAAAGACAAAAGGATCTGTGTGACCAGTAGAACTGCAGGCATGTTTAAGAAAGCTCTTTGAGCCAAAGGAAAATAATAACAGATGGAAATTTTAATCTACACAAAGGAATAGAAAACACCAGAAATGGTAAATTCTTTAGAAGACGTTTGATTATTTAAAGTGAACATAATAAACTATGTGGGGTTTATAACATATGTAGAAGTAAAATATATGACAATAATTACACAAAGGACAAGAGGGGAAAAATGAAAGTGCACTGTTGTAAGGTTCTTACATATCAAATGAAATGATAAAAAATTATTTAAAAGCAAACTATGGTTAGTTATGATTAGTTAAATATTGTAAATATTTTACAAAGTATAGTTAGTAAGCTAATAGTGGAGATAAAATGGAATTATAAAAACATTAGGTTACTACAAATGAATAAATGAACAAACAGAAAATAGAACAAAGAATAGATTGGGACCAGTGAAAAACAAATGCCAAAATGGTAAACTTAAACCCAACTAGATCAGTAATTAACACTGAACATAAATAATCTAAATATTCCATTATTCCAAGAAAATTTTCTTGATCTGATAGAAGAAATCCACCAAAAACCTACTGCTAACACCATATTTAATCATTTAAAACTAAAGGTATTTCTCCCTAAGGCTGGGAAAGAAGCAAGAAGTCCCCTCTTGCCATTTCTATCCAACAGGAGTTCCTAGTCAATTTTATAAGACAAGAAACAAAATAAAAAGCCATGTAGTTGGGAAAGGAAGAAATAAAACTGTCATTATTCACTGGTTATGTGGTTGTATGTATAGAAAATCCTAAGGAATCTACCTAAAAGCAATTACAAGTAAGAATTTCACAAGGTCACAGGATACAAGGTCAAAGTACAAAAGGAATCATTTCTACATGCTAGCAACAAACAATTGGAGATTGAAAAATTTTAAACATATCTTTTTCGAAAATATGTTTCTATTGATTTCTGAGAGGAAGGGAGAGGGAGAGAGAGATAGAAACATCAATGATAAGAGATAATCATTGCCGAAACCGGTTTGGCTCAGTGGATAGAGCGTCGGCCTGCGGACTGAAAGGTCCCAGGTTCGATTCCGGTCAAGGGCATGTACCTGGGTTGCGGGCACATCCCCAGTGGGAGATGTGCAGGAGGCAGCTGATCGATGTTTCTCTCTCATCGATGTTTCTAACTCTCTATCTCTCTCCCTTCCTCTCTAAAAAATCAATAAAATATATTTTAAAAAAAAAGAGATAATCATTGATCAATTGCCTCCTGCACACCCCACACTGGGATCAACCCCACCACCTGGGCATGTGTCCTGACTGGGAATTGAACCGTGACCTCCTAGTTCATAGGTTGATGCTCAGCCACTGAGTTACACCAGCCAGGCTTCAATATACCTTTACAATAGCATCACAAAGCATAAATATTTAGGGATAAATTTAACAAAATATGTGATGGTATGTACATTGAATCTCTAAAATTTTTCTGAGATAAATTTTAAAAGATCTAAATAAATAGTGAGACATACCATGCTTATAGTTCAAGTGACTCAATATTGTTAGGATGTCAATTGCTCCTAAATTGATCTATTGGTTCAATACAATTTTATCAAAATTCCAGCAGGATTTTTTGTAAAAATTTATATAGAAATGCAAAAACCTAGAATAGCCAAAACAATTTTGGAAAAGAAGAACACTCGCTATTTGATTTCAAGTCTTACTATAAAGCTAAAATGATCAAGGCAATGCTATATTAGCATAAGAATAGAAATATAGAGCCATGAAACTAAACTGAAAGTTCAGAAATAGGCCCACACATAAATGGCCAATTGATTTTCAATAAAGGTGCCAAGAAGATATCAACAAGGAAAAGATGGACTTTTTAACAATTATTTGAAATTAATTTGGAAAAGTCTCTTTAGCAAGTGATTCTAGAAAAAGTTAACTTTTCATATTAAAAAAAAAACAACTATAACCTTTATCTCATTCCACATAAGAAAATTAGTTTAAAATTAGGCCTAAATGGAAAACCTAAAATCATTAAACTTTCTAAAACAAAACAGGAGAAATACCTTTGTGATTTGGGGCTAGACAAAAATATCTTAGGACACACAGGCACAAACCATGGTTAAAAATTAATAAAGTGAAGATGCCATCAAAATGTAAAACTTTTGCTTATCAAAATATACTGTTAAGAAAGTGAAAAGGCAAGTCACAGATTGGAAGAAAATATTGGCAAAATATATGTCTATTGATAAAGAGACTTGTGTACCGAATTTTGTAAAGAATTCACAAAACTCAACAATAGGACAAACAACCAGATATTTTTTAATGGTCAAATGATTAGAACAGACACTTCACCAAAGAAGATATACCAATGACAAGTAAACATGTGGGGAAAATCAGCATTATTAATTACTTGGAAAATGTGAATAAAACCCCCTTACACTCTTCATAATGACTAAAATTTTAAAACTGGTAATATCAAATATTGACAAGGATGTAAAGCAACTGATACCCTCATACACAGCTGCTAGGAATGCAAAATGGTCCAGCCACTTGGGAAAAGTTTGTCAGTTTCTCATAAAATTAAATATACACTTACCATATGACCCCACAATTCCATTTCTGGAGATGAACCCAAGAGAAATGAAAATGCATGTTCACATAAAGACAGAAGTATTTATAACAGCTTTGTCATAAAAGTCCAAAACTGGAAACACAACAAATGTCATCAACAAGTGAATGAAAAAAT
>NW_006288437.1:206839-257012 GCF_000327345.1 Myotis davidii
AGCAATCAACACACACAGAGAGAGAGAGAGAGAGAGAGAGAGAGAGAGAGAGAGAGAGAGAGAGAGATACACACACACACAGAGAGAGAGATACACACACACACACACACACACACACACAACCACACACACCTCTGTCACTATAAATTCCTTGAGATCAGGAGCTGTTTCCTCTTTTTCATCATATCCCCAGTGCCTAGCACAGTGCCTGACATACAGTGAATAACCAGTAATTATTTGTTGAATAAAAGACTGTTAATGCTTTTCAATGTCCATGTGGTCCTTACTCTGCCACATCAGCCTGTATAATCTGAGGCCCTGGGCTTTGGCCTCATGCACTGTTGTGGTGAAGAGCAGGTTTCATTTTGAATTCTGGGTGACTGGTGGGCAGTTCACAAGGATGTAATGAAAGCGCCTACACTCCTGCTCTATTCTTCTCTTGATCCTTGAGAGGTTTGAGCTGAAGTTTCTTCCATCCCTACTTGGGGCTCAGGCACAGCCCCAGCCCCAGTGTTGGAATTATATGCTCCTTCGGCCAAGCTTTAGGGGTCAACTTGCAATTTGGCTGTTGCAATGCGTTCTGGCTCTTTCCAGTGTGGTTTGGCTCATTGGTATTCATGAGCTTGCAAAGAGGAGGCTGCCTGCCCTGGGAGCCTGGGCAGGGGCAGCGGGCCCTTTCCTGGTCTCACTGCGGCCAGGCTGCTGTCTCCCCTGAGAATCGCCTGGAGGCTTCTTGAGCAATTCGCTGGGTTCCCTTCCAGATGGAACAGACTTTTCCACCTTGAGCTCTGGGTGTTTGGGCCTCCATAGGTGAGTCCAAGAAAGCCCAGGCCACCATGAAAGACACTGAGGAAGTTTTCACCCCTTGGGGGCCATGATGTGCTTTTCATTCAGTTAAAAATGTGTTCCCGGGCCCAGCATCCCACAGCGGCCAAGAAGGAACGCGGAGCAGAGGGCAATGTCCGCAGTGGCAGAGGCTGCTGCAGTTCGTGGGCCAGCAGCCAAGGAGACTGCTTTTTCTTGGAATAGATTACTATTTCTGCTTATTCTTCCTTCTGGTTGGGTCATAGAGTCATAATACAAGCATGCCTTTGCTTTGCTTAATTCAATTAATTCCTTTTCCAGAATAAACACTCTTAGCTCCTTGTTTGATTTCATTAGCTGGTTGGGGGGTGGGGTGAACAATATAGGGGTTTAACCTATATGTGCCACACCTTCAGGGAGTGCCAGCATGTACCGGCCTCCTTCTAGCTATAGTAAAATGGTTATGCTGTGTGCCGGGCACTGCGCAAAATACCTTCAAGGTTTATCTCCTCAGTCCTTACGATGATTGTGTGAGGTGGGCCGTTATTAGCTCCACTTCACAGACAAGGGAGCTGAGGCTTATCAGGGCCAAGTGATGTTCCCAGAGGCACACCTCTAGGGGCTGCGGAGCTGGTTTTCAACCTCAGCAATGTGACTTCAGAGCCATGCTTTTTGTCTTCGCACATTGTGATGGATGAGTTAACCCTTAGAATAAAATAATCAAATAAAGATAGAGTACAATGGCCACCTCTAATTTCATATTGTTGTTTGTGAAGGGGCCACATATTCCTCAAAGGTGAATGTCCGCCGGTCTGGACTCTGACTTACAGCAGGAGTGACTCTTGGTGTTTCTCAAACATGCTCTAATAACCTAGACCAGTGGTTTTCAACCTTCCTAATGCTGCGACCCTTTAATAGAGTTCCTCATGTTGTGGTGACCCCCAATTTCATTGTTACAAATTGAACATAATTAAAACATAGTGATAAATCACAAAAACAATATGTAATTATATATGTGTTTTCCGATGGTCTTAGGGACCCCTGTGAAAGGGTCGTTCTACCCCAAAAGGGGTCTTGACCCACAGGTTGAGAACCACTTACCTAGACCCACAGGAACTTGACTGAGGGTCCTTGTGATGGAAAGCGTGGTAGTGAGTTTCTAGGAGCCTGCATAGAACTGAAACTTGGTGGGAAAAGGGTCCTCCCCCACTCCTGAGAGAGCACTGGGAGGAGCTATTCCTTCATTTGTTCATCAAATATTTTAAGCACTTTGGAGGGCGGGGGGCGCGGGAGAGTGAGAAAGGTAGCAACAGACCCTGCCTTCAAAGAGCTCACAGTCTGCCAGAAAAGATGACCATTAAGTGAGCAATTACAGTAAGGTGCCATGAGAGAAATTCGAGAGGAGGTGCTGGGTGTGATGGAAGCGTGGGGCCCTGGGAGGATGCTCCCTCCGTGGAAAAGATGGAGAGGCACAAAAGCAACACCGGGGTCAGCCCAACAGGGACAGCAGATAGATTCAGAGCTCGGCAGGGGGAGGGGGGCTGAAGAGACTTTCATATGCTCCTTTATAGCTGCCCCACGACATTTTTAAAGTCCGTCAAAGAAATAGTGTGAGCTCTCTGAGACCCTCAGAGCAAAAGACCTGAGGTTTCGGTTTTCTGGTGTCTCTGCTCAGGCACGCAGAGCCAAAACATTTCTTATTCTCATTGCTAATGTCAACCACACTGCTAACTGGCTTTGATCTGTAGAAGTTTGATTACATCCAGCCATTACTGTAAGAAGTTTCTTTTTTCCCTCCACATATATATATATTTTTTTTTTCCTTTATTGGAGCTTCCATCCTCCCAGGGAAAGTCATTTATTTTCCAAAGTTGATTATTCTAAGAAGTAAGTTCCCTTGACTTTGAGACTACCACAAAGTGACTTGGCAACGTCTGGGGGACAAACGCAATAATTAAAGAAAAACTTGCAGGTTCCTCCAACACTCCAGCAAGTGCCCCCACAACAGAAGAGAGGGAAACCCGGCCGCCACGAGCACTCATAAATATCTTTGAATTTTTTTCATTTATTTTATAAGGTTATATGAATATTAATGAATTTTGCATTAACTCTGTAATATATCAGAGGTTACTTTCCTATGAAAACAGTGTATTACTTCCAAATCTTTGTGTAGTTGATGCTCTGTGCAATGAGCAGACTGCACACCCCAGAGTTAGAAAATCCTTTTCATTTATTTTGCCTTTTTGAACTGTAAAAACCACCAGGAAGTACATAAAATTTATAGTAAAATTTAAAACTATTCCACAACACTTAGCAATGGTTACCTCCCTCCTTTGGGGTAGTGATCCCAAATCTAAGCCAGGAAGCTAGGGTTTACACTAGATCTCTTTGAATCTCTGTTTTTGTTTATAATTTGTAAAATGGGGGCAGTAGCATTTATCACATAAGGATGTTCTAAAGACTCGGAGGGAGTTAATATGTGTAAAGTTTTAGGCAATAATGGATACTCCATAAACGTTTCTTTCCAATAGATGAATTCAGTTCAATTTAGAAAGACTACAAGGAAAAAAAATCAGCATTCTAAATCAAGACAGAATTCTTCATAGAATTATCTGAAAGTCAAAATAGTTAAAGTTGAAAAAAAATCATTAAGAATCTGGAACTTTAACTTCTATTTTCACCTTTCTGCTGATTCACTAATTCTAGTATCTGAAAGTTGCCTCAGTAATACTGACTTCTTATGGCAATAAATGTGAGGAAAGAAAGACAGTGTAAACATGCATCAGTGACTGCTCTATGTACCATCTTTGACTGTGGTTTTCTAAGTATATTTCAGAAGTTTGATGAGCACCATTCTGATAGAATAAAAATTTCTCTTCTCCTAAGAACAGATGAGAAATTTGAGAGAAAAGAGATGAGCAGACCTGCCCATGGTAATGTGGTGACCACGGAGCTGGCCAACATATGAATGTTAATTGTTGGGGTCCAACCCCAACAGGTCCAGGGGTTCCCAAAGGTGTGGATGGAGTCAGCGAAGAAGGAATGACACGGAGACAGCCTTCAGTTGATCAGCATAGCAAGGTTCTCCCTTTATTCTCCTGTTACATCTGTATTTATACCATTTGATTTTAATCCTATTCATTCTATTCCAAAGGTTAGGGTGTTTGTTATTCCATTCCAAGGTCACCACTCTATTGTTCTGTTAAGCTACAAGGAAGTAACTGAAGGAGATTATCCTAAGTAAAGATTATGTAGTTTAAGCGTGATTGTTTGTAGTTAAAATTATTAACTACCTGCCTGGCACTTAGTTAAGGGGTTTTACTGACTCCCTTCCTTAGTCCTGTTAATCCCTAACTCCAGGGGAAAATCCCCACCTGGAGAAACAACCTTTCCCGGAGAGGTGACCTTGGTTAAAACACATAGCGCTAAGAAGGGGAGCAAACATATTAAGAACAGTATGCCATATACCCTTGATCTCTTGAAACATATGCTGTGCAGATGTTTCTTCCCTGCAGCGACTGTGTCAAGCAGCAAGGATGGACCGGCTTCCGGCAGTTAATGCCCGTTTATACAATGGAATACTGCTCAGCCATTAAAGAAAAAAAGATGAAATACTTCCGTTTGCAGCAGGATGGATGGATCTTGAGAGTATCATGCTAAGTGAAACCAGTCAGACAGAAAAGGATAGAACTATATGATTTCACTAATATGTGTGATATAGAACATAAAACAACAAACGAGTACAGACAGCAGTATGATGGCCCCCAGAGGGGAACGGGGGAGGGAGAATGAAGAGGGTAAATATGTGGTGACAGAAGGAGACTAGGCTTTGGGTGGTGAGCACACAGTGCAACATACAGATGATGCATTATAGAATGCACACTTGAAACTTATATAATGTTATTCATCAATGTCACGCCAATAAACTTTATTTTTAAAAAAGAGGGGATAAAGGATATTAATGTTTCTCACTTCCACACGTTAGAGAGACCAGCACATCTATGACATTATTTTGCTACCCAATGCTAGGCTGATAATTTGGAACATGTCATCACAGACTCCCTGAGTGCTCTGTTTTGTTTTTAACTATTGCACAAGAATATTGAAGAACAGAAAGGAAAATGTACCATTCGCCTTAAAATCTGTAATGTTTTTAAAGTCACAATATGGAATTCTGTATCATAAAATGAAATATAAATGGAGAATCATTAGTTATACACTGTTAAAATAAATAAATATATGTTCTATTTTTTAAAAGCACAGTGAAAACTAAAGTGAGAATACAAATAAATGAATTAATTAGAAATATGAATGAGATAAAGCTTCAAATTAAGTTTTTGCTTATAAATTGCAATGTGTCATTATTTTCTTATGAACAACAAAAGAATTGTTAAATGTTTAGGTATAAGTCACTAAGAATTATTTTACAGCCATAGTGTTTTAAAAGTAAATTTGCTAACTTTAACCATTTTAAGTAAAGGAATTTTGCTAATGATTTGTTAGTCTGTACTGAAGAAAATGAAACCCTACTACTAATTCAAAATTCTCCTCCTCACCTTGATAAAGAAAGCAAAATAACGCATCCCCTAAAGCAGCGGTTCTCAACCTGTGGGTTGCGACCCCTTTGGGGGCCAAACGACCCTTTCACAGGGGTCACCTTGTGCTGGGCTGCATATCTGGCTCTTCGGCCAGATGGGTCATGCTGTGCTGTCTGTTCCTAAAACATACAGATAGGAAGGTACTGACATCAGACCAGGCCTTAAGATATGGTCTCATGGCCCCTTCCCGGCACTCTGTACTCTCTGTTCCTAGAACACATAGATAGGAAGGTAGTCACTTGTTCAATTTGTAACAATGAAAATACATCCTGCATATCAGATACTTACCTTACAATTCATAACAGTAGCAAAATTACAGTTATGAAGTAGCAACGAAAATAATTTTATGGTTGGGGGTCACCACAACCCGAGGAACTGTATTAAAGGGTCGGAGCATTAGGAAGGTTGAGAACCACTGCCCTAAAGCGTTATTACAGGTCTGTGATAAACATGGGCAAAAGGAACTGGGAGAGGCAACGATAAGCTAAATATTCAGGGTAACATTTTATTGTGCACATAGGATTCTCATTAGCTATGTGTAAGATGTGTTTATATCATACAACTGTCATTGCATTTTCCTTAATCTACTTTGCTCATTTACTCCTTCATAATAACCATAGTGCCCTGCAAGTACCGTCTCACAAATGTCATCTTTCCCGATTAGATTGCATTTTCATATTTATGGGGCTATTTAGAGGGGAAAGAAAAAACAGGGGAAAACCCTGATGCCAGATTGTCATATGAAATTAAATCCAGGTCCTTAAAAATGAAAGGTGCAGTCAGCACACGGCTGTGCTCTTGGGGCATTGGATCTGGTGTTGTCTCTGGTGTTACATGTTGCTAAGAACTATTTTTCGCTGAATGGAAAATTCTTTTTTGAAATCACCTGTGCAACATTTCATTTAAATTGCAAGATAGGGTAATCTGCATTTTGCTAACACTTCCAGAACACTGTGTAAATAGACACATCAGCCTAAAGACAGAACCCTATGTAATAGAGACACAAATAGAAAAAGCACTATATTTCTGTATTGCGGTCTATGGCTGATGCTAATTATGAGTATAATATTTTGCCTTGATTTGAGTTTTAACACTTGAAATTCTTTTTCCTGAAATTGGCTCCTTGTTATGAATATCAGGGGATATGAATTTTAAATAGATATGGAGGAAACACAGTCATTTTAATTTCTTTAGAGTTAGAGTTAGCGTTTTTTCCTATCTGTATATGTTTATATTATGTTTGTTGATATTAACACAAAATAATGTTAGAAGAACAATAATGACATGAATTTGTTGCATGGCCTCTACATGCCAGGCATGGTGCTCAGTACTTTATACAGCTTACCTCCTTTGATCCTCAAAAAACTCTGTGAAGAAAAAATTCTTAATCAATAACTTTCCCAAGGTTGTACAGTCAGTTAAATGGTAAAAACAGGGACTTGAAATGAAAGCTTTTGACTCCAGATCTCATATTCAACCTACCATTCTACCTCAAAAAGAATTTAAGGTAATTTTAAAAGACACATATATCCAAAGGACATAAATTAGGAGCATGTGAGAGAAAGAGAATGTGAATGGAAATGGGACCAGGAATGGGGACAGGACATGAAATACAGGGTATTTGCTTAGGGTGAAGCACAGATCACTCTAAGCTTCCCAGCAGTCTTAGCGAAGACCAAACACAAGACGTGTCCACACCATGAAACTGAGCCACTTGATCCAGAGAAGCAGAACGGTTCTTTATATGAAGACCATACACACAGTCCCCTAAGGATTCGCATAAACAGAACAAAATGCAGTGTAATGAAGTTCACTCAGCAATCTCTTTTCAGTAAACGTGGTGATGAATTTCACAGGGCTGTTTCTTGCTGACCCACCGACAAACAGCACAATTCGGGGACAGCGATTCTCCAGGAGACCACAGCCACGTGGTGCTATGGTCCTTGCCGAGACATGGGCCATACGCAAGACTGAAGGCATTCATGAAGCTGAGCAATTTGCTTTTGAAACCGATAGCTGAACAAAACACCAATAATAAATATGCTACATAATTTCCCCTCACTTCTGTCTGTAGTTGTTATATGTATAATATTTTTCAAGAGGTAAAAGTAATACAATATAGTTTACCGCAAGAGTTTATATCTTAAGCAAGAGGGAATTAAAATAACATGGCTACCTTTACAGGTATCAGTGACTTAGAAACACCCGATTTTCATATCTACCGCTACACACCTTCCTTCCCTTTTTTCATCTCTTCCACGTTCTCATGACAAGGAACTTTGTGGGGAAAACATGTGGAGCTTGTACAGTACCTGAAGGTACAGAATTAGACACATACACCAAAAGGAGTTTTAAAAATCAGTACTAAGAGACCATATCAAAAGGTCAGATTTCAAGACAACATTGGCCTTTTTCATAACCTTTGCCCCCAAATTATCCTGCCACCCACTTTCTGAAGCAGCTCATTTCACTTTGTTAGACTGCGTGGCTCAGTGGTTGAGCATCAAACTACAAACCAAGAGGTCATGTTTCGATTTCTGGTCAGGGTACATGCCCAGGTTGCAGGCTCGATCCTCAGCGGGGGGCATGCAGGAGGCAGCTGATCAATGATTCTTTCTCATCATTGATGTTTCTATCTCTCCCTCTCCCTGCATCTCTGAAATCAATAAAAACATCTATAATAATAAAAGCGTAATATGCTAATTAGGCCAGAAGACCTTCCGGATGAAGCCGGAGCTGTGAGGGAAGCTCAGGTCCTGGGTGCCAGAGGGAAGCCGGTGCCAGCAGCCAGGGAAAGGAAGGTCTATTCTTGCACAAATTTCATGCATCGGGCCTCTGGTGTTTAATAAAAAAAATAAAATAAAAAATAAAACACCCAGAAGAAACAGTTTGGTGCTAGTAAGCATCTTCTTTTTAAAACTGCAGCAGCTTCTGGCAGAGTTAAAGATTTTTCAATCATTCATACCTAAGTATGAATTAGCTTAATCAACCCCAGTGTGTACTTAAATTTTCCAGGGAGATAAGTTTATATTAGATAAGTTAGATGATAGACTGAGAGAACACATGAATATTCCCCTTGGAGGATATATTTGGATTCATTTTATTGAAAAAAAAATTGTTTCCTTTATGAGTTTCCTTCATTTACACATATATATACTAGTATATAAATGTAACCAGTTTTAAAATGGCATGCTTTTATGTCTAAGTTCCTTCAGCGCTTGTAAGAATTCTTGGAATGTTACTTGATATTAAAAAATACATAGATGGAGTTGATTATTCATGATTTTGTGTGTGTGACTGTTAATTTTTGTTTGCTTCATAGAGGGAAGAGATTACTTTGATCAAAACTGCTACTTCCTTTCTTGATGAGACTGCTGTGGACAGAGGTATTTTCTATATGTGTCCTATCTCAGGAGCCTGCAGCGTAGAAAGAAATTGAAAGGGCTTTGTAGAGCTAAAGAAAGAGAAATGAAGATAGGCACTTCGATAGAAAATTCTGAAAATAATATATAGGAAGAAATTAGAGATAAGGAGAAATACTCCGTTTGTGAGGTGAAAAAGGTAAAACCTTAACATGAGAGGGGGGAAGTCAAGGGTAGGGAAGAATAGGTGAGACTAGAAGGAGGCCTTGTATTGCATGGCCGGGTGTGGCTGAAGGGAGGAGGGAGGAGGGAGGCGGGTGGAGGGAGAGACATGATCGCTTTCCCTGAGCTCTTCCTCAGAAGCACACCGCCTTCTCTGCAAACCGGAAGGCAGTCAGTGGCTTGACTGTTACAAGTTTGATGAGAAGGTGCCAGAGGAAGAGGTGTGACCACAAGCTGACCATGAGAAGAGAGTCCAAGAGGGTACTCTTTGCTTGCTCGTCTCTCCACTGACCAGTGGCTGGATCCGCTCAGCCCCAACCTCCCTCCCATGGGGATGCAGGTCCTGGGGGACACACACAGGCCTCCAGATTACAGCAGAGAAGCTAAACAGAAAAATTCAGCGCTCTCCTAGCTGTAATTTGTGTTTTTTATATGTCCTGGGAGACCAACTAGGAAAATTAAGAGAATATTGTCTAAGAACGAGCACATGACAGAAAAAAATTGTATCCTAAAAGAGTGAAATTGGAGTGCCTACTAGGTTTTTTTCCTCTTTAAGTGATGTCCTCATCTTTAAAAAAAATTGTTTAATGTCCCAGAAAGTTTTTTGAAACAATCAGTTTGTTCCCTTTTTCTAAGCAGAAGGCCAAAAATAGGAGTTACTTGGCTTTCCCCTCCCAGGCAGATCTGTGTAAACGTAGCCTCAGAAAACCCCCCTTGCCCATCATGAGGGAGCCGCCGTAAAGGAACTCTGGTTTTCTGACATGCGTTACACACAGATCATCTAAATGGGAAACACAGCTTGACCTGGTTCTCTTCAGAGCCAGGCCATGCTTCCTTTCTGCTGCTCTCTTGAAAGGTGAGGGGAGAAAACAGCTTCGAACCAACATTGCCATCCTCTCCTAAAGGCTCTGTCAGCAGAGTCACCAAAGGAAGCTGTTCAGCTGTTATAGGAATCTCATTTTATAGGTATTTTGCCTCTAGCTAGAGTAAAAACACAAAGCTTATCAACAGGACATTTACTGCTACGAACTAACCTTTGCTCCTGGTTTCCATGCGAAGTACTTGGCGTGCTATCTCATTTAACCTTCACATCCCTATGATGAAATGCTATACCCCATTTTACTAGTACAAGTGGCTAAACTGAGGCCAAGAGAAGTTGAATAATGTGGTTACACAGTTAGTGGCAAACCCAATATTAAACTCAGGAAATAGGACTGGAGCCATCATTCTTGACCATCTGGCTCTAAACGTACAATTCGGTTACGGAGACAGAAGGGGAGCTTACCAATATTTAATAACCGCAGTTAGCATATGCTTTATGCCAAAGACATGAAATAAACCATGAGCACAGACTAAGGACGCTGTCCATGCACAGGAGGCAGGGTGGGAGGGAAGACTGGCTGATGCTGCCATGGCCTCCACAGAGCAGCAGGACATTATTAAAACCATCGTCAGCAGGTGAGAAAAAAGTCATTTCAGTCCTTATCTACTTGTGAAGCCAGTTCTATAAACCCTGGGGAAGTACACAGAGGACCCTCTCAGTTTGCAGTTAAAATCTCTTTAATCCTCCCCCTCCTCGCCTTCCAGCAGGTGGGTGTGTAGATTTGTGGGTTTCAAACCCCTTTCACCAAGGACACAAGTGTCCCTTGCTGTCAGTTTCTAGTGAAGGAAAGCCCAGAATAAATTTGACTGATTATATGCCCTCATCTTAAACAGAAAGAGGAAAATCTTTTTTCTTTTTTAATCCCCTTGAAATTGTAATGTCCTCTTTGCAGTTTTTGGCAGCTGTTTCAGGAAGTATTAAGTTGAACAGAAAATTCAGAGATCCCAGCTACTTTAAATCAGCTAAAATATTGCCTTTGGCCTGGTGGCTTGGTCGGTTGGAGCACCGTCTGGTACATCAAAAGGTTGCGAGCTTGATCCCAGGTCAGTACATGTACTGGAGGGCAACAGATCAATGTTTCTTTCTCTCCCTCTCTCCCCTCCTCTCTCTCTAAAATCAATAAAAACATATCCTCGGGTGAGAATTGTTTATTTGTTTTTTAAAAGCGGTCTTTTAAAAACCAGCTAGCATATTATGAATACAGTCAAAAATTACTGAAACATCGGTTCTCCTTATTTTAGCAAAGACAGCAGCTGCCTAGAATCAGGATTGAGAATAATCATCAACTGAGAAAAAAAAGGCTAACTTTCTATGAAGAATAAAATGTCTTATGTGATAGATATATTTTAATAGCTGTGAAACACTTCACTTCTCACTAACATTGACTTAAAAGAAGAATTACAACGTTAAAATGTAATGTTCTTCCTCCTTGGCATCCTACACAGAATATAGGCCTTAACTCCATTACTGTGGCGCATGCCCGCCACACACACACACACACACACACACACACACACAAAGCAACATTTACCATTTAACACAGTGACTGGCTGAGCTACAAATACGTGCTTCCTCTTGGGGTGCACAGTTAGTTAGCCTGTCTTCGGAAGACAGATTTGGAACAAAAGAAAAGGAAGTGGAAAAGACAATTTCTTCTTCAGATATAGCAACCAACAGTGTGTAACCAAAATGGGAATTTCAAGGGTCTTGTATTTTACACAATATGTTGCCCTTTGCTTTTTTGGTCCTCCATTACCTTCATGCAAATATAGCAAGATGTCAAAACTGCAGACACTTTATGTGCCAGGAAAATTCTCTCTTACCTAAATTCATGCCTATGCAAATTGTACACGTCTCATTAATCTCGCCATTGGCTCGACCCTTTGCAAGCCACTAAACTGTGACAAAATGTGTACTTTACCGAAATAACATGTAAATCTTTCATAAATGAATCTCAAATATTCCTGAACTATTTTCAGACATAGTATTTATGAAACTATTAAAAACTCATTGCTCTTGCCGTCTCTTCCAGGAGTTGAAAAGTAAGCACAGGTTATTTATATCATCGCCCTAGAGACACTAGTAATTTTGGTCTGGAAGACATTTGCATTGAATATACATCATGCAACTGGCCTCAGTTTATTTTTTTTAATGTTATGTTTATACACTCACCTACTGGTAGCAATTCTAGTTAGTTCTTTTAAAGAGCTGTGCAGAGGAAATCAGTCATGCCTCTTTTTTTCCTGTTTTCATTAATATGTGAAGAATCTTATGCCTGGAAGTGAAAACAAAGCAGACTCTGGGGAAATCTGAGTGGGCATTTATTTTTCTCCATTAACCAGGGCCAGAAGGAAAATAGGGTCCTATGACAAAAATTATCCTGAATTATTTCCCTTCTAGAGTCTTCCCATTCCATGTGGAATAGACGGAGATCATGTTAGAACTGACATATATGCACATTAGAGAGAAACATTCTTCTGCAGCAGAAGACCCCTTGAGTGTGAGAATATCAACACCTACTACTAAGTGTTTGTGCTGGTTAGCTCCAAATGACACACCCTTTGTGTGTGTGTGTGTGTGTGTGATGTACTCCACTTGTCAGGCTTGTTCTTTAGTGGGTTGAATGATGCTAGTTTCAGGCATAGGTCAACTGTTTCATTTTTCAGAAGCAGTTGCCGAGGTAAAGTTTGGGCAGAGCCCTGAAGATGTGAAGGGCTGGCACACTGACAAGTGGACACCCGTTTTAAAGCAGTCCAGGGCAAGTCAGACAGGGCTCGCCGGAGTTGGTCAGACCCCCTGCCTTGCAAGCCTGTGTCCCTGTTTCCGGTGTCCTCCCCGTTTTTCTTGATTCCTGATCCTCAAAACCCAACTCCGGCCTGTCCTGGGTCATTGACTGAAGCCATTGCCTTGGACTTCCTTAGGCTTATTTGTCTGTGATACTGTTCTGATTTCCTAAGTAGCTCAAAACTGGCAATCACAGAGCAAATCCTAAATTACCAAAACTTAATTATACAAATGACCCGCGACCCCATCCTTTCCCTGCCTGTCACATCCTCTCATTCCACTTCCTAACCTGCCCGTGGGCTCCATTCTCACTATCAGCTCACCTTAGGACCTAATGACTCCTCTTCTGGATAACTGCAGGGCCCTCTGGCCTTCTCCCAGTGTGCGCCCCCCACCCCCAGCCCCGAGGAAAGGACTCTCACATAAAAACGAAGCTATAGCCCCATCAGCCGTTGAGCATCCACCAATGAATGGCTTGATTCCCAGTCAGGGTACATGTCTGGGTTGCAGGCTTGATCCCTAATAGAGAGCATGCAGGAGGCAGTGGATCAATGATTCTCTCTCATCATTGATGTTTCTATCTCTCTCTCCCTCTCCTTTCCTCTCTGAAATACATATATGCCTAACCGACCATTACTACTCAATGACTAGGACGACCGGGGATGACCGGTTGACCAGTCACTATGACACTCACTGACCACCAGGGGGCAGATGCTCAACACAGGTTCTGCCCCCTGGTGGTCAGTGCACTACCACAGTGGGAGTACCACTTGGTTGTCCGGATGAGCAGCTGCTCCCTTGCTAACCCGGGGCTGATAGGCAGGAACCCGGGCTGCCTCCTCTCTCCAGGCTCCTCCTCCTCACTCCCTGCTACCTCCTCTAGATGTCCACAGGCCATGCAGCACCGCCACCAGGCTCACATATATGTATACTAGAGGCCCGGTGCATGGGATTTGTGCACTGTGGCCTGTGGGGATTGGCCTGCTGTGGGAGCATTGCTCATCTGGGTCCAGAGTAGGCCTCAGTCCCACAGCAGCCATGAACCTGCCTCCCAGGCTCCAGGGTCAGCTCTGCGAGCCCAGCTACCCCCGGATAGGATGCAGAACCTTCCTTGGTCACCATGGCATTGAGAAGAAAGCTAAAGCAGCTTGCTGTGCACAACAGGCCCATCCCCAACATCCTCTTTCCAGTATCTCAGGCCCCTTTTTGTCATGTCACCCCAGAGCCACCACCACAACCACACAGAGCACTTCATGCCCCTACCCACACACCTCTGAACTCAGTTGCTGTTGTCCTTGGGCACTTATTCTCCTGTACTTGGCACCCCCTGTGCCTCGGGACCTTTGTCCCCTTCTCCCAGTCAGGCGCTTCTGCCTCTTGGGCCTCGCCTGTCAGGCGGCCCCCAGAGCACGCATTGCACTGTGGAAAATCAAGAAATGGAAAAACTGGGGGTATGTGCATCGCTGATATAACCATCAGAAATTCTGAGGATGACAAGCACACCACCAAAATCTAATTGGGCAAACGTGCTGTTATTGTTTAAAGCAAGTAAAAGAGTAAAAGGAAGTTTCCGAAGAACAGGAATTCTAAGCCTCAAAAATATTTTTCTACTCAAACAAATGATTCTTATATTTCTGGCTACTTCTCTCTCCCCAAAGCCTCTCTACAAGCCCCTAATGACCATGAGTTAACAATTTTTTAAAATTTTTTCACCCTGTCCTCAATCAGCCTGGGTTTTACGTATACAGCTAGGGCACCCTCACAGCTTTCATATGGACAAAGCGAATTCAAAATGGATAGGCGTTCTCCCCAGATATACAAAGAACTAATGTTCATACGATTAATTAGATTAAAGGGCAAAAGAAAAGCAAGTGTGAAGTTAAGAAGCATTTTGAGGAAATGTCTACTTGACAAGGGTAGGGAAGACCGATATCAGTAGATGCCCTGGCATTTTCATCTCTCACTCTCTAAGGGTTTGATTGCAATTCCTCCTCTGCCCTCATCCCAGTCTCTCAATTGAGACAGAAACAATGAAGATATGGAAAGATCAAACAAATGGAGCTTTGTGAAATCACAAAGAGGAAACAAAGAGGTACAGTGGGGTCTGGAGGGAGGAGTGGGATGGAGACTGCCTCTGGCTTGCATTCCTGGCTCAGGGGGTGGGAGGAGAAGAGGGTGGCCCCTCACAGGTGCTGGAGGGGGCTGCCTGCCTCCCCCCATGACCCCCTAATCCCAGCCTCTGGTGACGGGCTGCTCATTAGGTACAAGAAAGTTCAATGTAGAGAAACTTCTGCTGATATTGCAGAAGCACTCTGGAGCCAGTATGGACCCTGGCACCCCCACCTGCCTGCTACGCGATCCTGGGCAAGTTTGTTAACCTCCCCGTGCCTCACTCTCCTTGTCTTTAAAATGGAGACAAAGTCATGCCAACTGCCTAGGATTGCTCTAAAGATCATGTGAGTTAAGATAAATATGAACGATGCAGAAGATGGTCTCAGTAAATGTTAGCTATTATTATGTGAAGCAAGTAACTTAATTATTTCGTGCCGTGGTTCTTTTTTTACCAGTAAAACGGAATTTATTTTTACTAATTAGTCGTTAAAAAATTAAGAGGCTATCATGACCTAGCATATTAACTTGAGAGACTTTTAAAAAGCCTTCCTAGTCACCACAGCATTTAAGAAACAAGAAAAAAAAAAACTCTGTCCACACTTAATCTTACTTCTTTCAAACACATCCTCCTAGAGACAGCGTTAACCCTGGCGGCCGTCCACACACAGCAGCAGGCAGCGAGAAAACAACCATCTGCCTGGAGTAGATAAAACATGGCGTTTCCTCACTGACCCTCCCGTGAACACAGTCCAGAGGAGAGGCTGGGTGTATGTTCATTTGGGCAGGCTGCCTGACAGTTTAGAAGTCAATAATTAGCTGGAACTTTTTAAATACATACTACCTGCCAGATCATGCATTAGATAGTTTATGTGCCTACTGACAACAGCCTTGTGAGTAGAACTATTGCTATCCCATCCTGCAGAAGAGAAGGCTGAGTCTGTCTGATTCTACCAGGGGTGGGCAAACTTTTTGACTCGAGAGCCACAATGGGTTCTTAAACTGGACCCGAGGGCCGGAACAAAAGCATGGATGGAGTGCTTGTGTGGACTAATATAAATCCAAAGTAAACATCATTACATAAAAGGGTATGGTCTTTTTTTTTAGTTTTATTCATTTCAAATGGGCCGGATCCGGCCTGCAGGCCGTAGTTTGCCCACGGCTGCTCTAGACCCTGTTGGCTCAACCACTCTCATACACTGCCTCTAACATGTGATATTACTAATTTTGACATACTTTTCAGTTGTCAAATCTATATTCTAAGATACGTGTTCAGACTTCATAAATGTCCTTCCCTGGCAAGACCTGTCATTCTGAAATGACATCTTTCCCACATTTGTAATTAAAATGCCCTTCTTAAAATAAAATAATGATCTGCCTTAATTTGGGCTGTGCAATAGTCTGAGTGATTGTACCCCCTCCCCCCTGCCTCACCCAAATTCATGTTGAAATCCTAATGCCCAAGGTGATGATTTTAGGAGGTAGGGGCTTTGGGGTGATTAGGTCATATGGGTGAGGTCCTCATATATAGGATTACTGCCCTTATCAAAGAGGCCACCCATCACCTTGAAGGTTAAGTTTCAACATGAATATTGAGAGGACACAAACATTTAGTCCCTAACATTGTTAAGGGATGGTAAATTTTCCTTCTTTTTATACAGCAAAACAAAACTCCAAAAAACAACCTTTTATGGATCTTGCCGATTATTTCTTTTAGTTGCTGGACTAAGAAATTCCAACTGAGAACAGTGCAGCACACCTTGTAGAGTCCTCACTGGTTATCTAAACTGAAAACCTCATCTCCATCGCTGCTCTATTTTCTGGAATAATAAGGACTTGCCTGATCAGCCATCTTGTTAAAATCCAGGCTCACAATTTGATTTGAGCAAATCAAATGAAGAAATATTTTTAAGGCACTTAGGGAATTTAATTATGGACTGACTCATACTATCAAGGAATTCTTGTGACTTTAGAAGGTCTGATAGTGACATCACTGTTATTTTTTCAAGTCCATGTTTTTTAAAGACAGACACTGACATCTGTGGGATAAAATGACAGGCCTGGGGTGCTGCTTCAAAATTCTTCAGCAACTTGAAAAAGAAAAAGGAGAGATGAAACAAATATGTCAGTCTTGATAATTTTTTTAATCTGGGTGATGAAGACATGGATGTACTACATTTAATAATTTATAATTATTTTCAATTTTTTATAATGAAGATACATAATCATATGTAATATTCACATCCTGTCATCGAGTGCGGATACGTTTTCCCAATACTGATTATGTGGAGTAACTATAAAAATGAGGTGAGGCTATCTAATTTGCAGATTTTTTTTGGGGGGGGGTAAGGGGAATGAGATGTTCAGTCCCCAAGATGTATTCAATCAATGTTATTTCTCTTCCCTTTACCTTTTCTCTCCCTCTTCTCACTATATACAAATTTAGAATCATAGAATGATATTTAGGTAGCAGCCTAAGGAGATACCATGGGGTCTTAAAAATTACAGATTTCTCTAGTGTAACTGTCTGATTCAATTTACAAAAACTAATCATAAGAACAACCTTTCAGAAACATAAATTGTGCAAGTGAGATATAGTTGGAGCAGGAAATAATGGTCATTTGACATGGTGGTTATACAAATGTTACAAATTGATAAATTCTGAATCCTTTCAAAGTTCTTTAAAGTTTTTAAACTATATTATTCATGAATGTTTATGAATCTAAAGTATAGCTTATTATATAACACTGGCAAAATCCTTTAGCCTACATAACAATTAATTGTTCAAATTTCCTCTTACTTTAATACAATTTGATGGAACTCTTGAAATTTGGCTATTTTTCTGCAGCAAAAAACAAACAAACAAAAACACACACACACATACATAGGTTCCTCTATTACTATACCTAATTATTAATAATTTTCTTAGGCATATTCATTCATTTTATTAGTATAGTATGTTAAGGTTCTTAATGAAATACAAAAGAATTATGTCTAAATTAGAGGAAAATTTTTAGAAGGTTTGGTGAATCAAAGCTGCAAGAGATAGTTGAAGAAGAATACTGATCCAGAAGGCATGTTCTTCCCTGGCTTATTCCTCAGGTCCTCCTTTTGTCAATTATCGAATGTAAATGTGGCACTAGAGAAAGTACTCATTTTGTAAAACTTTAAAAGAGCGAATGTATTTACTATGCTTTGCCACATGGATATTTAAAATTTTCAATTAAAAACTAACATTCATCATTTTCACTGGCATGCTCATGTGCCCAGGCGCGTTAAAGGGCATTGGAACAATTTCGTAAGTTAAATCCTGTCAAATGCAACCTATCAAGAAGATGACTAAAGGAACGCTTGCTTTGAAGTTTGAAAAAAAAAATTGCCTTTCACTGCGAAACACTGTCTGTCTTTAGGATCCTTTTCATGTTTCTTCAAACGTTTCATGTCAACCGTTCCCCAGAGCAAAATTTGAGATGAAGTTGTGTAATTTATTGTCATGCTTTAAACATATTATATTTTTTCTCCCCTTTGATACTCTTTTTCTCTGAGGTCCTTGGAAACATTGAGATCACAATGAATTGACTCCTCCTGTGCATACGGGGGAAGGTGGCAGGATTAGCAGAAAGTGAGAAGGCGACAGAATGCAAGGGGGAAGATCAAGAATGGGGAGAGAGGAAGGTAAAATTTTGCTGGTTTGATGGCTATAGTCTAAATGACTTGCCTTCTGGGCCTAAAAATAGGTCAACTTACAGGTAAATATCACAAATATCAATGAGGATATGGTCCTTGCATTAGTGTAACTTCACTAAATCAAACCAAGTCCAACAGTCTGTTTCATACTAGAGAAGGGAGGAGAAGTCATCTTTAGTGGATGTCTCTCAGGTGTCATGAACTGTGGTCGGTAGGTTCTTGACATATCTTATGTCATCCTCACGGCAACTCCATGAAACAGATGGCCCTTTCTCAATATACAGATCAGAGGCTGAGACTCAAAGAAATTATAAAATAGATCTTAAGTGATGATTATAGCATGGCTGACCTCCAATTTATTATGCTTATGATTCTCACAAAACAGAAATCATCTTGGTATAACATCAGAGTCCTACTCTCTGGGTGGCCTGCCTTTTACTCAATTGTGATGGCAACTCAATCAACAACATATAAAGGAAACTGATGTAAAAAAAAAAAATCCTGTGAATAGAAGTCTTTTAAGGCATAAATTAAAGAAAATCAATTGGGAAATGCATCCAAAAGGGACAGAGACAAAAATCAGTAAATTTGGTGAGATGGTTTTAATGGATCTTTACCTTTGTTTGGATCATGGTACCCTTTAAGATTCTGATAAAAGGTTGTTTGCACAACCTTTTAGAGGGCTTACGGACCACCACTTAAATTTATTTGGGCTAATAAACCCTATTCTCTATTATGTGGAGTGTAAAATCTACTTAAATATGAAAACGTTAAGCGTATAAGTCAAGGACTTTCCAGATACCTGTATGTACTCTGTAACATAAATTCCCTAAGCTTGGCCATTGGTTATCGCATCACTTTTGAATGGACCATTGGTGATTTGCATAATTTTGACCCATCAATGTCAAAAGTTACCTGGGGCCTTGGATCATAAACCCATCCATTTTAAAGGAAAGCACATGGAAGTGGGCCATATAAGAAAGTTGTTGGCATGCAAAATCATGTGTCATGCCCCTCAAAGATGGGGGGGGGGAAAAAATTGTTAATTTCACTTTCACCTGCTAGATAAAATATCTTAACTATTTCACGTAAATTGAAATAGGGCAGGCCAGAACCCTAGAGTCCAAAGCATGACAGCCCTCTGGCTTTGAAGACACTAGTTGGTCTCTGCCCAAAAGAGAAGGAGATTAAGGGGAATAGTGAGTTCACCCACCACCACCACCACCTCCTCTCTTCCCCAGAAAGTGAAGGGCAGCAGGAAAGGCCCAGGAGAATGTGAGGCTGCAGCCTGAGGCAGCAAGACAGCCACCAAAATAATTTAAAAAGGGAGAGAGAAGGGGATGGTGGTGAATAAGGTGGAGCTTGTTAAGCAGCTCAACAGGCATTTGTACACATTCTCGGATCGGGAAAACTTTACCAAAAATGGGTTTAAACACACAGCACTTTAGGAAAGTGAAACCGGGGAGTTAAATAAGGTTACTTTTGCCTGTGGCTATTACTTATCTTCTCCTGTTTTTCTGCAAAGCACTCTTATGTAATATTACCACCAGCAAGGTGGGGCTCGCCACTAATGTGCCCTGAAAACCCAAGACCAGCTCTGTTCTGGGACACGGCCCGCACGTGAAGGGACCTAGCAGGACTGCACGTTTTCCTGATGTTCTGAGTCTGCAGTGCTCTGCAGATACATATGGAAAGTTTTCCAGTGGCACAACAAAAGCAGGAAATAGGAAACTTCTGCACTAATTAAGATGGGGATTAGCGCCGCCCCTCCCTGCCTGAAGTAAGGGGATAAGTAGAAATGTGTCTGCCAGGAGGGAAAGAATTGCATGTTTGAATGGGTCACTTTTTTCCCTCCTACACTAAAAATTAAAGCCTTGAGACATGGCCAGATAGAGACAAACTCTCCAAGTAGACAGTTTATCCCTGGCACCACTCTACTCTGCTTTTCTGTCCCAACTTTGGAGCCTGAAGACTGTGTCTTCCTCCAGCCCTCCGTTCTCCCTGAAAGAAGTCTGGCTGCGACTTTGCCTGGGCGCTCGGCATCCCAATCGCCTCAAAATTCTCCCGCAGCCTCTTTTTCAGGTGCTTTAAGAAAAGCAACCTTATTAAGCCAATTTACACTAAGATGTGAATGACTAAGAAACCATTAACATCCCAAAGGCATTTGCATTTTTAGGGCTTTTTAAATGGGTTGGGGAAAGTAAAATGAGCCTTAAAAAGAAAAGAAAAAGAAAAAGCCTTTAGTTTGAGAGATGTCTGAGCACATGGAGGCACCAAATCTGCTGAAGGCGGATTTGTATACCTGCTCTGCACAACCCCTTTCCTTCCTCTTTTCCAAATCTGGGGAAACTCTGAAAGCGCCTTCCTGACCCCTCCCTGCCAGCATGACAGCTTTTATGGGAATAGCTGAGGTTCCAAGCAGTGGAGATAAGGGATAAACATTTGTAACTGTCTGCTATTTATAAGCCAGGAACTGTTTGTATTTATGAGTTCTAAAATTCCACTTCTAAAATTGGGACTAGTAACTCTTTCCTCAAATATCAAGTTAATGTTTAAAAAGCAAAACAAGAAACGCAAAGCATCAGCCACTTTGCTCTTACATTGTCTCTGCTCGTCTAAGAAAGTTCTAAGGGAAGGGGAGGAAGCAAGAATTAAAAGAAATTCCTAATACCTGGGTAGTTAAACATTGACAAGCACACAATCTGGGAAATCATCCATACTGTAATGTTTCTGTGTCCCTTTGAACTTTTTAAAAAGCCACTTGAAAGTAATGAAAACAGGATCTACAATTTTCTAAAAATTGTTCAATGTTGAAAAGTTATACATACACATGAACACATATACACACATATATGGAAAGTATATATGTATGTGTGAATACATTTATATTGTGTATATGCATACATCTATGGATTTTATTCTAAATCTATATACTTTATCATCAACTTACCCACTCTTACATTAACTGATAAGATCATTTTGTAATCCTTTGCATTAGGATACTAACACTTTTTATTCTATTGGTCACAGAAGATCAAAAACAACAAATATGGTTAGCACTGTGCTGAAATTGGAGGTTACAGCTTCATCCCATACCATACAGGGTTTTTTAACTAGTATGTAAATAACCGTCAACAGAAATAAAATATACAATTACTGTTTCTCATGACCGGATTTGAGATGTGATTCTATCTGTGTTTTAACAAAAGTTATTTCTGTGATGGCTCACAGGAGCAATAAGCAGAATACCAAATACATATATTGTTTCTGAATATTTAGAATTATCCTTATCTGAACTACTAAAGGGTCCTTCTTTACTGGATCCACAAAAGGTCAAGTTGCTAGACAGGAAACTGTTTACGTGGTTGAGACTTCAGCAAAAACTTGAGAGAAGACAATGTAACATTTTCCTGATAATCTATTTTTTTTTTTTTTGGTAGGACCTCATCCTCAATAATGGAAGCTACTGTAAGGAGATTTAGGCAATTATTAATAGTAAGGCAAAATATATAAAAGGGGAAAGAAAAGTAGAAAAGGTCCCAAGGCTTCCATTTGTCTGTGAAAAGCTGTTTTTCTCTTGTGATGTAACCCTCCCCTTGGCATTGAGCTAGATAACCATTTAGTAAACACAGTCTTCTCTCTGACAGAACCACATGCTCGGTCGGCACCAAGAAGACACACACAGTCCAAATACAGGTTGAATCCGGGAAGACAGAGTTGGATAGTAAAAAGAGTCCATAGCTGAATTCCTCTCACACTTTTGCAATTCATTAGCTGTGTGATCAAGGGCACATTTCTGGGCCTCAGTTTTCTCATCTGTGTAATGGAGATAATAGAGCCTATTTCATAGGTGCTGGTGCTGTGGGGGTTCAAAACAAGCCACCCTAAGATGTGCCTCAGCGGTTATGCAGATTATTTTGAGCTACAGGCACTGTTAGCTTCAGGCTCAAGAGAAACTTCTACCCCTCCCTTTAACTACCTAGAAAAAGCTGAATTAGCGCTCTTACCCTTATCAGCAATCCATCTGTGTGGCAGGACAAACTTCTGTTTACTAAGCATCTGCTCTTTGTGTCCTGCAGTGACCCTTTGAAGACCCCAAGGCACCTGGCCTTAACCTTCACTGAAGATGTCTTCTATACCCATTTTCTCTTTCTCTAACTGACTCCCTTGTGTATGTGGAGTTCCCATACATATGTAAATATTAAACTTGGTAATTTTCTCTTGCTAATCTGTCTCATGTCTATTTGATTATTAAAACAGCCAGAAGAACCTTGAAAGCACAAGGAAGTTTGTTCCTCCCCATCATGTGTCAATGTTCGTGATGCACCCTGCATACAGCAGTAAGGGTGGCTGTGTTTCTGTTAGAATGAGCGTGACATAATGACCCAGGAGCTCTAATCTGCCCTAGTCTGTAATCTGGGGATTTCATGGGTTCTGTGCATAGGACTATTCTTCTGGTAAAGTGTCATATGATGGAACAAGTGAGGTGCCCCATATAGTCTCTTCAAACAAGTAACATTCTGAGTAGAAATGGGACAATGCAATTTTGGGTTTGAATTTATTTAATAAGTTAATATCTTTCTATGTTTGCAAAGTGGTGTTTTGAAAAGAATATTAACTTTTCTCTCTCTTAATTGTCTCCCATTAGAAGACCTGGGTTGAAGTACAGTTCCAGTTATTACCTGGGTGACCCTGAACAAGTTCACTTACAATTTGAAGCTTGTTTTGTCAGTAAATATATTTTACTTATATTTCAGGGCTGTTATGAACATTAAAATAACCTAATTTCTATAAAAGTGATGTAAACTATACAATTGTAAACAAATATGATTATATTTGTTACAAAAATTAAATAGCCATCAGCAGTGATATTCAAATCTTGCTATAAAATTACACTCTAATCACAGCATTTAATATAAGACAGATCTTACTGAGAACTCATCAGAGACGATTTATGTAAACAAATATATCATTGACATCATTTTAAATGGATGTGGAACATGGATGAGGACCACTGGAGAGGAAGGCGCCAGGGTTCTTACTTACCATGCCAGGATACAAGTCTTTTCCATGTTTGCATTTTATTTTATTTTAAAAAATATATTTTAATGACTTTTTTACAGAGAGGAAGGGAGAGGGAGAGGGATAGAGAATCAGAAACATCGCTGAGAGAGAAACATCGATTCAGCTGCCTCCTGCATACTATCTACTGGGGATGTGCCCGCAACCAAGGTACATGCCCTTGACTCGAAGCAAACCTGGGATCCTTCAGTCCGCAGGCCGATGCTCTATCCACTGAGCCAAACCAGTTAGGGCCCATGTTTGCATTTTAAAAATAATTATTACAAACCCAATAATGAACTCACTGAATATCATTGTTAGTTAACATAATTGCCTTTTTAAAAATGATTTTTTGTTGTTTTTTAAAAAGATGTATATACATATACTGCATGTATTCACACATATATACATACATATATGTATATTTTATATATATGTTTATAAAAAAACTTCACAAAATACAATAAGCAAGAACAAAATAAAAGTCACTTGGAATCTCACTTAGAAATAACCATTATTAATATTTTAGGTTACAGCCTCATCTTTTTAATATATATAAATATATAGAGAGAGAAATAGAAATATAGATATCAATTATAAAGTTTAAAAAATCGTATCTGAACTTTATTGTTTCATAATGTGTCTTTTTTGTTCAATAATACAACCCCAATATTTCCATGTCATTGCAGTAACATTTATGGCTTTGTAACATTCCATTGAGGACACTTCCCATAGTCATCTAACCTCGCCTTTACTAAGATGTTTTGTTTCTCTCCATTTCCTTCTGTGTGAAGCAATGTCATGGACATTTTTGCAGCTACTTTTTTTTTCTTTGCATATCACTGATTATTTCCTTAGAATAAGTATGTGGAAAGGGAATTACTAATTCAAAGGGTATGTGAAATAATATGGCTTCTGATAAGTATTGGTAAATTCCCCTTCAGAGTGGATATTCCAACTGATGCTTATTATTTAAAGTACCTATTTCTTTCTATTACTTTTTTTTTTTACAATTATTGTACTTTTTCTTAGAACATACTGATTGAAGTATGCTCAAAAAGTATAAGCAAACAGAAAAAAAAAATTTCCCATAATCTCACTAGATAATTAACCATTGTTAACAGTTTGCTTTATATCTTTTTAGTTTTTATAAATATTTATATGTACATTTGTATTTTAATTTGTATGTTGTTTTTTTATCTTTCATGTACTTACCTTTCTGAATAATTTGTAAAAGCTCTTTTACAAAAACCATGTTGTAAAGTTTTTTCTATTTTTTTTAATCTTTTAAATTGTGTTCAAGTTGTAGTTTGATGTGCATTAAGTTTTTATTTTTATTACTTAAATCTATCCTTTCAGACTTTTACCTTTTGTGTCATACTTAAAAGGGCCTTCCACATCTGATGCAATTTTCTTTTTTGCTATTTTCTTTTTATTGTTAGCTCCTTAACCCACCTAGAATCAATTTGGCATCTAGTGTGAGACTCAGAATTCTTTTTTTTTTTAAATAGCTAGCCAGTTGCATATTGATTTTTTAAAAATTATCCTTTTGTGGTCAGTGGAAAGATCTTCATTTCCCTTGGGTTTCTATGCAATCTTATTCTGCTTAATTTAGCTTTCTGGTAGTATGGTACCTGGTTAAATTATTTTAACTTCATCATAAAATTTCATATTGGAGCACAGCAAGTTTGGCCTTGTTACTCTTTCTTTGGAATTTCTTTTGGGCTTTCCTAGAATATTACCAAAATAATGATTGCCTTTAAAAATACTTTTTAAATTTATCTTTATTATTGCAAGTATTACAGATGCCCCCCCTTTCCCCATCCCCCAATGACCCCCTTCACCTTAACCACACTATTGTCTGTATCCATGGGCTATGCATATATGCATATGAATTCTCTGGTTAATCTCTACCCTCCCCACCTCCACCATTTTCTCTGACATTCTTTTAAAAATATTTTGACAGCATGTTTAGGCCTTTATTATGTCATGCTAAAAAGAAATCGTTTTTTTTATTATTATTAGAAATAAGCATGCGATTGCTCCCTCTTCTATCCTCTTCCTGTGTCCTGCACACCACGCTGTGGGCACCTAGGTCTTTCATTTACAGCAGTTTCTTGACACCTGTGTCTCCATTATACCGCCCTCTTGGGGGAAGAGATTTTGTTTTGTTTCTTATTATGATTGGCCCACCACCTGGCACTTCTCACATTGTAGGCAATCAAAACACAATGTTAAAGTGTGTAGAAAAAATGAATGTCTAATTATAAAACATCACTTTAAATATTTAATTACTTTCTAAGAGCTCTAGATTTTTATTTTAAACTGTATTTCTTTCCTTTTGAAGTATAGAGGTGTTCTCTCTCTCTCCCTCACACACACACACACACCATGGGATTATATACAAACAGAATTGGGAGCTTCGGGAAGTGTGGCATGAATCACTCCAGCTTCCCAGATAGAAAAAAGTGGCAGACAGAAGCAGAGAGAACTTCCACAACTACATGGGAAATCAGTTATATGTGAGAAATGAGGCAAGTTTCTGTATTTTCTGTGATAATTTACAGCACTCATTTTCATCAAATAGTAGACAAAGCAAGGAAAGGCTCTGATCCCTTTGTTGTAACTCAACTGCTAAAGATATTTCAGTTGTGTCCACTCTGGCCAGAGGGTGTTCTGCCAACCCAAGGACACTTGCTGATTCATGTTGGCACTATTTGGCTCACAAATTTCTTACTCTTCTTCAGTTGTTCTTATGATTTCTTCTATGGTAGCTGCAATTAAAATATTTTAAAACAAATATTTCTACCCATTTTCCACAAAACAATTCTAAATATTTTTTTTTCTGTCTTACCCCACTATCCAATAACTTTAATAAGTAATCATTGGACATCTATTATCAATATAGAATAGAGAATTATGCAATTTAGAGGATTCTGTCCATGGTTTCAAATTCATTAAAATGAGTGATGGGTAATATCAAACAAAAATTACCGTTAGAGGGAGACAGGCCAGTAAGCCAGGACAAGTAGTAGGGAAACAGAGAGCTGAACAAACTGGCAGAGCAATTTACAGCACGTACAGGTCACCTCCCTAGACGTAACATCTGAGCTTCAGCTGTATTTCAGCTCCATACTCAGAAAAGCTGCAAAACTAGGTGCGTGACACTAGGACCAGCTGCATGCCTTACCATCCCCTTCCCTGACACTGACCAATCAGTGGGGACCACGGCCCTGGAGGAGCACACCTAGAAAACTGATTAACATTCTGTGAAACCCTCCTCTGAGACCTGCCCTAAGATCCCCACCTGTGAGATAGAAATAAAGCCACAAGACAAAGGACACAGCATCTGCTCTCCCTCTGGGGAGCTGCCCCCACCCTTCCTTTTTCCCTCTTCTTTCCCCACAGGCTTGCAGCTCCTAAGCCAGCGGTTCTCAACCTGTGGGTTGCGACCCCTTTGGTAGTAAAACAACCCTTCACAGGGGTCACCTAAGACCATCCTGCATATCAGATATTTACATTATGATTCATAACAGCAGCAACATTACAGTTATGAAGTAGCAACGGAAATAATTTTATGGTTGGGTCACAACATGAGGAACTGTATTTAAAGGGCCAGAAGGTTGAGAACCACTGTTAAGCTCTAACAGTGGTTAGAGCAAGTCTCCAGGAGACTTGCAACCTGGAGAGCTAGTGCAGTGGCAGCTTGTCCCAGGCCAACCTTGAAGCTGTTCCTAAGGCCCCCTTTTCTGTGACTTCCCAGAGAGCTAGAGCAGCCCAGTCTAGGCTCTCCTGTTGCTTCTTCTATGCCAAGCCCTTCTTGTGTTACTCTCTCCAGCTCTAATAACTGTTCCCTCACAGTCACCTGGACTCGTGAAATTTTTCCTGCACGAAGTCAAGAATCCACACAGTACTGCTGGTCCTACCCAGACCCACCAAAGGCCAGGTCCCCTTTGCAGTAACAAGAGTACAAAAGGGTTTCCGCAACTCAAACAGGTTTTAAAAGCTTTGGAGGATAAGCTTTTATGTTTGGGTTACAACATTGTAAATAAAACCAGCACTTAGTGTTTGCCCCGTGCCAAGAATGTTCTAAGTGCTCTTCTTGTTTTATCCTCAATATAAGTGCTCAGATTCAGTCCTAAGATGCATCGTCTATTATTATCCCCATTTCGCAGATGAGGAAGTTGAAGCACAGAGATGTTAAGTGACCTACCTCAGGGCACACAGCTATGGGGTTAAAACCTATGCAGCCCAGTTCCAGCATCCACCCTCCTAACCATGGCACTGTTGGTCAGTTTTGGCTTCAAGATACAGAAAAATTCAGAGACCATGAAAGCAGTGAATTTTATTTGAAATTACTGCAATGTTGGTGTGAAGATAGTGATGTAGCATGACATAAATTTGGAGATGAGAGTGCCTGAAACTCAGAGTTGAAAGTGTTTAATATATTTTGAAACAGTGTTTTACTACAGATAAAATTAGTAAGTAATAGGCTGGAGATTTGAAAATAATGAAGCAAGTGAAATATATATGCATGTTGAAATGTAGGAGTTTTTGAAATAAAATATTTGGAATCATACAAACAGAAATACTGCAGTGCACTGTCAGTGAACGCAGTGTTCCTGAGCTTACTCAAAGAAATGTGACGACGGCCGAAGCCGGTTTGGCTCAGTGGATAGAGCGTCCGCCTGCGGACTGAAGGGTCCCGGGTTCGGTTCCGGTCAAGGGCATGTGCCTGGGTTGCGGGCACATCCCCAGTGGGGGATGTGCAGGAGGCAGCTGATCCATGTTTCTCTCTCATCGATGTTTCCGGCTCTCTATCTCTCTCCCTTCCTCTCTGTGAAAAATCAATAAAATATATTAAAAAAAAAAAAAAAGAAATGTGACGAGACAGGGCATGGCAGGATGGAAGAACAGCCGTCGCCTATGTAATACACACCCACAGAATGTCCCAGGCCACACTCAACAAAGCTGGGCCCTTAATGCATCACAAGGTGGCTTCCTCACAGGTCTTGAACTCATCTACCTGGAGCAAATCAAACTTGATTTGAATTACCACAGACGGCCAGCCTAATGAAGGCCAATTACCAACAGGAGAGAATATTTTAAAAATTAGGTGAAAGGAAAAGCCAAAAACTTTTATTTTTTTATTTTTATTGATTTCAGAGAGGGAGAGAGAGAGATAGAAACATCAATGATGAGAGAGAATCATTAATCGGCTGCCTCCTGCCCTCCCCCCACTCTGGATGGAGCCAGCAACCCAGGCATGGACCCTGACCGGGAATCAAACCACAACCTCCTGGTTCATAGGTCAACACTCAACCACTGAGCCACACCAGCTGGGCAAAGAGCCAAGAATTTTAAATAAACATTGTCAAGCACACACTTTGAATCTAATGATGAAAAGGATTTGTGAGACTGTGTTAAAACTTAAAAATACTGTCAATATTATTAATTCTATATATAACAATATTCGCTCACCTGAAAAAAATAATTACCAAATTTTAAAAATAATTATACGTGGAATTTAGGAACATATTTTGCTATTTGCTTTTGCAAAAGCATATCAGACACCATGTGCTTGAGAAGTTTCTGGAGAGTCTTAAAATACTAGGAACTGTCATGCAGTTCTTCACACAGGTTTGTGGTGAACCTAGTGGTTTGCTGATAATTACCTTCCAGATTTGAATTTATACTTTGTTTCCAATTTTTTATTATGTGCTAATGTTATAGAAATTCTTTCTAAAGAACTTAAAAATAAAAACAAAGACTTTTTGTCTTCTAAACCTAAAGCAGTATTTTGTAAATGATGAATATTTTTAAATCATTTGAAACAGAACAGATGAATAATGCCAAATCCTCTTGAAAATTTTCAAAGTAAAAAACAAACTTATTTTCAAAGAAAAAGAATTTAAAGAAAAAATAGATAATGGCTATTTGTATAAAACATGTTCTTTATTTAATAAGAAAATGGAATAAAATGAATAATTGTAACTAAGAACTGAACATTATAGTATGGAATTTAAATATTTTTGGAGAGCAATTATAGCAACATGAGACAAATTCTAGGTTCACTATTTCAATGGAATGAGCCATGAAATATAGCAATAACCAAACATGTATAATGACTTTATAAGCACAAGACAAATGCAATCCTAGAATTTTAATTTCAACACAAGCCACCAAAAGCTCAATTTCATGCTAAGCGACCCTAGCTATTTATTTAACATGATCTTTCTGGCACTGCTTTTGTGCCTGCTCAGAGCTACTACTTATTGCTTTCTCCCACTATAAACCTCACTGTACAATCAAGAAATGAAAGCAGTTCTATAAGGCAGAGTTGGTGAATCAGTGGCAAGACACAGGTTGGAAAAGTTCACATCTATAAGTCAGAAAGCTTTTGAAAGCTGTCCCCAGGAGTTTGCACTTTTTCCTGAGATTACTTTAGGATAGTGATATGGTCAGGTTGACTTTTTAGAAAAAACAACCTAGCATCTGCCAAAAAAAAAAAAAAATGTATTGGGGAAAATAAAACTAAGAAGCAAATGAGGAGACTAGAAATTGACCAAGAAAAATATAATGAGGAAATGGATGTATCCAACAGAAGTGCAACTATTAGGATCTATGACACTGGATTGGAGATTTAAACTGAAGAAATAATTCCTGAGTGTTTAAGTGAATCATTGTAAGGAAAGGCACAAAATTGTTGTGGTGTAACCCAGACTCTCATTTAGGTGAATGACATTCAGTCTGGTGGTTTCAAAAAACAGTACCCATTTTTATTGTTTCTTTGATATTAAGTAACATACAAAGGAGATAGTGGCTCACCATGGGTCAGAAAGAAGAGCTGATGTGTGAGCCTCACATTCAGAAATAATTCCCGGGAACAATAGGCCCAAGAGCTCAGTGGCCATCTCTGGAGGCATTTAGGAGCTTTGAACCAGAAACTTAAACCTGCTGAGATTCTCTCTTGATGATATGTCTTCCAAGCCTTTCGACACCGTGTACACAGATGACTCAAAAATAGACCTCTCACCTGAGCTCCAGCCCCATCTACCCAACTGCTTACTGCTATCCTTTCTGAAACCTCAAAGGTACTTCAAAATCAACACGTCTAAATGCAAACTTATGCTCATTCTCTTTAAATCTAGTCTTCTTCTTTGTTCTCTATCTCAATGATCAGTATCATTCATTAGGAGTCACCTCGACATGTCCCTAAAAACCTGCCATTTGTAATGTCTTGTCAATCACCAATACCTGTTACCTTTTGCACTATATATTTTTTAAATTTTTTCAATTGATTTTTAGAGAAAGGAGGGGAGAGAGAGAGAGAGAGAGAGAGAGAGAGAGAGAGAGAGACATCGATTTTTGTTTTCCACTTAATGATGCATTCATTGGTTGTTTATGGTATGTGCCCTGACCAGGGATTGAACCCACCACCTTGGCGTATTGCAGTGATGGCAAACCTATGACATGCGTGTCAGAGGTGACACACGAACTCATTTTTTTGGTTGATTTTTCTTTGTTAAATGGCATTTAAATATATAAAATAAATATCAAAAATATAAACCTTTGTTTTACTATGGTTGCAAATATCAAAAAATTTCTATATGTGACACGGCACCAGAGTTAAGTTAGGGTTTTCCAAAATGCTGACATGCCGAGCTCAAAAGGTTCACCATCACTGGGGACTACACTCTACGAAACTGAGCTACCTGGCCAGAGCCCCTCACTATCTCTTGAATCCATTCAATTCTCTCCACTCCTGCTTCCAAGGATTGCATTGCACAAATCCATGGACAGCCACTCCCCAAAACTACAGAGTGAACAGCGGAGCTTCCTGAAATTGGGCAAAGCCTGGCTGGTCTCGGATGGCCTCACTCACATGTCTGGTAGTTAGCTAGTTAGTCAATGTGTCAGGGGCAACTTGTCCGTGCGTCTCTTATCATCTAATGGACTAGCCCAGCTTGTTCATATAATAGTGTCAGGATTTTCAGAGAGTGTATGGTCATGTACAAAGCCTCTTAAGGCCCATGTTCAGAATTGACTTAACATCACTTATTTCACAGTCTGTTGGCCAAGGCAAGTCACAAAGTCAGCCCAAATCAAAAGGATAATAAAATAGATTCTCCTGATGAGAGGAATTGCAAAGTCACCTTGTAAAGAGACAGAAATAATTAGGACAATTTTGAGTTCAATCTACCACATCATCTTTGAGATATTGGCCCTGGAGAAGCTTCCTCAGAGGAATGCTGTCATCAGGCTCCCTGCCTAGATTAAATCACACTATTATAAACTTGCTCTAGGAGCCACTTCTTCATTGCAATTGGAATTTCCCATGTATTTGTGTGATTATTTGCTTATGGTCTATTTCTCCCCTCCTCACACCCATTCTCCCCAGACTTGAAGGTCAATCAGAAGCCAGTGCCCATTTGTTCTCACTGTGCCGTTCCCAGCATCTGGTACAGAGTGGGTGCTCAGTAAACATTTAATGAGTTATTTTATTTCCCATTGTGTTATTTTCTGAATACATTCCCTGTTTCCTAATAAAATGTTTTTTAAAAAGTAACCTTTGTTTATTTGGGGGAGGCAGCAAGAGGATCTTGAGTCCTGTCCACGGCAAAACCCCCAAGTGCTAAGATCATCAACTTGGGACACGTGACAAAGAAAGAAAGAATTGCACGGGGAGCCACTGGGACCTGGAAAATAGCTTTAGTTCTTAGTATATAAAGATTCAGGTGAAGTCTTTTCATTAACTGAGGAAGTGCAAGTGAGCGAGCGCGCGCGCGCACACACACACACACACACACACACCCTAGCTGACAGCGGTTTTCAACCTGTGGGTTGAGACCCTTTTGGCGGTCAAACGACCCTTTCACAGGGGTCACCTAAGACCATCCTGCATATCAGATATTTACATTACAATTTATAACAGTAGCAACATTACAGTTATGAAGTAGCAACAAAAATAATTTTATGGTTGGGTCACAACATGAGGAACTGTATTTAAAGGGCCAGAAGGTTGAGAACCATTGTGCCTAGCAGGTTATTGGGGAAAGATGAAGATAATGGGTTCTATGGTAGACGGTAGACGTGTTGAATTTCAGGTCCTTGAGAACATCCCTGAATCTAACACTTGAGAGATATCAGAAACGGAGATTTGGGAGTTAACAATGATAGTAATTTCAGCCATAGAAATAGATGAGAGTGGGCAGGAAAAGAAGAGAAAGCTGAGGATAGAAGCCAAGGACAATAATATTTAAGAGGCAAGGGGAACAAGTGAGGTGAGGTGCAGTGAGGAATGCTCACAGAAATGAAAGCAGAAGCAGTCAGCCTCAGACATTAAACGAGGAAAGAGGGTCAGGAAGGAGGAAGTGGCTGACAGCACCAAATGCAGCTGAGATGAGGCTTCAGCCCGGTAAGGCACAAAAAAGACATTTCAAAATGGCATATGCTGTTACTGTTATAAATTTTTCCCTTCAAAGGATTATTTCTATTGATGTGTATATTCTAAAAGTCTTAAATTTAATATTGCCTAAATTGCAAGGAGGCAACATACAAGTACTGCAATCCACATGTTGCCCATCTTGGGAATGAACTTCTATTTGAATGATGAGAAAAGCCTGTTCAAATTCCTGTTCCACCCCCTCCCCCCCCCCAACACACACACACACCCTCCCACCCCCGTGTGCTGTTTGAACTCTCATTTATATGCATATGTGAAAAGAGTTATTTGGGGCATTTTTCACTGCCACTCATATCAGTAAAAACATACCAGTGTAACTTAAGTATAATTTACTCCACTTAACTCAATTAAATGTCGTGTCAAAATACCTCCAAGGGGAAAAAAAAACTTCTTACAAAGTAAGACAATCTAATAAAGCAAATAGGATATGTTGAATTTCTTTTACCAAGTGAGGATGCTGCTGCCAAACCTGGTACGGCTTAATTCATTTCTTAAATAAAGGTCGACTATTAAGCTACCAACTGAAAAGTGTATAGAATTTTCTCTGGGTTCTATCTTTTGAGAGAATATTAAAGTACAATAAAATTAGAGGAACAATGAACAATGATAAAATATTGAATAAGAAATACTGCATGTACCAACTGTTAAGGATGCTCGTGTCTCCCTTTACCATTTTCTAATGTTGAGATAGTCACAAGCACAATTGTTCAGCAATTTCTAAAGGCTTTAAAAATGTTTTATTAAAAAGCTTCAAATCTATTATTTTATTATATTATATATTCATATAGAATTGAATTATAAGAAACTATAAGACATATAGTAAAAGAGAATAATCTGACTTCTACCCATAATGAGGAAGCTACATAGGCAATTTTGCCAATAATTGAAACTGTGACTACAGACTTGGACATTTCAATTCTTTTATATACCTGGGTTTGGTTTTGATTTTGCCATAAATATATTCCTGAAAAAAGAATCCATAATTTTTTAAAATATATTTTATTGATTTTTTTTACAGAGAGGAAGGGAGAGGGATAGAGAGTTAGAAACATCGATGAGAGAGAAACATCGATCAGCTGCCTCCTGCACACCCCCTACTGGGGATATGCCCGCACCAAGGTACATGCCCTTGATCGGAATCAAACCTGGGACCTTTCAGTCTGCAGGCTGATGCTCTATCCACTGAGCCAAAACGGTTTCAGCCACAGATGCTTTTAAATTTGCTGCTTATTGAAGAGAAAGTTCTGGAAGAATATTCCCTCTCTGCTGGGCTGGGATTTAAATGCATTCCAAGGAGTTCATTAGAAGAAAATTTAATATTTGTACTCAACCAGAAATTCTGATAGAATAATTTAAGAATGAGATGTTAATGAGAGCAGCACTGGGTGAATATATGCTTTGAAGCTGAATTAATATTCCTTTCAGCACGTCTTATATTAACAAACAAGGTGCACTATTATGGTCCCTGGATGAGAAGTTGAACCTTTCCAGGTGAGACATCCAATGTCCTAGATGGAAGTGGTTCCAGAGGTGCACCAAGCTCAGAGGAAGTGAGCACATCAAGCAGAAGGGAAGGAGCCCCGAGTGACCATAAGGGTGATGGATTTGAGAATTGCATCAGGAATAATCCTCACAATTGAGTTCCTCCCTTGCAGCCTTCTTATTTTTCCCAGCAATGGGCAACATTGCTTTAAGCTTAGGTTAAAGCAGAGAATGTGTGTTGGGCCTGAGCGAAAAACAGCACCGGAAGATAAATGGTAATGCTCAGGAGAAACAGGGAATAGCTACACACATATGGCCAGCCGGCTGCTGGCCCACTTCACACATCATCCTACTGTCCTTTCCCACCATCACCAGATAAGCTCCTATAAGCACAAGTGGCATCTATGGGTGAATGTGAGTGATCAGTTCCAAAGGGAGGGAGCTGGGAGACCCAGTGCTCCAACCTCACTGTCCTTCCTTCTTGCCAAACCCAAGCAAGAAGCCCACTGCTGGGGTCCAGATAGATCAGCCTCTCAGGGAAGAGTCCAGTGGATAAGGGTGAAGAGCAGATGTGGATAGAGCAAATGAATCAAATGCATAGGTTATGACTTCATTAGACTAATTTCCAAACCACTATAACCAAAAAATAAAACAAAGCACACACTTGATCAATCCAACATTATGGTACATTGTCTTCAACGATGGCGAAAGAGTTCCTCAAAGCCTATTCGCATAACCTTTTACAGCAGTGGTTCTCAACCTTCCTAATGCTGCGGCCCTTTATTACAGTTCCTCATGCTGTGGTGACCCCCAATCATAAAATTATTTTCATTGCTACTTCATAACTGTAATTTTGCTACTATTATGAATCGTAATGTAAATATCTGATATGCAGGATGTATTTTCATTGTTACAAAATGAACATAATTAAAGCATAGTGATTAATCACAAAAACAATATGTAATTATATATGTGTTTTCTGATGGTCTTAGGTGACCCCTGTGAAAGGGTCATTTGACCCCCAAAGGGTCTCGACCCACAGGTTGAGAACTGCTGCTTTACAGTGATGCTTTGCCATTCCTCCCATCAGGCAGTGGCATTTCCTTCTCTACCCTCCAAATCCAGGCTGGCCTTGTGCCTGGCTTTCGCCAGCGGAATGATGAAGCAATGTTATGGGTCTTCTGGGCTTGGTCCTCAAGCCGCCTTGTGGCTTCCCCCATCCTCATCCTAGAACACCGCTGTTGGCGAGGAGGCCCAGGTTCTCAAGGCCTTGGAGATAAGAGGCCATGTGAAGAGAGAGGACCAGCCCAGCTGAGAGTCAGCACATGTGACTGAGCTGGACATGGGACTGAGGTTCCCATGGAGCCACTGCACCTGGTGTCTCGGGCAGGACCAGCAGAAGAAATCCCCAGCTGAGCTCAGCCTGAGGTGCTGACCCACTGAATATTAAACAAATAAAATGGCAGTTGTTTGGAGTTTTGCAGTGGTTTCTCATATTGCAGCATATAAGAAATGTGTAAACTAAAAGTATGTTTGAATGGTAAGCAGAAAACAAATCCAGCATTGCTGTTTGAAAATAAAGGGACAGGAAACAACATGCTATCCAAAAAGTAATGTTAAGAGCCAAAACATAGGAGAGGTAAAAACTATTTTTAAAATAATGGATATTTCACACTGATAAATGTAATCTTGTCAGAAATATCAAAAGTCATGAACCTTTATACATCTAATGATATAATTTCAAAACATATAAAGAACTGCTTTAAAGAAAAATGGATAAAACAATTTACAAATAAATAGATTAAAAATAAATAAAAACAGTCCTAGCTGGTTTGGCTCAGTGGATAGAGCATCGGCTCACAGACTGAAGGGTCCCAGGTTCGATTTTAATCAAGGGCATGTACCTAGGTTGCAGGCTCAATCCCTGATCCCTGGCCCATGTCTCTCTGTCTCTCCCCCTCCCTTCACTCTCTCTATAAAAAAAAAAAAATCAATGGAAAAATACCCTTGGGTGAGGATTAACAAAAAAACAAAACAAAGCTGTTTTTAAAAAATAAAAAACATACATAATTAATAAATTTTATTGAAGCTATATTTTAAGAAAATCTGTACCAAACATATGGGGAAATGCATTTATATGTATCCCCATTTTTACATATTATTTCCACATAAAAAGTTTAAAGAATAAAATAATAGCATGTACCTGCCAGTGACATTCTTTGAAGGTTAACTTTTAAATGTATTTGTTTAGACGTATTTGTTTCTAAGAAATAAAATGCCAGAAAACGCAATCCCCACTTATCCCGTTAGCTCTGCCCCTCCACGGAGACAATGATTATCCTAACTAAAAGGTGAATTTTCCCTTTTGTTTCTATACTTTTACCATGTATATATGTCTCCATAAATAATATATGGCATTGTTTTATGTATTTTTAATGATACACTTCAGGGAAGCGGAAAAACTTTTCATCTATCCTCCCAGGTTCTGTGCCTGGGGCTCTGGAAATTACACTGACAAAAGACAGATTAACAAGAGAAACTGTAATTTTGCTACTGTTATGAATTGTAATGTAAATATCTGATATGCAGGATGTATTTTCATTGTTCGCGACCCACAGGTTGAGAACCGCTGCCCAGAGTCACTGTAGTGAGTGAGTAAGTCCCAGTGATTAGGTGTTAAGAGTTGTTCTCATCGTGTGAAAAGTTTGCCTGGTGACAGATGATTTCTGGACTTAGTGAGGTGATTACATTGTAAGGTATGTAAGTGTTGAGTCACTATGCCGTACACCTGAAACCCATACAATATTATATGTCAATTATATCTCAAGAAAGCTGGGGGGAAATTTAAAAAAAAATAAACCATCAGCAACAAAAAAGTGTTATTCTCTTCCTGGTAAAGAAGAAAGAGACCGGTCTTTATAAATGAAAATGTGTGCCCTATTTTTAGCCAGATTAGAGAGGGAACGAAGTTTCCTTTTCTTTCTTTCTTTCTTTCTTTCTTTCTTTCTTTCTTTCTTTCTTTCTTTCTTTCTTTCTTTCTCTGTATCTACTGTTTCTTAATTCATCTGAATGTACATCTTTCTGTGATATTTTAAATTCAAAATAAAGTAGCCAAGCTATATCTACTTATTTTTCAGCTTTAAAGGTATATTTGGCATACTGTACATACTGTATCCATTTAAAAACATTAGATCAAGATCAAGTTCATTTATTTTAGATGCTATGGTGGACGAAAGAGGCCACATGCTAACTTGACATGCTCAGGGAAGGCCTGCAGTCTTGCAAACTCAAAGACTTAAAGTAACCACAAAGGATGGTCTGAAATTAAACTTTAACTAAAAGCAGTTATGGTGGTTAGTCACCTCCTAGGCCAGTATCTTCCCTGACAAGGTTAACCTTTACCTTAGCTGAGTCTATCTGTCTTTTTGCATCTATAACATCCTTGAAATGTCAGGGTAACGTGTAACTTCCCTTTTTTCCAGACCCCTCAGGCCACACCAAATTCCGTGGGCACCAGCACAGGAGACCATAAATTCCTTCATTATTATTGTTGTCATGTTAATTGTTGACTGTTGACTTTCCTGCACCCTCTTACATCTATCGTTTCGCTTTTTATCCAATCCCAGAGGTTTCTCCGCTTTGCTTTCTCCCACCTCTCTAATCTATCACCAATGGATTTCATGTAACCCACCTACGTCTCCGTCTCCTCCTCTGATTGCAATGTATAAAAATAGATGAAAGACTGCCATTCTCCGGAGCACTATCCCAACACATTGAGGTTCTGCTTCCCAGCAATTGTCGACAGTTTGGCTCAAATAAACTCACAAAAATTCTTCTCAGGTTTGAATATTTTTACGTTAACACTATTCAAGCCTTCAAGTCAGTGATCATTCTTTTCCTGTTGAATATATAGGTTGCTTCTCATTTTCTGCCACTGCAACAATTCTGCAATGGACACCTTTGTATACACTCTTGTCTATATATGTAAAAGCATTTCCCAGAGAAGTGGATTGCTGCAGCATAGGAAATCTACATCTTCAGCCTTTTTTTTTTTTCTTTTTGGCAGGGAATTGTCAAATTGTGCTAAGAAATTGCACCAATTTACATTCCACCAGCAGTAGCTGAGATTTCTGTTTCTCACATCTTGACCAATATTTTGTATAGTTAGTTTTTTTTTTTAATCTGTGCAATCTAATGGAAGAGGTGTAGTATAGTTTAATTCAGAATCAATTCCTAGGTTGATAGTGACTTTCCCTCAGTAGCCCATTATCATATGACATCTAACATTGCAAATGAAACATATACTATCAGTGTAACTGTTATTCTTTTTAGGTGACTTATTTTTCTATCTGTAGTTTTTTACTTTTGTCTTTGACATTATACAGTTTACTGTAATGTGATTAGGTGTTGACATTTTAATTCATTCTGTGCTAGACTAAGTATCCTTAAATTAGAGCCTTTAGAACTTTCTGAAAAATTCTCAGTTGTTACCTTTTACAACATTGTCTACTGCAGGGGTCCTCAAACTGCGGCCCGCGGGCCACATGCAAATACAAATATTGTATTTGTTCCTGTTTTGTTTTTTTTTTTACTTCAAAATAAGATATGTACAGTGTGCACAGGAATTTGTTCATAGTTTTTTTTTAAAACTATAGTCCGGCCCTCCAACGGTCTGAGGGACAGTGAACTGGCCCCCTATTTAAAAAGTTTGAGGACCCCTGGTCTACAGACTTCTGTTTCAGCAACTTGGTAAATTTGGTATACCCGTGCAGGTACAGAACCATTTTTAAATGGTGGATAAAAATAGAAAAAATATATTTCAGAAATATGTTTCTCAGCTTTTGAGAAAGTAAGAGAAAACAATCAGAGGCCACTAAACACTAGAAAGTATAATTTCACAATCACTCAAACCAGTATTTAACTTGAGGGTATTTGCAGCTAGCGCAGAATCTGAAGGACAGGGTCAGACTATATGATGCCCACAAAAGCCACAACATAGTCCTAAAGATGATATGTGGTGAACTAGAAAAGACACACCTTGAAAAAAAATATTTGCCAGTTTTGTTCTTATCTCAGGGTAGAGTAGCAAGAGGGTTAAAGTCTCCTGAGTATTTGTAGCCAAGTGTTCACTCACCCAGCGTGGGGGCCCAGAGTCACACTGTTCATATGGCAAAGAAGCCCACGTTGGAATCTCCTCTAGAGGAACATACTTTAAGTACCGACCTCAAAGAATGTCAAACTAGAAAGCTTCAAGCACAGCGCTCTTTCAGTATCACGAGTTTAGCCCTCTGAAATCCATTTCAGATTTCTGACTCCCAGAACTGTAAAATGGTAAATTTATGTTGTTTTAAGCCACTAATTTTCACACACACACACACACACACACACACGCACACACGCACACATTCACATGCCAAACCCCTCACTTGATCTAATACAAGGAGAAGAAGGCAGTGACATGCCACAGTGTTCTGTCCAATTTACTACAATTTGTAATAGCATCAATAGGAAGTGAATTGTCTGGCAAAAATGCTTCCATTTTCCCTATGGACTTCGCTTTGCAGAAGGTAGCCTCCCTGACCACCTACCGGGGTAAGTGGCATTTCTTTGCCCTTTCACCAGGCAAATAGGCAGAGTTCTGTCATTGTTTTCATGTGTGACAGGCTTTTGAGGTCAGGCTTTATGCACATAGTTCAGTTCCAGCTTTCAAATCTAGACCCAGCACCCTGGGCTCTAAAAGCCTTGGCAGACTGCCCCTCGGCCTTTTTAACATCAGCTATAGGAAACATGGCAAACTTGGCATCAATCTCGCGTATGGCATTTCATTCTTTTTTTTCTGGCTTCTAGAGACTGCTTTTTCATTTTGGCTGAGCTATTTACTAAAAATATTTTGTTATATTTTGTCTTTTATTTCCAAACTAGAGGGCGATGCAGGAAATTTGTGCAAGGGGCTCAGTCCTTTCGGCTCCAGCTGCCTCAAGGCCCCTCGGCCCCACCCTCTGCCCACTGGTCTTTCGGGAAGGTCATTCAGTAGGTCATTCTGCCATCTGGTCTAATTAGCATATTCATTCGTTATTATATAGGATAACTGTTAGGTTCAAACAATATTCAAAATAAAATTATAAACTACGTAGAAGAGAGCAAAAATAAGAAAACATTAAAGCTGTGAGAGGCAAGCAGAGTGGTTGGTAATCAGAAAAATGTATAGACTTAAAAGCATAATTAGAAAAAAATGGGAGAGTAAAAATCAGCCAGTCAATCAATCAATCATCCATTCAACCCAAGAATATAGAAAAACAAGATAATAATCCAAGGAAAAAAATTAAGAAATTTAATTTAAAAATTTAAAATATATTTTTATTGATTTCAGAGAGGAAGGGAGAGGGAGAGAGAGAGAAAAACATCAATGATGAGAATGAATCATTGATTGTCTGCCTCCTACACACCCCACACTGGGGATCGAGCCCATAATCTGGGCATGTGCCCTGAGCAGGAATTGAATTGTGACCTTCTGGTTCATAGGTTGACACTTAACTACTGAGCCACACCGGCTGGGCAGGAATTAAGAAATTTAAAAGCTGAAATTGAAGATATTAAAAAAAAAAACTGGAAGGACTAATTTAATCAATAAAAACAAAATTTTTCTTGAAAGGAAGAATAAAACAGCTAGAATTTTGTCAAATAAGATCAAGAAAAAAACAGCAGAGAAAATACAATTTGAAAATGTATATAACCTACAAGTATAAAAGATATTAATTTACTGAATACTATGTAGAAATTTATATCAATAATTTATAAACCTAAGTAGTTCCTAGAAACATGTATGTTCTCAAAATTGAGTCCAAAAGATAGAACACTGAACAGATAAATAATCACCCCTAAAACCCAAAGCATGCTGTGAGGTGTATGAGGGAGTTCCTTTAATGAACAAATGAATTATGTTTTATTTAAATATGATATAAAAAACATGTAAAGTTTTCAAACTTATCTGTTACCAAAACCATGGAAATTTTATTAATAACAGTCTCATTATAAACCAATCTCACTATGAACTGATACAATAAAATGCTAGCAACTAAATTAGTACTGCATAATCGATCTATACATGTATGTTCTTAGGTGAGGAGTCTCAATGCTCTAAAGTTACCATATTTCCATTTAGTCTGTAAATTTAATGCAATCTCAATGAGACAAGTTCATAAAAAACAGAAAATAAGTACAGTAAAAAAAACTTTAAAAATTGAATCATGATGGAAGATATAACTTACCAAAATATAAAAAAGTGATTTTATGTAAAATGGGGTATTAAAAGAAAAATAGATAATAGATCACTAGAATTAAAGAGTTAAAAATTTTCCTATCTAAATAAAAATTTAAATTCTAGTATGCATACCTTTTTACCTGTCTGTAGAGAATACTCTATTAAATATATGGTGGTCAGACACTACCTCTTACTGTGAACAAATAAACTTCAGAGGAATTGAAAAGCTGGACATTAAAAAAAAGAAGCATGGCTTGGCCTGTGTGGCTCAGTGGTTGAGTGTCAACCCAGGCACCAAGAGGTCAGGGCACATGCCCTGGTTGCAGGTTCAATCCCCTGTAGGGAGCCTGCAGGAGGCAACCAATCCATGTTGATTCTCTCCATGGATGTTTCTATTTCTCTATCCTCCTCCCTTCCTCTTAAATTCAATAAAAACATATTTTTAAAAAGAAGCATAAAAGTATTCAAAGAAAATATGAAACATATTTTTAACCTTAGAGAAAGAAATAGACAAATTTGACAATCAAAAAAATGCAATAGGCCTTTAAAATAAATGACCCTTTAATGATGTTGAAAACACCAGGGATAGACTGAGATAAAATACTTGCAACACATATCATGTAAAAATGATTAATACCCAGAATAAAGCATCACTACAAATTAATAAGAAAACAGAAAGACTATGAACAGGCAATTCACAAATTAATAAACACAGTGTGATGCATGCTGTGCTGTGCTCCAGTCCTGAAGGACTTATCCCCCCAGCTGCTGAGAGGGTTGCTGCCTGCCCTCAGCTGTCAGCCCTCGCTGGGAGTTACTCTCAGTGGAAGAGTCGCCTCACCCAGGGGCATGCACATCCTTAGGCCAGCTCTATCCAATGACTTTGGGAAGCAAGGGTATAAGGGTCTGGCCACCTCGCCCGAACTCAAGACAATTCCAAAGGCCATCATAACTCCAGAGAACTATGTGTTAATCAAAAGAGCACCCCCTAATAATTTCCTGCATCCTAATCTCTATCTCGGCACCTGCAATAGCCACTGAACATAAAAAGATGCCTTACCCCAGTCCTAATTAGGGAAATACAATTTTTTAAAAAATCAAGGGTTCTCTTTTATTCGTTGGGTTGGCAACATTTTTAAAGCCTGATAGCATCCAGGGTTGATGAGAAAATAGGGTTTTCATACAGTGTCAAAACGGAAATTGGTAAAGCATTTTTGGAAAGCAATTTGCCATAACCTATCAATTCCACGTCTATGTACCTGCCTTTGAAAAATAGTAGGACATTTGTATAAAAATATATATAAAGCAGTTCACTGACATGTTTTTAATATAGAAAAGCTGAAGACAACAGTACACATAGTGTCTTGGAATCTGCTTCCCTTCCCTTGGGGAATCACCTCTGTCCCTCTCTGCTAGTGTGGGGCTGTCAATCACGGTTGCCCAAAGATGGTTAATTTTCTGTGTCAATTTGACTGGACTAAGGGATGGCCAGTTAGCTGGGAAAACATTATTTCCTGGACTGTCTGTGAGGGTGTTTCCAGAAGACATTAGCATTTGAATCAATAGACTGAATAAAGAAGATTACCTCACCAATGTGGGTAGGCATCCTGAATAAAGCAAAAAGGCTGAGGAAGGGCGGATTTGTTCTCTGCTTGAGCTCTGACAACCATCTTCTCCTGCCTGCCCTTGGACATCAGTGCTCCTGGTTTATAGGCCTTCAGACTCACACTGGGAGTTAGACCAATGGTGTCTGGGTTCTCAGGTCTGCTGCCTTAGCCTGGAACTACACCGCCAGCTTTCCTGGGCTGGTCATGAGACTCCTCAGCCTCCATAATCTCATGGGCCAACCCCTCAAAACAAATGTTTCTATATATGTCTATGTATTAGAGACCTGCCATGGAAGTGATACATAGATAGACACTGATATTTGGAAGGGGCTAGTGAGTGGAATAAAACCAAAACACATATAAAGGCTGATCAAGAAATGAAAATATTCATCTGTGAAGCAATCATTCAGTCTCCACATCCAGCTAGGCCTGAATCTTCCACTTCAATAAGCCATTAATTTCCCTTATTTTGCTACAACTAGTTTAAAACAAATTTGTAAATCTTGCAACCAAAAGAATTGATAATAATAAAAGCATAATATGCTAATTAGACCAGATGTCTTTCCGAACGACCTTCCAGACATCCTTCCGGACAACCTTCCAGACGAAGCCAGGACTGCAGGGGCCGAGGCAGAAGCAGCCACCGTGGTGGGCGGGGGCCGAGCCCCTTGCATGAATTTCGTGCATCAGGCCTCTAGTCTATAATAATAAAAGCCTAGGTGACCATCACGCCCTCATGTCATCAAAAGATGGCCACGCCCATGTCATCACAAGATAAAGGTGGCCACGCCCATGTCATCAGAAGATGGCCACCCCCACATCATCACAAGATGGCTGCCACAAAAGATGGCCACCCCTATGTTGTTATAAGATGGCCACCCTGACAATGTCACAAGATGGCCACCACAAGATGGCTGGCAGGGCAGGTGTGAGAGGGATGTCCGACTGCCGGTTTAGGCCCAATCTCTGCAGGATTGGGTCTAAACCAGCAGTCGGACATCCCTCGAGGGGTCCCAGATTGGAGAGAGTGCAGGCTAGGCTGAGGGACTGCCCCCCAGTGCACTGGGCCTCTAGTATAACATAATTTGGTGAGCATAGGGAACTAGTTGAATAAGCAATAATACCTCTGTACCAGGAGTCAGCAAACATTTTCAGTAAAGAGTCAGATAGTAGTTATTTTAGGTTCTGTAGGTCGTACTGAATAGCTATTTGACTTTGCTGTCGTGGCATCAAGCAGCCATAGACAACATGTAATTGATGAGTATGGGTGTGTTTCCATGAAACTTTATTCTCAAAAACAGGTGGCCAGCCATACTTGTCCCTCAGGAAATAGTTTGCCAACCAGTAATATACCATGGATTCTCTTTTCAAATATATTTTTTTATTGATTTCAGAGAGAAATGAAGAGGGTGAGAGAGAGAGAAACATCAGTGATGAGAGCGGTCATTGATAGGCTGCCTCCTGCATGCCCCACACTGAGGATCGAGCCTACAACCTAGGCATATGCCCCAACCAGGAACTGAACCGTGACCTCCTGGTTCATAGGTGACACTCAACCACTGAGCCACATCAGCCAGGCTATCCCTTGGAATCTTGAAGCAGTTAAAAAGTGATGTTCTATAGGTAAGTTGTGGGGTAATATTTTGTAACATAACCCTATTACTGGCATTAAGATCTTGGGTTCCTCAAGGTAGAAATCAAAAGGAAACCCCAGAGAAATTTTCAGACAGATTTTATGAAGCTTATGCTTGAGCACAGGGGAGGCAGCACAGAATAAAGGAAGGTTCTCTGACCTGGCTCTGGGCTGACTCAGCTTGGCTGCTTTCATAAGCTGGAGACAAAGCCGTCTATGGGAAAAGGTGGGCTTGTGAAGAGTGCGGGAGTGGAATTTTCCATGCCGGGGTTAGGTTACTTCCTCCTCTGTCAGGTTGCTTGGCAACTCTTTCCATGCCTTTGCTGTGGGGGCACGATGGCAGCGTGTCTCAATAGGAGCACCGCAGGAAGGTGCTATAGCACATGCAGAACAGTGGTTTTGACATCTGCTAGAAAGTGGCTAGAAGGGAGATAAGATATTTTTCATAGGAAGTGGAGGGGTATTTGCATTCTTGTGGTTGACTTATCAATGTTTTCTTTCTGGCCACCTAGTATTCCGGCAGGGGGCAGGGTGTGGCACGGTGGCCCAGCTCTGTGGTTTCTCTTATCCACTATCCTGGGCCTAGGTCTCTATGCTGTCTCAATCCCATGGCTTTTCAATCTCAGTAATTCCTTTCAACCTTCTGCATTGGAGACTTTGTACTTGCCTAGAATACTCTTCCTACAGGTACCTGCCTTGCAGGTTCCCTTCCTCCTTCAGGCTAATACTCAAATGTCTCCCAGTGAGGTTTTCTTTGGTCATACTATCTAACATTGCCAGTTCTCTCCAACACTACCTTTACCCCTTCCTGCATTATGTTTCTCTTTTGTTTTTTCCCCCACATCTAACATGCTTTATATTTTTGTACTTTGAACTCTCCAAAATGCTCTCCAACACTACCTTTACCCCTTCCTGCATTATGTTTCTCTTTTGTTTTTTCCCCCACATCTAACATGCTTTATATTTTTGTACTTTGAAATCTCCACAAGGACAGGTATTTTAATCTGTTTTATTCATTTATCCTGGGTCTGTCACATAGTAGTTGCTCAATAAATATTTGTTAAATAAATGACTAATAATGGTAACATTTATTGAGCATGTACTATGTGCACTACAACTACTAGTGGTCCTCCAGGTTGGGCATTGTAGAAAGCACCACAATGTATTATGTGTTTTAATTACATTAATCTTCACAACAACCGTTTAGAGTGGGTTCCACTATGATCTCTGCTTGATCTATATCTTGTCAAAGACAATGCTGATGCCAATTGCCCAGAGAAAGGCCAAACAACAGAAAATGTAAAGCGAAAATCTTTGGCTTTGGCTTCCAAAAAAGGTCCTTAAAACTATAGTGATGATAGCAATCTTGAAAGCCAAGGCATTTGCTTTCAAGAACTAAATTGAAGAAAAAAAAAAGTGTAAGAAGGTTTTTGTGTAGCCAAAAGCCAAGTACCCAATGGATTTGAGCATAAAGTTTATCCTTTAAATAATAGTTTGGGATGAACACCCGTCTTTTAGAAGAAGATGTTACTGGGAGACTTTCTCAGAGCAGGAGAGCTTCAGAATAAGCTCCTGGTGTGGGTCAGGAGGTGTCCCAGATCAGAAAGATCTTGGCTTCAGTTATCAGGTGTGTCCCTGAAATCCTCACAGAAAAGAACCAGGGGGGACCAGGGCATGGAGTAGTACTGACTGACTAAGATTCCAGATGGCAGGGCTGGGGCAGCCCGAAGCCCCTGGGGACACTTAGGGAGGCAGAGGGGATTGAGGGGGGCGGGGTGGGGGGAAGAGCAGATCTGAAGGGAATGGGAGTTGGGCTGAGAAGTTTCTAGAGCCTGGGGCTCCACTAGAAGAGACCGTGGAGTAATGGAGGTCATCTCAGTGCATCCCAGGAGATGAGGATGCCCACAATCCTTCAATAGTCTCCATCCCCAAGCCACAATGCGCAAACCTCCTGCCCTAGCCCTGGTTACCCCTAGGGAGAGGAGAATTTACTTTCGCTGAGTATTTACCTATCAGAAACTGAGAAAAAAAACCCTCAGAATTGACTGTGTTTATCAAGGAAGGACTCAAGTTCTCTACTATTCAGCTAAGCACGGAGCTCAGCGCTAAATGAAGTGCAGGATGAATTGAGAAAATGGCAGTTTTGTATACTTGAGATGTGGAATAGTGAAGTCAGTCCTGCTGCTCTAGTATGGAAAGATCTCAATGCAAAGCAGAAGGAAGCAAGTCAGACAACGATGTGTACAGCATTATCCCATCTATGCAAATGAGGGCAGAGAGGAAGGGGAGGGCAGACTTTCCCTTTTGGTCCATGCCCTTCTTACTGTTTGAAATTTTTATAGGAATACATTTGACTTTTTGTGTAAATATAACAATGACATTAAAAGATGCTGTGATCACGCCGCATATATATTTTTTTAACTCAAGCACCATCATTGCAGGACCACGCTCCCCTCACAGGCTGAATGGGGGGTCTTCCTCCATGCACCCCTATAGTGTTGTGGTAGCATGTGCACTACATGATGTTGAAGATGGCTGGCTTGGGGTTTTGACTTCTCCACTAAACTGAGTTCCTCAAGGGTAAGGAATCTGTCTTATCCACCTTTGTGCCCAGAATCTCCTCAAAACATATGTGATGAGTGAATGAGGAAAAAATGATAATAAACCTACTTCAGATTTCAGACTCATCCTTAAGCTCTATTGTATCAAGTTCTAAAATTGCACTATTATGACCTATTTCAAATTTGAATATGAAAGCTAAATCAGAAAGAGCGCAAATTAATAAAGGAAAAAGCAGGATTACTTATTGAAAGTTTTTTTGTTTCTGCTCTCTAAGAAAGAACCAGGTCATGTTTAAGATGAAAACACAAAGGGCATGAATATTATGGATGATCAACAGCCTCCTTCCTATCTTTAAAATTTAGGCCCCAAATTTTATGTAACAATGATTTCATTGATAGCTTCCTTTTAGTGCAACATTTGAATGTTAGCTGGCACTAAAAATACATAAGGGAATTTAAGGGTACTCCTCTAAGTCTAAGTAACCCATGAAGTCCACCTCCGCCCCTCTCAAGTTTAAGAGCCTTGAGAAAGTGACTAAGGGATGTCTGGGGTGACAGAATGGACACCAGATCATTATGACTGAAAATAAGCAGCACTCAAACTCAAACCTGAGAGAAAACTCCGGCAGAGGGCTTTGAGGTCTTTGTACACACGGCATGGAAAGTTCAGTGGATTTGCAGGTTTCTATATTACTCTCTGGGGTAAAATCAGGATGCTAAAGTGGAGGCCCCAGGTTTGGGAGGAGGGGATTGAGGAACACAGACATGTCTGAGGGATGCCGTTACTGCACACCTCCCGACCCATCGCGCTGGGGCTACTTCTGCTTACACAGGATGCCGACACCCCCCATTTCAGGAACTGAGAGAGATGTGGAGGAAGTAGAAGCAGCCTGGGTAGGAATGGGATGCTCTCCGGGACCCCTTGTTCCTCTTCCACTTCAGTTCTTCCCCCAGGCAGACGGACTGGGGTTAACCAGCGCAGACACTGGTTAGGACCAGGATACAAAGCCTTTGCCCTTTGTGAACTCTCAAGGTTATTGTTTGGTTTTTTTTCAGGGCAGTGGAGACCATCAGAAACATCCCTTCTCTGGCTCTCAGACACAGCCTTATGCTGTGATCATTTTCCTTATGCTGACCTCAGGTTACATTTCTTTGGATGTGTCTCCAATATACACATCAGTTATTTCTCCAGCTCTTCACTGTAGCATCAATGAAGCATACACTATATTTTAGAGTGAAAACACCTCCACTAAAGCATATTTTGGGGGACATTCCTCTTCAGGTGCCTTCTCATTGAGAGCAATAGGGTACCCCTTGATTACAGGAATGTTACAAAGGACAAATGAAAGAGTGACTGAGAACTTCCACTCTGTGCCCCTTTAGCCATGAGGCCGAGTTGGCCCTTTCTCCACTCCCATCTACATTAAAACATTACTGCTCCTTAAAGATGAATTATTCCTCCCCCCCCCTTGTCTTTATTATCAAGACTGTAGTTGAAGCCACCATCATGTCTTACCTGGATTCCTGAAAACATTTGTCTTCCCAACGTTGGCAGTTCTATGATTCACATAGGAGCCACTGAGATTTTTTATAAGCAAATTCTCAGCGTCCAAGTTTCCCATTGCACTTAGAATAAAATTCAGATCCTTTCAGGTCTCGGTGACCTGGCCTCCGCCTGTTTTGCCAATGCGGCTTCCTCTGAGCTCTAGAATCGAAGTTCTCACGCTGGATCGGCCCTCTCTCCAGGTCGCTGTTGGCCCATCCTTTTCTTGGCTGCTGCTTCCCATTTTAGCCTGATGTGTCTCCTCCTTGGAGAGGTTTTTTTCTCACACTCTGTTTTCTATTATTGCCCTGGGTTTATGATTCTTCAGATCCCTTACCACACTCTGTAATTATAGGAATATCTGTTTACACTCTTCCACTCTCTATCTTCTCAGACTGTGAGCTCTCTGAGGGCAGAAATCTTTCCTAGGAATCCAGTACCTAGCATGTTACTAATATTTGGCACATAGTAGGTGCAAGCAATACGTGGTGGCATGAATGCATCTTTTCTGAAGTGTCAGTGAAAACAAATACCCGAGGAAACTACAAAGCTCTTTAACAAGAGCCAGACTTAACTCGAGCAGCAGCCATAAGGGTTTGGGGCAAATTCACAGGCACCTCTCTGGGTTTCCTCCCAGCGGATCCTCCCCAGCCTCCACGTAGCTGTGGCCCCCTGGCTTCCTGCTCAGGACAGCTTGCTTTCTTCCTTTGCCAGGACAAAAAGGCTCGGGCTAACATCTGGTTCATCTGGTCTTCTCACTCAGCTTTGCCTTCTGAAGGCCACAGCGCTTTGTATGGACATTGTGACCAACAAAGAAGGAAACCTCCCTTCTTCCTCAGCATTTGAAAGACTCCCTTCAGCGCTGGGCATCTGAGTGTTGGAGGCTCCACCCCCCTCATCGTGCCACAGGTACTAAAAGGAATTCAGAGCCTACGTTTAAGACAACACTCTTGCTGAAAATTAGAAAAGATTTTTGTATGATGTTGCTGTTGGAATTTTTGTCTATGACTAACATTTAATTTTTGATTGGCTATTATCTTTTTATCAATCATTATGTTTACTTGCAAAATAAGAAAAGTTAACTTGTTCTAGCCGGTTTGACTCAGCGGA
>NW_006288437.1:257081-264767 GCF_000327345.1 Myotis davidii
TTGCAGGGTTGATCCCCAGCCCTTGTTGGGGCATGTGTGAAGGCAATCAATCAATGTATCTCTCTCACATCAGAGTTTCTCTCTCCGTCTCTCACCCTCCCATGCTCTCTAAAAACCAATGGAAAAATATCCTCAGGTAAGGATTAAAAAAAAAGCGAACTAAAATGGCTTGTGAATGAAATGAAATTTTTGATACTATATTTAAATTAAATAAACCTGACAGTATTATGTTATCTTTGATAGACATTTAATAAAATGTTAATATTAATTTTGCACTTTTCTTTTGCATTTTTTTGGTCTTCTGATCTCAACTTTTTTCCGAAACAAAACAAAACAAAAAAAAGGAATAAGAAATCATAGGCCCTAAGCATTCGGGATATGATACCTACTAGATAGAACAACATTACTTCTATTTTCTTCATATTTGTAGCCTTCCTTTTATTTAAGGATATTGTGAACTTGGGGAGCTGCCAACTTAGTTCGATAGTAACTATAATAAACAGCAAGAAGCAACTTAAAAGGCTATTCTTTCATAGTAACCTGGCTAGTGTGCAAGTGCCACTACGGTGCTAATTTTTAAGCAGGGAAAATGGCTACATTTAAAAAATTATTATGAAAGTAATGAAAATGCAAAAAATATATATTTTAAATATCATCCATAATCCAAAGTGTACCCCTGTTATATCCCAATTAAAAGTATGATGTATTTTTCTTTAGTCTTTTACATGTATATATACATACACATCCTATATAATAAAAGGGTAATATGCAAATCGACTGAACAGGAGAACGACCGGACATTATGACACACACTGACCACCAGGGGGCAGATGCTCAATGCAGAAGCTGCCCCCCTGGTGGTCAGTGTGCTCCCACAGGGGGAGTGCCACTCAGCCAGAAGCCCAGAAGCCAGGCTCATGGCTGGTGAGCACAGTGGCGGTGGCAGGAGCCTCTTCTGCCTTCACGGCAACACTAAGGATGTCTGACTGCCTGCACAGGCCCACTCCCATGGCCTGACTTGGGGAGATCAGACCAGGAAAAGAATGGAAGTAAAGGAGCTCACACAGGGGGAGCGGGCCTAAGCCGTCAGTTGGACATCCCCCGAGGGTTCCCAAACTGCAAGAAGACACAGGCCGGGCTGAGGAACCCCCCTGAGTGCACAAATCTTGTGCACCGGGCCTCTAGTTTTATATAAGACCATATCTGTATACAAATTGGTATCCTCTTTTTAAATTTTATATTAACATCATGATCATTTTGTCATTACATTTTTTGTGTGAAAATACCATTTTTTATTGGTCACACTATAACTCTGCCACATGAATCTACTATCATTCATTTCATTGCTCTCCCAACGTTGGACCTTTCTATCCTATCTAATAATAGAGAAACATGGTAATTAACCGTAACTTCTCTACCCTTCTGCTTGGCTAATCAGGGAGATATGCAAATTAACTGCCAACCAAGATGGCGGCCGGCAGCCAGGCAGCTGAAGCGAACAGGAGGCTTGCTTGCTCCAGTGATGGAGGAAGCCAAGGCTCCCCCCCTGCCACTGCTGGGCTCTGAGTTGCACTCTAAGAAACAATGTTGCAAATATAGAAGCTAAACGATCCCCAGAAACCTGCTTTCAGCCGTCAGAGCTGGAGCGAGCAGGACTGCAACAGTGTTAAAATTATAGAACCCAAACAACCCCAGAGACCTGTTTTCAGCAGCCGAGGTCTCAGAGCTGGAGCCGAGCCTCAGAGCTAAAGCCAGCTCTCAGCTCCAGTGACAGCCATAGAAGGTAAATAAATCCCAGGATTTAAAAAAAAGGAGAGGTTGGGAGCTCCAGGCCCCCGCCAGCCTGAAAACAGCCCTCAGCCCCTCACCCAACCTGGCCAGGCACCCCAGTGGGGACCCCCACCCTGACCCAGGACACCCTTCAGGGCAAACCAGCTGACCCCACCCGTGCACCAGGCCTCTACCCTATATAGTAAAAGGGTAATATGCCTCCCAGCACCGGGATCAGCGGAGCCTCCCAGCACTGGGATCAGTGGAGCTGCGAGGCCTCCTGGCCCCTGCAGCAGCGTGACAGGGGGCCGCCCCCAAACCCCCTGATCGCCCTGCGGCTCTGTGTGTGACAAGGGGCGGGGCCACCACCTCCCTATCTTCCCTGCTCTGTTCGTGACAGGGGAAGGTGCCCCAACCCCCCAATTGGCCCTACCCTGAGCATGACGGGGTGGCATCGCAACCTGCTGATCCACCCTGCTCTGTGCATGACAGGAGGTGGTGCCCCAAATCCCCAATCGGCCCTGCTCTGAGCCCGACCAGGGGCTGCACCTAGGGATTGGGCCTGCCCTCTGCCACCCAGGAGTGGGCCTAAGCCAGCAGGTCATTATCTCCCGAGGGGTCCCAGACTGTGAGAGGGAACAAGTGGGGCTGAGAGATACCCCTCCCCCAACCAGTGCATGAATTTTTGTGCACTGGGCCTCTAGTTTCTATTATAAAGGCATATATATAAGGTTATGATGCCATGGAGATTGACTCCTGTTTTCTTCTAAGCGAGCTGCTAATGTTTTCATCCTCTGCTTGGGGAGTAGAGGGGAAGGCAAGGCAGGCTGGGGCATTGTCACCCTGTGTGAGCTCCTTTACTCCCATTGTTTTCCCAGTCTGATCTCTCCACGTCAGGCCAACAAAATAGCTGCCAACTAAGTGGTAGGTTCTTGGATTGCTGCCACTGTTCTGGAGGTCCCAGCCAGCTGCAGAAGCCAAAAGAATGATCATCAATGTTTCAGATGGGTGGACAACCCCTACCAGCCGATCCAGGAGGGGTTTGGACAGCACAGACCCTCAGAACTCCCAGATGGCAAGCTGTGCTCCAGCATGTCTACAAAGTCCACTGCCCCCCAAAAGTAACTCACATGTCACAATTGGAATTCTTGGATCCCATTTATTGCATTTTGACTGGGTTTGACTGTATAGCTACACTAATAAAAGAGAAAGATGCAAACTGACCATGCCTTCACAATGCCCACCAGCCAATCAGCCACATTAACCCAACAAAGATGGCGGGTTAATTTGCATACACAGGTGCCAAGTGGCTGGGGGCATTCCACACCACCCCTGGCGCTCCGGGCCTCTGGACAGCATGGGAAGGTGGAAAGGTGGCTCCAGGCCTGAACGAAGGCAGAAAGGCTGCTCCAGCCAGAGCAAAGGTGGTGGGGGCAGCCAGTGGAAGGAAGGGCCATTCTTGCATGAATCTTTGTGCATTGGGCCTCTAGTACACTTTAATATTAGTCTTCTACAATAATACCATTTTCAAGGCAAGGCTCTGGAAATACTACAAAAGACTGAATGTCCCACATCTTGCTCAGATCTCCTCAAAGAGCAATGAAAAGCATAAGAGCTTCCAAACAGCACTAAGAACATTACTGAATTCCTCTTCTCAAGGAAGGATTCTAATTGGAATTATTCAATTGAAGAAATATATTTCTGATGGAAAACAAAACAAAACAAAACAGGGAATCCACCCTATTTTAACATCCATTTCTGGTTCTGCATACCTTAGTCAACATAACACTTTTACCACATCCTTCTAGGATAGTAAGTAAAGTTTGTTATAGTAAAATAAAGTTTAAAAAGTGACCTCAAACAGAAACATATCAGTATTGGAAACCTTTCAATCTTGCCAACATTTCCTTCTTCCTTTCTCGTGAACTTGGCTGTGGGGGCATTCCCTGCAGCTGAGATGGCTCTCTGACACCTGGATGAATGCCCCACTGGCTGGATGAAAGGGACGAGCATAGCACCCTCCTTGCCTGGCATGACTACTTGCTCATCCTGAAATGGAACTTCCTTGCTTTTCTTCCTCCAGCCAGGCCTCTGGTCACAACCCTTGTTGAATGCTGGTGGTTGAAGGGCCTCAACCATTGACAACATAAGCTGCCTGCTTCAGGCACTGAACTAAGGACATGTGCATTGTTTTATTATCATACAAACTCGAAGGAAAACAGTGATCAAACTGCTAGGTTGCTAAATCCACATAGTATTTAACCCTCAAGTTTAAATATGACGTCTAACCTAACTGAATTTCTCAGCATGGTGTTTCTGATGGAACCTTGCACAAGCATGTCCCGGTGTGGAATCTTTATTTGTAACTTTGTTGTGAGAGAGGAAAATTCCTTTTTTTCTTTCTTTCTTTAAAAAAAGTCTTGTGGTTTTATTTTTATTTCTAAAAATTTATTTTTAGAAAAAGAGAGGAAAGGAGGGAGGGGGGGGGAGAGAGAGACATCAATTTGTTGTTCCACTTATTTATGCATTCATTGGCTGACTCTTGTATGTGCCCTGACAGGGGATGGAACCCGAAATCTTGGCGTATCCTGACAATGTTCCAACCAACTGAGCTATGTGACCGGGACCTCCTTTTTTATTTCATTATCAAACCTTTGCCACAGGTGCTATGGGAAAGGGAGTATGACAGGTTCATGGGCAGGACAGAGCGTAAGTACAAAATGGATCCTGCCTTCTAAGAATTTGTCTCCCAACAAGTTAGGAAATCACATTTCTCTAGATCTCAGTTGTCTTATGTATATAATTTGAGAACTGGATTAGGTACTGTCTGAGATTGCCGGGGTCCAACCCCAGCAGGTCCAGGGGTCCCCAAAGGTGTGGACGGAGTCGGCGAAGAAGGAATGACACGGAGACAGCGTTCAGTTGATCAGCAGCCTTGCCAGGATCTCTAGCCAAGTTTTGGTCAGGATCTCCAGCGAAGTTCTGGTTAGGATCTCCAGCCAGGTTCTGTGTCCATGTTCTCTTCCAAGTTCTCCAGCCACGTTCTCCAGGTTCTCCAGCCAGGTTCTGTAGCCATGTTCTCTCGCTAGGTTCTCCAGCCAGGTTCGGTTTAGGTTCTCCAGCCAGGTTCGGTCGCCAGGTTCTGTAGCCGGGTTCTTCAGCCAGGCTCTGTCTAGGTTCTCCAACCAAATTCTGTAGCCAGGTTCTGTCCAGGATCTTTTGCCATGTTCTCTCCAGCGAAGTTCTTCTGTCTCTAAGTTCTGTGTTCTAAGTTCTGAGTTCTAAGTTCTGCCTCTAAGTTCTGTCTCCTAAGTTTTATCTCTAAGTTCTGTCTCCTGTTGTCTTGTTGCGGGGAAACAACCTTTCTCAGAGAGGTGACCTTGGTTAAAACACATAGTGCCAAGAAGGTGAGCAAATATATTAAGAACAGTATGCCATATATGCCAGGTCCCTTGAAACAGCAAGGATGGACTGGCTCCCGGCAAATTCCCCCTTTTTTATTTTTTAAATTTTAAGATGGACCGGCTCCCGGCATGAGATCATTTTTGTGACTCTAGCAGTCCTGCATCATACACACCCTGTGCAGAATATGAAGTTAGTATGAAAGGTAATTAGCAAAATCATTTAATGACCTATTATATTAAATGTCATTCAAAACAGATTAAACCACCAAAAATTCTGTCCCTTAACCATACTGTATTATATTCTTGAAAGTTGCTAACAGAGTAAATCTTAAATGTTCTCATTACATAGGAACACACATACACACACACACATACACACACAAATGGGAATTATGTGTGATGGAGGTGTTAACTAACCTTATTGTGGTAATCATTTCACACTATAGACTTCATCAAATAATCAAGTTGTACACCTTAAACTTACCCAAACTTAAATGCCAATTATATCTCAATACTGCTGAGGGGAAAGTCTATCCTTTAAAAGCCACATGTCTCCGCAACTGAAATGTCACATGGATTTTCATCTTCATGCCTACGCCTCTGCCTACTCCAAACAGACGTGATACCTTGTGCAACCATCCATAGCTTGCTGCTCTCCTACTTGAAACCTCATCTGACAGTCCATCTCCCTTTCCTGGAGGTTCAGTCAACACCTTGTCATCGCTAAATTCAGGTTTTTACCATTCACAGCAAGCCCACTGTCTTGCATTATTAACATACAATTAAGTCCAATAGAACTGTTATAGAACAAATAAAGTGCCATGGAAACACTGAAGTGAACGGATCAATTTCAACCAGGAGGCCTGCGAAAGCACCAGGGAAGAGGTAATATTTGAGCACAATTGTTTTCAAGGGCAGGACCTGGTAGAGCGGTCCATGTGGAGTGATAATGAGGCATAATCAATGATGATTCAAAATTTTTAGGCCTGGGTCTATGAACATTTGTTAAATAAATGAACTTCTGGTTGAGGTAGCTGAGTAATGTGAATGCCATTTCTAAGATAATAGAAAAATAAAGCAACATGGGGTGGGGAAGGATCTTGAACTTGATTTTAGACACTTTAAAAGGTGCTTTGTGAACAACTGTAGAGATATTAAACCAGGGACTTCTCAGGGGAGAGTGTATGGGTGACCTACACGTACTCACATTTTATCTTGTATGTAAGTAGCTCTTTATTATTTATAAAGGGCTTCTCATAGCCATTGTCTACTGATAACTTTGATTCTAACAAACATCCTATAAAGTAGGCAGGGCAGAATTATAATGAACAGCCCCAGAGTAGTCCCTACAGTGACATCAGTGTCTGACTGTTCCTTCTCTTAACAAAACCTGCAGCTCAGAGTTTAATTGATTTGTTCAAAGAAGTGGGAGAACTGTCCAACCCCATTTTCTCACTACAAATGTAGGTTTTGTTATTTTTTTTTAATTTCTAAGAGTGGTGATGGTTGAAGCTGTGGGGGAACAGACATCATTTTGGACAATGCTATGAACGGGGAAAGAACAAGAGGACTTTGGGGCAACCCTTTTGTTTTAAGAACAAAGAAAAAAAGAGGAGCAAATGAAGGTGACCACATGAGCTTTGACTCCCTGCCCCCATGAGAATAAGGTCCTTAAGGGATAAGGGTCTGTCATCTCTTGTCTCCCTGACAGAACGGAGCAGGTTATCAAACACACAGTAGGTCTCCACTATATTTGGATGGAGTAATAATGATAATAGGTAGCATGCCTGCCCAGTGGGCTGAGTCAGGGTAAGTACATAGAACAGGATCACTTTGGCAGCTTTCCTGAGATGGGCCAAGCATGGCCAGCATTGAGAAGGGCTAAATTAAGGTGTACGTGGATGAAGACAATAAACAGATTTCTGTGGAAGAAGGTGCATGGAATGGAAAAAAGGAAGGGATGTAAGGAACCCGGTGGAGAATGTGAAATAGAAGGTGCAGGTTAGGGCATGATTTTTTCTAGCCAAACCAAGGAATCCAGGGTCCTGTCTCGGGAAGGAGTGGTGGTGGGATGACAGCTCTGGCTGTGAGGTGAGAGTCTCCCTTCAGCATAAATTAAAAAGTGTGGGAAGGCCCAAATCCAGGGCCCAAAAGGCCAGATGGTTAAAGGCACAAAGGGATTAAGAAGTTCATTTCAGGGCCACTTGGGGAGGTAGCCAACGACGTTGCCAGGTCCCTTCCCCAGGCTAGGAAATCGCTGGTCTGCATGCAGCATTTCAGCTCTCACTAGCTCTCCCGAGTCCTGCCACCGGTAAGCGGCGGTTCTCTGAGCCGCCTTCCTTCTCCTGACCTCCGCCTCTGGGGCCTCCTCTCTTCCGACGCCCCCATACTTCCCATCTTTCCCTCTTTTCTCCCTGGGGAGCTAAAAGGAATGCCTTGCGGGAGTCCTCCCGCCCCCCCACACCCCTCACCCGCGCTGCACGCCGATCCCGCGGCCTCTCCGCGCTCGGTG
>NW_006288437.1:264915-265216 GCF_000327345.1 Myotis davidii
TCCCCGGCCTAGTGCGACGGTGGAGGGGACAGAGGCGGCGGCCATGGCGACCCCCGGCAACCTGGGGTCCTCCGTGCTGGCGAGCAAGACCAAGACGAAGAAGAAGCACTTCGTAGCGCAGAAAGTGAAGCTGTTTCGGGCCAGCGATCCGCTGCTCAGCGTCCTGATGTGGGGGGTAAACCACTCGGTAAGGGCTCGGGCTGCGGCAGCGGTCTCTCCTCCTCCTCCTCTTCCTCCTCGCTCCCTCCTACTGCAGCTGCTGCCGGGCGTGGAGCTCGAGCGGGGCCCTGGCCCTCCGGGT
>NW_006288437.1:265439-275049 GCF_000327345.1 Myotis davidii
CCCGCGGGGCCGGGGTGAGAACACTGGAGGTCGGGGGATCTGGACAGCAGCTTTAGTGCTTAGGTCCTTTCCCCCGTCTCCTTTAGAAACTATATTATTGGAGATAAGCACCTTTTTTTTTGACAAAGGAAAAGCCAATGTAAATATGGCCCTGGGGGTTAGCGTCTCTCACGCATCGCCCGGCCGCGGTGCCGCGGTGCGGGCTGAGGTGTGTTCCGCGGGGAGGCAGCCTCCCCGCCCTCCCCCACCTTGGGAACCAGGCCGGAGTCACCCACTGCGCAAGGGCGGCCTGGGGATGACCGCAGGAGGGGGTCTCGGCGGGCGCCAGGGAAGGCTGGCTGGAACGCGCCCGTTTTGGGGTTTCTTTGAAAGGCTGTAGGAGAAGCCTGGACAGGTTAGCTTAACGGACAGCCGGAGGTGGTGGAAGATGCGCCGCTGCGGGCTCTGCGGACTGCGGGTTGAGGGTTTGAAATAGCCTCCTACTGATCTCAATAGCGAGAAACTCCTGCCGTTTTAATCTCCTTAGGATCAGGAAACATGATAGGAGCTGTTGGCTGAGCCATGAAAGTTTAAATGAGCCTGTGAATTTTGACCATGACCTTACCCTTTGCGGTCAGTTAGCATCTGGGGGAAAGTGTAAGCTTGCTTTCCTTACGTTTGATTTCGATGTATGTCTGTGTGCCCTTTTCAGCATAATAGAAATGACAAAAAAAAAAGGTGCTGATTTTTTAAAAGAAAATTCTGAATTTAATGAAGCTGTTTAAAATGACTCAAAGCATTGCATTTTTCTTTTCTAAGTTGGGAAAAAGTTGAAAGAGTATCAGATTGACTGTGTTTGCATGGAGCGACTGTTTTTAAGAAGGCTGAGAAATGATTACTTGTATCAGCCGAATGCCTGGTCCATTGAAGTTCATTTTAACTTCCGGAGAACTTTTTTTTTTAAAGCAATTAGTAATGTAAGCTTTCTCAACAGCATGCATTACTGCACCAAGACTCTAAGTTTTAATACAGTAAATAAAATGAAATTTTTCCTATGTCTGCAACTTAGTGTTAGGTTTAATTCTGTTAGTAATTTTAAAATTCTTTATGTTAGTTCCTTTTTTAAAAAAATAATGTTAGTTCCATATTTATGGGTGCTTTTATCGCCTTCAGAGTTCTGATACTTTGTTTAGGAGAGTGCCTATGTCTGAGGGTTTAATCTAGTAAATTAGTGTCAACAATATGCTATTAAAACAGTGTGACCTCTGGGAATTAGTCTGAATTCCAGTTTACTTTAGAAAATCTTAAATTGTGCATGTTTTACTGTAATCACTTATGTTGCTACTTTATATTTATGAACTGCTACATTTGTTTTAGTTTTTTCTAATGGGAAACACTTTGAAACTACTTAAGGTTTATAAAAGTATGATTTGCAGATAGTACATTTTGTGTTATTTAATTATTTTTTGCTTTCAAGAAAAGTTAGCAATTCTGTTTAGTCATCCAGAGAGTCAAGTTTCCATAGCATGTAACGCAACCATGTTATTCATTCAGCAAATACGTATTAGGAACAAAAAAACACCAACCACTGTGCAAAGATTGCTAAAAATGCCACTCATATTTTTGTCCAAGTATTTTTGAGGGCATTGAGCTGACATAAAAAAAGTTTATTTCACAGTCTTCTTTTTCGAAATACCTATTTTCTTTGTTGTTTTTGAACAAAAAAAATGAAGTGTATATAAAAATGAAATCTAAGCATTTAGATGCCATGTGTTTCTGGTTGATTTTAGTTTAGGGAACAAAGTTTAACATTAGGTAAATACTTTTATATGACCTTGTGTGCGCCAAAGTCCATATTATAATATGAGAGTAAGTAGGTCAGCGTTATTAAGGAGCAAGCACAGTGTTGTATATGAATGGGATATTTGAGAAAGCACAGCTGAGGAGGAACAGATCATTCAAATCCAGAGTCTTTTCCTACATTTCTAATGTGATCAGAGTAACAGGAAAGGATTGCCAGCAAAAGAGCAATATGATGCTCTTAAAATTCATCTGGACTTGTCTTAAGGACAGTTAGAAATAACCAGACTTTTGGAACAGTAAAGGGGAACTGAATATGTATTTTATCATGCATGCATCTTCTCAGGAGTTGAGAACTTCTGCATACAATGGTAATATGCTAATTGGATCTGTGTACTACTTCTCTAATTCTGTTGACCTTGGGCATGTTGACTAGTTTTTGCATCAATGTTTGCATCTGTGAAGTAAGGTGATTGGACTGGATGATTTCCAAGTTTTTTTTCCCTAACTTCAAGATTCAACTATTTTTAGAGTCTACTAGGTTTAAAGCATTATATATTAGGATGCACAGACTAGGGGTAATAATAGTATTTAATACAAGAGTCATTGCTATTATAACCTTGCAACAGCATTCAGCAAATTTTCAAGGCCATGACTAGAGGGAAGGAAATTGGTAGTGACTGGGAGAGATGTGTGAATTAAGAGCTTATTGGATTGACTGTAGTTGGACTACATTGCAGTCTATTAAGTCAAAGTCTACTTGATTGAAATGTAAAAATTTGCAACCAAGGCAGGAATTTTCAAATCCATTGTGGTTATAATTCTCAATCAGAATAATACTGACTTTGTGTGGTTAATTTGATATGTTACTGCTTTCCAATTTAAAATACCCATCAGTAAATGGATCACTGCCAATTTTTAAGCATTTTAAGCAGAGAATATAATTGAATACATAGAGGAAAAGACAATTTAAGAAGGCAATTTTGCCTTATTATATTTGGAATTAAACTAAAAATGATCAGACAGTTAGCTTCTTAAAATTATATTTTAATAGTGTGTGGAGCATGAAGAATGATCTGAGCTAAGACTTGTTTTAAACATATTCGAAAAGATATTTATGCATAGTGAAATGTGAGCCTTTTAGATTATATTTAAAAACCTATTTAAATATCTAGAGGAAGACATTATCCGTATAGAAAAATTTTGAAGGATATAAAATTTGTTTAAAACAATGTAGTATTTAGAAGTAGCCATTATTAATATTAGAGTCTCTTGGCTGCAAGCCATAGAAACGCAAATGAATTTAGGCAAAAATTGAAAATATTCAGGAGTTTTGGAGGTCTATATGGGGAGGTGAGGGTTAGTAACCAAACCAGGAGAAGGACAGGAATGGTGCTGGGCTTCCAGAACCATGGGAACCAGTGCTTCTTGAGTGCTGCTGGGACTTTTCTGTCTTTTTTTTTTTTTTTAAAGAAATGGGAAGATAGAGAACATCAAGTTTTGTTGTTCCACTTGTTTATGTACTCATTAGTTGACTCTTGTATGTGCCTGCATGCCTGACTGGGGATCGAACCCATAACCTTGGCTTACTGCCCCAATGCTCTAACCAACTGAGCTACCCAGCTCAGTTTTTGGCTTAATTCTTTCTCATCGCTGACAGGGCAGGGAACTAATGGCTCCTGAATTACATTTTGTACTTTCTGCCCCACAAAGGGACTTTCTGTCTCTGGTTCCGTTATAAAAATCCCATGGAAGGATTTCGACTGGGTTGACTTCGGTCACTCTCGGCCACCCCCGGGAACTGAGCAGTGGTATAAAGGGGGCAGCTTCTGCCTGGTGGAGTTGGGGGAAGAACAGTTCCTCAAAGAAGGGAGAGGGCCTCACAGGCAGGGTGCCTGTCCTCATGAGAGAGCGGGGTTGTATATCTTGGTGCTGTGTGCCACATTCTGTGTGTTTTGGTGAATATGTGGTTTTCTGGGTAGAATATTCACAGCTTTCATTATATTCTCAATGAGTCTGGGACTTGAAATAGGTACATAACTGCATTGGAGAAATAGTGATGTCCTTTAGGTTTGTGGGCTTATATTTGAGCACTGGAAAAGGCAAAAGAAACCCAGATTTTAAAATGAAATATATGACTATGAAATACTAACGGAATAGAACACAGTAAGGCAATTAAAATAATAACTAGCTGGACATTAGATGAAACTCATGGAATAAATGGGACCCAACTAATCATTCACTCAAGAAGAATCTCACAGCCGAAACCGGTTTGGCTCAGCGGATAGAGCGTCGGCCTGCAGACTGAAAGGTCCCGGGTTCGATTCCGGTCAAGGGCATGTACCTGGGTTGCGGGCACATCCCCAGTGGGGGGCGTGCAGGAGGCAGCTGATCGATGTTTCTCTCTCATTGATGTTTCTAACTCTCTATCTCTCTCCCTTCCTCTCTGTGAAAAATCAGTAAAATATATATTTTAAAAAAAAAGAACAATCTCACACTATTTTCCTTCCCCTTGTGGAGGAGAGAAGAATGCTAGCAGACATACGCTAAGTCTATGGTCAGGGAAATCGTTTCAGAACCCCTAAAATATGGGGTAATGGCCTGAGAACAGAATACATTTCTTCTCAAATACCTCAGAGTGAACCGGACTATTTAAGAATGATGCACATGGCAGGACAATGATTTCTCTTTCTACCGCGGGATTGTCTGCTATGCCTTTCGAAAGATTTTTCAGCAAGAATTGTGATAAACAAAATCTACCTTAAGTTGATTAAAAAATGCAGTCAACCAGAGTAATTAGTTCTGGCAACATACCCTTTGAAATGTAAATTTTGGAACTGAAGGGAGTTGGTGTAGTTTGACAAAATGGTTTGTGGTCAGACAGATTAGCTTCACATCCTGCCCTTTGGGCGCTTTGAGCAGATAGATGATTTCTCCATTTGAGCCCCAGTGTACTCTTTCTGAAAATGGAGATGATGGTGGTTGCCTCACAGGATTATTTTGAGGGTCAAGTAAGATTATATATTTAAACCCTGGCACTGGCCCAGCCGCCGTAGCTCAGTGGTTGAGCGTTGACCTGTGAACTAGGAGATCACGGTTTGATTCTCTGTCATAACACATGTCCCAGTTGTGGGCTCGATCCCCAGTGTGGGGTGTGCAAGAGGCAGCCAATCAGTGATTCACTCTCATCATTGATGTTTCTGTCTCCTCCCTTTCTCTCTGAAATCAATAAAATAGAATAGAATAAAATAAAACCTGGCCTGTAATGAGCACATTTTGGGGATTTAGTAATTGACACCTAGAAATGATCAATTTCAGATGCATTTAGACTGGTAGCATATTAATAGGCACTAGACATATGTTTCTCAAAATATAATGTGTGTATTCATCTCTTGGGGACACTTAAGAAATGCAGATTCTGACTCATGTCTGGGGTAAGTCCTGTTCTTAGGTGATTTTTATCATGTTCTTAGGTGATACTGATGCTGCTGGTCCACGAGCTATACTTGAAGTAGCGAGACAAAAGAAATCATGTTGAAATAAGGAGAAATATTCCAGCTTCGTCCCCTGATTGCATGTGATGAATCCTTGGAACAAAGGTGTCCCATATTAGAGTTACAAAAGTTAAGAGAAGGAATTGTGTGTTGAAAAAGGATAAAAAAATATTGTTTTTGACTTAAGAAATGTTGAATTGCAGGTGATGCTGAGTGGATATTGTAGTGACAGTGCCCACCCGTGGGGTGTTGGAAGGTGGCATTGGAACTCAGGAGCAAGGGTGGGGTGGGGATGGAGGGTTGAGAATTGTCCAAGGGGGTGAATGGGTCTCTGAGGGAGAAGCTGGAGCCCTGGAATACTGGCTTTGAGGGAAGGAATGAGGAAGAAGAAACAGAACCCAAGAGAGAACTCAGCAAGAAGGCTGGCAAAATCAGATGCTCCAGAGATCACGGTGTTAGTTCATGGATGTACTTTTTGAGATAGTGGGTTAGTGTGTGTGTGTGTGTGTGTGTGTGTGTGTGTGTGTGTGTGGTAGGTGAAAGATGCTGTTTTATTTAGGAATACCTAGATATTTTCCTTGACTACATTTCTTCCTTTCCATTGTCACCTCTACCAATCCTAACCAGATTTATTTCCCTCTTTCTGTTAAAAATGCCTTCTAGCCTATTTCCCTGTTTCTCATCCACATTTCCATTTTGCCATGGACCCCTTCAACAGCCTGGTGAAGGCTATGGTCCCTTTCTTAAATAATGCTTTTGAATGAATAAATGAACATAGTACATAGGACATATACTATCAAGTTCACAGATCTCCTGAGCTCTATCCAGGGACCAGTTAAGAATAAGGAGGGGTGTTATGGGGTGGGAAATGGGGGAGAGCATGCAGTAACCGGGAAGGATACTACATAGTAGGAACGTAACACAGGCTGAATTAATTGCCTGCTGAGACCACAGTGCTAGTAAGTAGGTGGTGTGATTCAAACTTAAACCCTTAACCACTGAGCGGTGCTGCCTGGACATGCCTGTGAATTATTCATTTCTTTGAGATCTTTTCTTTCCTTAGTCTTAAAAACTTTGACCGACAGGGTACAGTGTTCCTCCCCGTCTCCACAAGAGATACATTTCAAGACCTTTGAGGATGCCTGAAGCCATGGATAGTACCAAGCCCCAAAAGTACCATTTAATTTATAAATCAGTCAGACTAAGAGATTAACAACAGTAACTAATAATAAAACAGAACAATGATAACAATATACTGTAATAAAAGTTACATGAATGCGGTCTTTCTCCCTCTGTCTCTGTCCCTCTCTCCGTGTCTCTGTCTCTTTCTCTCCTGACCTGATAACTGAGGTGGGTATGAAGTGACTAACTGGGGTACTGGATATGCTAGTCAAAGGGGTGATTCACATCCTGGGCGGGATCGAGCAGGAAGGTCTTTATTTCTGGGCCGCTCTTGGCCACAGGTAGTGAAACTGGGGAAAGCAGAGCCATGGCTCAGGAGTGGCTACTCTATTAGCTATTAATATGGAGGAAAACTATTTGAAAACACCTTTTCCTTTACAGAAAGTCATTGCTTATGTTCAGAGCATGTAGGAAGTGTGTGTGTGTGTGTGTGTGTGTGTGTGTGTGTGTGTGTGTAATATATTCATGAAGAGTGTTGTAGGGAGTTTTAAAACAGTAACTTACCTAAAGATAAGGCTTTACATTCAAAGTAAGTCTTTGTAGCCACACTGGCCAGGGCTACTTTTTAAAATTTTTTTTTAATAAAAGGAGATAATAATAGTACCTATTATAGAGGGTTGATATTGTGGATTAAATAAGTTAATACTTGTGAAATATCTAAAGAGTTGCTGGCATATGCTAAGTTCTTAGTAAATGTTAGCTGTCATTATTATTTAAAAATAGTTTAAATGATAAAACATGTTAAATTAATTGTTATCTTGAGCTGGTTCATATATGTGAAGTCACCGTTGCACTTGACATTTGTGTGCGTCTTTAAGTCATATATTATTCATTTTAGAATTACCTTTGTGCCCTTGCTTCAGTTTCTGCGTCTGTTTTGTTAAAACGTTCTTTCTTATATTTTTAATGATTCTACTAGTGATCAGGTTGTGTGAGGTGTTTAGATTCATTTAATTTAGTTCAGATTCCTTAGTTGCAAGTTATGTCAGCTATTGATTTGATAGTTTACCTTTTTTAAACATAAAAGACGCTGTGCAAGATGCTTGGGCTGGAAAATGAATCGATTATAGACCCTGCCCTCAAGTTGCTTATAAGTGCAGAGGAAATGGGTATATGTACAGGGCGGCACAAAAGCATGTTAACTGTTGTTCATATGAAAAATAATATAATAATAAAAAATAATACAAGAATAAATCCCGTGTTTTGTGTACTTACCACCCACCCTGTATAAACAACAGGAGTGATGAGGGTACTGGCTAGTCAGAGGATAAGCCTCACAAAGGAGACATTTGCGTAGGGGAGGAATGGAGATGAGGGCGCTGGGACAGCTGGTGGAAAGGCCAGTGCTGGCTGGTGTGTTTAGGGAACTGCAGGGAAGCCTGTGTGGCTGGAGCAGAGTGAGAAATGGGGCGAGGGGTGGGAGATGGAGGCCGGGACTGGGTTATGGTTACTTCTCCCAGGACTCTTGGAGAAGGGCTCAGGGAGTTGGCGTATAATCTTCCAGCTGAAGAAGGCAAAGAAAGGCATATGTGGCCAAGGGGTCCACGCCGGCGAAAGGCAGCAGGCTGAGTGGAAGATGTAGGCGGTCTGGTATGGCTATTCACTCAGCCTTACTCACAGAACCGTGGCATCCGCTGTTGCCTGGAGCCCGTTAGAAAGGCAGGGTGGTGGGCCCTGCACACAGTCTGGAGCAGGAAATTCATTTTAACAAGACAGGTAATTTGTAAACATTCTAGTTTTGAGAGGCACTGGCTAGGGTAAATCTTTGGTTTCAAACCCTGGGGTTTCTTGGAGGTGCCTAAGAGGCTGTGTGCAGAGGGCTGAGCTGATGGGAGAATTGATCCTCTACCTCAGCTTCATCCAGAGCAACTCCTTTTGCCCTCTCCAACTCCTCCTCCTCCTCCTCCTCCTCCTCCTCTTCTTCCTACCCCTTCTTCCTGCTTCCTTTTCTCACAGAATACATACTGTTTTATATCCAGGGGGAATATGTACAGGGGCAAAAAGTTTCTGCCACCAAGAAGAAAACCACAGAGATAAATTCTGGGAAATGTTAGAAGATGGTTGAGAAGGTATTTTTGAGGCCAGATTTCAAAGGGCCCATAACTGATGTTTGCCAGAGAAAAACGTAAAAACAGTTTTGACAAGGGCCCCTTTAAGATGTACCATAACTCTCAAGTGGTACTTAGCCCTGAAATTTTTACTATTCCCACTGGCATGTTCTGTGCTCTTTGAAACTATTTCTTACTCCCGCCTCCCCCGCCCCCCAAACTTGCATCTAGTGTTTCGTGTCTTCGCCCTCCCACAGCCGGTCATCTTTAGAAAACATTGACCAGAGAAGCCACCCACTTCCGTTCTTCCTATCACCCAGTCTGCTGACTTTAGCACAGCGGAGTTCCTCAGCCTGCAGACAGGCTGGAGGGCTCCACTGTGGTTTGGGAGCTTCTAGTCACACATGGCTATTTAAATCTCATTTAATTAAAATTAAACCTAAGATTCAGTCTCATATCAAGTGCTCAGCAGGGTAATGAGGGCGACGGGTGCTGTATCAGATGTGTGGATAGACTCTCCATCCTTACAGCACTCTGTTGGACGGCACTTGCTGCTTGGGGCCTCCCAGCTTGGAAACAAAACCAACAGCCACAGCAGCAAAAAACGTGCCTTTGATGTCACGTCTCTCACTGTAGCCTTGTCCGTTCTGTTTCTGTGTTCCTTTTTGCAGCAGACATTGAGAAGTCTTGTCCAAAGCTGTCGCCTCCTGTGTCTATAGCTGCTGTCCCCCTTCACCACCGGACACTATATCTGTGTCATCCGCCAACCTGGCTCTCATCCTCACCACGGCCAGGAAACTGCTCTTGTCGGTATCACCAGGTCCATTGGTGTTCATGTTTTTAAATCCAGGAGTGGTGCTGTATTTATTGTCTTCTCTTATTTTCCTTCTGCCTCATTAGCCATTCTGTCTTAGATGCCTATCAGGTTTTTCTCCTTCATACAATTCAAAATGCTGGAATGCCCCAGGATTCTGGCCAGGGTCTTCTTCTATCATGTATACGTTTTATCTGCCTGGTCTTATTCTTTTTTTTTCTTTTTAAATATATTTTATTGATTTTTCACAGAGAGGAAGGGAGAGAGACAGAGAGCCAGAAACATCGATGAGA
>NW_006288437.1:275115-285405 GCF_000327345.1 Myotis davidii
CCAAACCGGTTTCGGCAGCCTGGTCTTATTCTTATGTAGTCTCGTAGCTTTATGCTGATGATTGAGACATTTTTGTCTTTTTGTAACTCTGACTTCCCTGACAGGCCCCATAATCACTTTCTCACCACATATCTTCACTTGAATACCTAATAGGCCTCTCAAATGTGTGTCCCAACAGGACTCTCAGCTTCCTCCCCCTGCTCTGCCGCCTCCTGTCCTGCCCTAAACCAGTTTAGTCCCCATTTCCAGTAAACAGCCAGAAACCTGGGAACCAACCTTTATGCCTCCCTTTTCGCCAGCACTTTTATTTTTGAGCTCCAAATGTTCATACTCCTCTCATTTAAATTCTCTTTCTCTAGAACTCAGCAGTAGCCTGTAGGTCTCCCTGTTATCACCCTTGCCCTGTTTCAATCCAAATCCTCTACAGCGGCGGCAGAATGGTCTTTCTGAAATGCAAATATCATGTCACTTCAGTGAACCTTCCAGAGGCTTCCCGTTCCACGGCCAGTATGGCTTGCAAGGTCTTCCTGGCCTGGCCTCCGTTTCCCTCTTTGCCCTCAGCCCTTACCACTCTCTTCGTGACTTCTTCTTTTTCTCTTCCTTAAACAAGCCACGCTCAGAGCAGCCACAGAGCTTCTGCCTTTATTTTCCTCTTTGGAGTGGCTGGCCCCTGCTTGTCATTTTAGTCTCTCCGCTAAAAGGGTTGCCTTTTATGGCCTTTCTGACCTCCTCATCTAAAATAGTCCCTTCACTGTCCTATTATTCGTTTATTTTCTCTGTGATACTTAACACTCGGAAACTGAGTTGTTTGCATGTTTGTTGTTGATCTCCCCAGCGAGGGTGTTGCGTTCCACAGCAGCCGAGACTGTCTTATTTGCTGCCTAATCCTTGCACTTAGAACGGTACATAGTAGGCGCCCAGTAAATGTTGAGTGAGTCAATGGAGCTGGGGTGCTATGAACTGTAGGCCATGAGTGCTCAACTGGTGGACCCTGAGCCCCCCCGTCATCACCATGTGAAACTTATTTTTGCTAAGAGTGAGCTGAGGATTTAAGAGCATTTTGCTGCGCAGCTTGTGCAATGCATTAGAGTTGGGGAAACGGTGCTGCAAGTTGGTGATAAGAGGTGTGGGGTAACTGGGAGCTGACATCAGAGAAAGAGCTATGTTTACAGCAACATGCGAGACCTTTGCCTTGTGATTATAGCAGAGAAGGGTCAGAGAGGAAACAGCTTGTCGTAGAAAGTCACCAAGTAAATCATGGGAAGACTATGGACGCGCTTCTAAAGAGTCAGAGACATTCCATCGGAGAGCGTGCTGCAGTGTCATTTCTGATTTATTCCACATCGTTTGGACTTTTTAATGGCTTCCATTATGGCTCTACAAATTCTAGTATTCAGAAGTTAAATTTCAGATGTTTTAAACATTGTAAGAATAGTGATAATTCCAGTATCTCAAATCTGTATGGGTCTCTTTCTACCGTGTTATGTTTTTTGCTGGTTCTTAAATGGGGCCTCATTTCTATACTTATTGGTAATTTTTGGCTGAGAGCTGCTCATTTCCCTTGGACAGTTATTTGGGGAGGATTCTTTGAGTCTGAGGGTGAAAGTGTGTTTCTCTAGAGAGGACTGTTTGTTCTCAGGTGGCTAGGGCTGCTATATACCAAAGCCTTTTTAAACTAAACTTGCAGCTTGAAATTTTTTTTGAACCTCCTCAGAATATACATTTGAGCAGCAGTTTCCTGGGGGTGGAATGGTTTATATTTGGTCTGCCCTTACCCTGAAGGTGTGACCATCCTGGGTCCTACCCTTATGAAGAAAGGGTTTCCTGTTAACGGGCCTGCGGCATTTTCAGGGAGCCAGCCGATCTTTCTTCGGGTGCCATTACGCTTCCCCTCTTGTATTTTTATGGTTGTATGTATACTTCTCTTGCAGATATTCCTATTGAAATTGCTTCTGTTTGCTTTATTTTCTGCAGGCTTGGTTATTTAGGATTAGAATCATATCCGTAAGCTGAGACATCTGAACATGCAGAGCTTACTGTTGTTTGTCATTGTAATAAACACACGTTGGTTTTGTTGGTCACCCTCAACTTTGAGAAAGGTATTCTATATTAATCAACTCAAGAATGACCTGTGTAACATGGCATACCACATAACCTGCACACAGGTGCCGGGAGGAGGGGTGGGTGGGGACTGAAATCAGTATTGCCACCAGCTCACTATGGAGACGGCTGCGTTAGCCAGAAACGTGGACCCTTTTTGTCATTTGCCTGCACAGAGGGAGCTCATTTTAAGATGTGCATAGGGGTGCCCTCTGTACTAGCAGCCACCCTGCTTTGCTCTGCATCCAGAATTTCTCGCGTCAGATTCCTAAACGTTGGTATCCTTAAGGAAGCCTTCAGGTGGTGTTTAGGTTGGATAAAAGGAAAAAAATCGTGGTTTATAAAGTCCCCTTACAAATTTGAATCTGCTCTAGAAATTGCATGATTATGTTGTCTTTTCTGCTACATGCATGCTTCTATAATGCAAATTAGTTTACACAAGATTGGTAAATAGGGACTGATGACATATGATGTGGAAATTGGTCCAGGCACAATTTTCCTTGAACATGTCACTGAACAGGAAACGGCAGCTGGATACACTAGGACAGTACACAGCATGGCCAAAGGCAGCAGACCAGGTCCAACAACAGGTCTGTGCCTTGCTCACTCATCTTGGTTCATCCTCTTGACTCAGGGGGCCAGGTGCTTGGTCTTGGAAGTACTAATTTCATGGTCTCTCCAATCTTTGTGTGTTTTGTCCTAGTCTGTATAACTTGGGAGCTCAGTCATTTCTTACAATCATTCCTTTTCATTGAGTGATCTTCACAATGTATGTTTAAAGATAAAGTTCATTTTGCATTTATTAGGAATTACATAATTTTAAAGCCTGAAATATGTATTTTTAATATTTTTTAAGTGTTGTTCCATAGGTTTTGAGTGTCTGCTTGAAATCTGGTTTTAGTATGTATTCAGAACTTAGTTTACATATAATATTATAAATAGAAACATTTGTATACACAGTTTATTTTGCATAACTATATGGAATTCCCCAACTCACCCCAAAACACACAGTCATTGTCATTGCTTTGTTTCCAGGGGTAACCAGGTATAAATGTGATAGAAGCCTTGCTGACTGAGACATCCATACTCCTAAAAAATTTGAAGACATTGATCTACTGGTAAACAAGCAGAAATTTAATTTCTTTATGGGCCTCTTGAATTTCTTCAGTAACCCTCCTGCTACCTGACCATGCTGCCCACCCCACCGCCCCCTTCACACTCTCAGGTGTCTGGTTTGCTCATATATCTTTCACAAGTTGATCCAGACTTCTTAAGTTTCCATGCTCCCAAATTACCTGTCTCACTGCGCTACTAATCGGCTTTATCTTCTTGAAAATTTGCTCTAGCTTCCTTCTATGCCCAGAAACCTGAGAAAAAAACCTTCTTTTCAATTGACCTCTCTCTCATAGAACCCAACTTGGAATATGTTTCCCCATAGAAACTAGCCAACTTACAAATGAACATTTGGAACACAACCTATTCATAAATTAGATTCTGCTTGCACATAGGTGAAAAGTTCAAATGCTTTGGCATGGAAAGAATTGTCCAGAAACAATTATGATAAACCCATAAAGCACTTTTTTTTTTTTTTGCATCTGAGCCAAAGTAGGAGGGCAGGAGCAACGTTAAGAGATATTTTAATAATAATAATAATAATAATAATAATAATAATAAAGCTGAGAAAAAGCTAGTGTATACCTTTGTCTTACTTTTCTTTTTTATCTTGCAGTTTTGACATCAGATATTCATAAATTTAAAACATGACAATGAAGATTTGACCCAGTAGTTAGCTCATAGTGAATATTTTTATTCTGTGTTATATGAAACTTCTTTCTTATTTTTATTTAGATGAACTAGAAACATTCATGGTTTCAGTGAAATTTAAATTCTAAGTACAGAGGAGAGATGTGTATATGTATATATTTATATATGTGTGTGTGTGCATAGTAAATTTCCTGTATGAAAAACTTGAAAAATAGTGACAAATACATGAAAAAATCACCATAATCATTTTATTCAGGAACAATATGTATTAATATTTTGGTGTGTATCTTGCCAATATCTTTTTTAAAAGTCTTTCTGAGATTATACTATCTATAATTTCCCCATCTCTGTATATTTCCTCATATCCTGTACTCTTCATAATGATATATTTTTAAATACTGTGCAGTAGTCTAGGGAAGTTTTAATAACCTCTGAGCCTATATGGTTCCAGGTTTTTGCAACTGTAAATAATGCTGCTAGCAACATTTCCCTGTATGAAAAAATTTTTTTATTTGGGGAAGCACTTGGCTCTTGGTACATGTTGCCGGGTGGATTGCTAATCCAGAATGAGCAGTTGGTTATACAGTCTTACCACTTCCCATTTGACTTGACCTATGGATAATTCAGATGAAACTGTTCAGAAGATGTAATGTGACATCCACCGGAGTCCCAGGCTGAGTGCCCTCACCCTCTGGAGTTCTGTTGTGGACTTGGAGCTTGATTCTGCCTGCTGTCCACTCCGCTCTGCATTATCTGCTGTAAACATGCCAGTCACCTGTGCTGACTTTACAGACAGTCTGCAGCCTGGCAGGGCCAGGTAGAAAAGTTGTAGCCAGGTAGGGGAGGAAGTCACTGTGACGACCTGGCTGCTTTCTGTTTGGATAACTGGTATTTAAAACGGAGAAAGCCATGTGATTTTATTTTCAGCAGAAGTGAGTGAGTATATTGCGTATTTTCATAATAAAATAAAAATCCCCCCTGTTTTAATATTTAACTTACCTATGTATTAAAAATTAACATTTTTCTTTTGCTGAAGAAAAGCCCCCGAGAACATTGAAGACACGTGAAAGGACAGAGGCAGATCTTATGAAGCAAAGCCATCCAGACGCAGTTGTATCACCCGTGTGAATGTCTTTTACTGTGACAGTGGGAGCTACAGTTGCCAATTTTCAGGAGACCTAAATTACTATTTCAGATGGATGCAGGCTTTAAATTGGCCCCTGGATAGCACATTTCTTTTAAAATTGAACCTTAATTGATTTTGATTTTTTAAAGCTTGAATTAAGTAGAAAATTAAGGGCTTTTTATAATTAAAGATGGTAATATATATTTAACTTGGATGATTACCTAATAGAGAATTATTTATACCCTATTATTATTTTTAAATATTTAGTGTTTGCCACAAAAAGCAGAAAATATTCTGTCTTGTTGTTGAATTCTCTTTAATTCATATTTTATAAGTCACAGACCATTCTGAACAGGTTTGGGGAAGTTAGTGAAAACATAGCCAGTATGATTTGTTAGTATTAACAAAATATATGCAGTTTTTTTTATTCATTTCTAAATTGGAATTTTTAGAATTATGAATATAAATATTTATGCTCTTTCTGTTTTGAAGAAAGTACCTTATTTCCTTATGTGAAAAATTTATGCAAGAGTTCAAAAAAGCTCCAGGAATAGAGTAATATTTTGAATGGAATTAATTGTTTTTCACTTAACCAGAGTGGCCAAATACTATTTCAGCACAGATTTAGTCCCATTTCTGGACTTCCAAAACAAGAGACTATTTACGAATTCATTTCAGTTTGGGTATTTATAAGAAGAAAAGACTGTTCTGATGGCTGTGGAGTAGTCCTAAACACTGCGGTAAACCGTCTTGACTTACTTATATCTGTTGGATACACCAGCTGAAGGCAGTCCCTTTTATCCTGTGTTTCCATAAGCAACAAAAACCCAAATACAGATCTTTTATAATAAACAAATTGGAAATAATATAAATATCCGTTAGTGTGATATTTGGACTAAATAACATTCAGTGTATTTGTATACTGAAGTCCTTTGTGGCCATGAAACATGTTTAGGCAGTTGACGTTCTGTGGAGAAGTGACTGTGATATGTAGCTGTGTGTTTTAAAAATAGTACATGTCTCTCTGAGGATTATAGATGATTTTTTACTTTCTATTTATATCCTTTTACAGTTTTTTAAAATATTGAGCATGCATTATACTTCTATAACTAGGAAATCAAGGCATGTTCTTATGTATGACGGTTGGGAAGAAATCTTGCACATGTTGAATTGATGAGGCAGAAAACACTTGTAAATTTCTGCTTGAAACTAGTTATAGTTGCTAGATAAAAGGGATTATTTTTCTTTGGGTAGCCATCCAGGAAATCCTTTGATTTAAAAACATTATTGATTATATTGGAGGTGGTGATTAAATAAAAAATGATTACAAAAGCTTTTTGTAGGCTTACTTTTTGCAGGCTTGGGAAAAATACAAAGATAAACTGCAGTGATTACCAGTGATTTACCTGTAGGTATCCAAGTTCTTATTGAGCATATGCCCTCCATACATGAATTTTTATTTAAATATATCATGCATGTACTATGTGTAGATGAATTTGTATCATTTAAAAAATCCTTGCTGAACACTTGGGGATAAAGCACTTTGAAAGACTGGTCCTAGTCCTGGTCGGTTTGGCTCAGTGGATAGAGCATCAGCTTGGGGGCCAGCGGGTCCTGGGTTTGATTCCAGTCAAGGGCATGCACCTTTGTTGTTGGTTGGGGCTTGTGCTGGAGGCAACCAGTCAATGTGTTTCACATCGATGTTTTTCTCTGTCTTTCCCCCTCTCTTCCACTCTCCCTGAAAATCAATGGAAAAATATCCTCAGGTGAGGATTAACAACAACAACAACAACAACAAAGAAAGCCTGGTCCTACATTCGGTTATTTTGCTATTTGGCTTTATATTTCAAAATAGCTAAAAAAAAAAAAAAATAGTTACCTCACAAAGATATATTGATCTGAATGACTAAAAGTACATTATTGACTAAATTTATGAACTAGCAGTTCCCATTTCAAAACGTCTACCAGTTATACAAAAGTATTGATTAAAATTTCTGGTAAATGTCTGTTCCCTGATATTGTTAAGTTCTCAGAAAATGTGTTACACAGTAATTTTAAATAGATTAGAAAGTTATTTCTAAGTTCTCTGTAACTACAAAAGGACAATAGCTTTCTCCACAATATGAGCTTCTTTCCAAAAAGCAAGTTATTTTCTTGCACTTCTTAAAACCTCATCTTACCTTGAAGGGCCTGAGTAAGTAAGCTTATTAAAATAAAAAAAATCTGCCAGGTAACATATTACTAGCAGCCACTTGTGATCACAGGTCAGGAAATTTAGAACAAATAGTATGTATATAAAAGGAAAATGTTTTAATCATCCTTAAGGCAATTATCCTATGTATTCTGCCATGACATAACTAACGCCTCTGTATGGTGCAAAATACTTTTGTGGTCACTTCCCACCTCACTAATGAAAGGTTTTGTTTTTTATACCACATTGATTACATTCTACTATAAATAAACTGAACGCATGACAGAGGGGTCATTTAACTTGTGAGCCCAAATAAGGGTGCTGGTGTTGACATAAGTTACACTTCTTACCTCTTAAGGTAAAAATAACTGTAAATGGACATTCTGATAGTTTCCTCTTGCTCCCAGCAGACTGTCTTACTTTCTCTTCCCTCTTACCCCTTAGGAGATTCTGTAAGTATTTGTGGATGAAGGAGTGACTCTAGACTGGCACCTCTTTCATTTCTTAGGTTCCATCTCAGAAATCATAAAATATTAGATCCAGATAGTATTTGTGTCCTCCCCCCACCCCCAATGCCTTTATTTTACAGATGAGAAAACAGACACAGAGAAATAAAGAGATGGCACTCAGAGGTAGAGTCAGGACTAGAATTCCGGTTTCCTCTCAGCACCAGGCACCTCCTCTGCAGGTCATCTCTGGACAGTGTAGGTGCCCAGCAGAGCCCAGATGCAGACTATGGGGGTCTGTGGATGACCAGCTTCCTAAAGACTGATTTTCTCCTCAAATCTCTCTGCTCTGGTCTTTTTCTTCAAGAATATGGCCTTGAAGAATCACCTTTATTTTTCTTTTTCCTTCCTTTTTGTCATAGACATGTGCTTTCTCTACATACAGGGGTGGGCAAAAGTAGGTTTACAGTTGTTCATGTGAGAAAAACACTCCATAATCAATCAATCAATAATAATAATACAAGAACAGACTTTCGTGTTCTCACAGCTGTAAACCTACTTTTGCCCTCCCCTGCATTATTGAAATTTGAAGGGTGCTTACTCTTGGAGTCTCGTGCCCTGATGAATCAAGAATTGGTGTAGATTACTTTTGGACTCTTTTTAGTGATGAAGATGAAATCTGTATAATGGGTCTTTTTTCCAATAGCCTTGGAGACTTTTAACAATGAAAACCTTAGTAAAAATAACATAGGTAAAATGGAACAAAACCAAAAGTGGTATACATATTAAGTTGTAAAGGAAAGGGGAATATATATTTACCAAAAATTTTGCACAGTTCTAGTTAAAGACACTACAGTATTTGAACTTGAGACTTAGGTCTGAATTTCACAGAAACCATGACAAAGCTGTGATGTCACGGTTACCAGTGAGACGACACAAACTCGGTTCTTGTCTTCTTGAGGGAAAGATTGCAGTCAAGAGACAAAGTGCAGCAAAGCAAGCATTTACTGGCTGCAGCAAAACACACTCAGGAGAGTGAAATGAGGAAGGGCATAAAGATGCACAGGAGGGCCTAGGCTGGGCTGCCTTGGCTCACTGGGAAGTCAGAGAAAAGGGGGCCTTAGAGACAGGCTCAGGGGGTGAGCCCCGGATGAGCCGCTGCTGCCCATTGCTCCCCTAGTTGCAAGTTTTCTGGGGTCCCTTCTCTGGAGAGAGAAGAAGGGGGAAGGGAATGGCAGGGGCATGCTTCCCTGGGAGAGAGTGAGAGCTGGGACCTTTGCCTTGGGGGTACTTACCTCTCTCTCACAAGTGGAAACCTTAGGGGAGGTCTAGGGGAGGGCCTCAGTAGAATATTCATCAACTTTGCAAGTGTGCCCCTTTCAGGGTATGGTCTCCACTGATTGGTGGGTGCCAGGCCAGGGGGTCCTGAGGCAGCCACACATCACTTGTCTGGTTTGCTAACTTTCTGGGCCTGGAGCTGAAATATCACTGAGGCCTAGATGCTATACTTAGGAAGGAAAAGGGCAATGGGTCTAACTGAGCGATATGCTAGGCCAGTGATGGCGAACCTATGACACGCGTGTCAGAGGTGACACGCAAACTCATTTTTTTTGGTTGATTTTTCTTTGTTAAATGGCATTTAAATATATAAAATAAATATCAAAAATATAAGTCTTTGTTTTACTATGGTTGCAAATATCAAAAAATTTCTATATGTGACACGGCACCAGAGTTAAGTTAGGGTTTTTCAAAACGCTGACACACCGAGCTCAAAAGGTTCGCCATCGCTGTGCTAGGCAGTTAAATGATTTCCAAAGAGGGGGAACACTATGATCTTAACTTAATGTGACCTGATGCTGCGTTGAAGATTTATGAGAGGCAGTAAGCATAGTGCCCAAGAGTTCAGACTTAGGAGCCAGATGACTGGGTTCAAATCCTGGCCTCACCACTTAATAGCTGTGTGATATTGGGATTGTTAACTAACCTCTCTGTGCTGAATTTCTTCATTTGTACAGTGGGTTAGTTTGAGCACCTGGCTCATAGAGTTACCCCCTCACCTCCCCCCCATAGGGTAGTTTTGATGATTAAATGTGTTAATACACATAAAACATCCAGGAGAGTATCTGGCCCTGTTGACTGCTATTATATTATTGTTATGATTCTAATGCTGCTGTTGATGTAATGCTAATAAGGTCAAGATGGGTGCAAGTTTATAGAAACAATTACAATAAAATATTTTCTTGAGGTCAGCAATTACAAGACATTTTTTTTTTCTTTTTGCAGGGCTCAGCTGTTTGAAAAGAGTAATAAATACATTCTGGCTTTATTCAGTGATGTACTTGGAGTAATCTGTCTTTTTTTTTTTTTTTTTTTGACATGAGAGTATCGCTAAAGAAAAGCTTGAGCAGTCGAAGAGACTGCAGAATAATGTACCGGCACCCAACTGCTTGTTTGGTGGCTCTTGTTTGGCTCCACGTTTTCCAATGCTCTATGCATAGTTTGCATTTCCAAATTGAAGATATCTGTGCTTTTAGTGCTGTTCATAGAGAGATGCAAGGAGTAGTGACCTTGCAGAGCAGTTTGTTAGTATTTTTAGATGTGGGGCCTCCACGAACGGAAGGCGCAGTGTGTGATACAATCATGGGAAAGGGGCAGCCTGGGCG
>NW_006288437.1:285435-294793 GCF_000327345.1 Myotis davidii
AAGGAAGGGAAGGAGTCAAGGAAGGCTGAGGGCTGAAAGCTGGGCCTGGCCCCAGCAGCCCTCGGAGAGGTTCCAGTTTTGTGAAACTTCTCAGAAGAAACACCTGCTAAGAAAGAAGAAAAAGAGGGACAGTGCCTTTAAAGTTATAGACAGACAGATGTCTCTTTAATTGATTCCTTTTTTTAAAATACTTTTACTGATTTCAGAGAGGAGGGGAGCAGGAGAGAGAGAGAGGAACATCAGTGACGACAGGGAATCATTGATTGGCTGCCTCCTGCACGCCCCACACTGGGGATCGAGCCCACAACCCAGGCATGTGCCCTGACTGGGAATCGAACTGTGACCTCCTGGTGCATAGGTGGACGCTCACCCCTGAGCCACACGGGCTGGGCCTGATTCCTTTCTTGAATTTAATTTTTGATTACAGTGTATTACTTTGACATATGTGATCAATCATAACAAGCCCAGGTCTTTTGCTTTTGGTGAGGAACTTAATGGGAATAGGAATGCCTCAACTTTTGTGAGCAAAACGTGTCATGCTTTCAGAGACTGTAATTTTCCCACCATGCCATCACTACTGCTCAAGAAATAGATGTTAATTCTATGTAGGTGGTTCTTAACTTCATGCTTCATATCTGAGACTCTGCATAGGTTTATTAGAGAATATCCTTCATTTTAAGTCTGTTTAGAAACCTGTTCTCTACTGATACTGTATTTTAATGATTTTTGTGTTATCAATTCCAAAGTTTCCCATTCATTTTGTTTTCTTGATGTATTTAGAAAATTTTCTTTTAAAAAATTGTTTCAAATTATTTTTATTTTAATGGGCCTTTTACCTATCTTTAATAAAATATGAACTGTATTCATTTTCAAATTTAAAATATTCAAATGTTACTAACCGAGTTGTTGCCATATTCTCCTTTATTCATACATTAAAAAAGAAAGAACAGCTTGCTTTCTTCATTATCCATTGGCTCCTCAACCTGGGAAAAAACAGGTGTTTTTTTTTACACCTACTGATAATACTTTTCAGGTCTCTGAAAGGAACCCGGGGGTTCAGAGTCCTCTCCCTCAGTTGATTTGTGGGGTTTAATTAAGATGTAATACGTGGAAACAGTTGGGAGATTAGATTTCCTTTGGTAGATAAGAACAGCTCTCCAGGAGTTCAGGTTGTCCAAGGATGCAGTTGGCTGCCTTTGGGAATAATGAGTTTACTGTCCCTGGAATTACCCGAGTATGTGCTGGGTCAGCGTGTTTCAAAGCTTTTTTCCACAGTGGTAGACGAGATGGATGGACATTCACGAGCTGTGCACACTCCCATGGGCAGAGCGGGGTTTGGGCAGCATTCCTGACACGCCACCCTTCCCCCTCACTCAAGAATGCATATTGAAACCAGAGGGAAAGGGATTCTAAGGCGTTGAATCTACCCACAGTCATATATTAGAAAAAACACACACTGTAGTTGTGACTGGTATGAAGTGACCGAGAACACAGTTGCTAACTGAGAATTGCCCGGTTACCAGTGTGTGTGACAAGTTGTGCAGGGACGCCAGCACCAGGCAGGTGATAGGATTAGGCAGCTTTTAACTTTCTGAACCCTGAGACGATTATTCTGTGCCATGACCAAAATTTCACAGAGAAAATGTTCTTTTTAATGATTCATCTGTCTTCTGAAATTCGTTACAATTGATGATTATGGTTCAGAGAAGTAGAGACTTTGATTCTGATGCCCTAGCCCAGTGGTCGGCAAACTCATTAGTCAACAGAGCCAAATATCAACAGTACAATAATTGAAATTTCTTTTGAGAGCCAGATTTTTTAAACTTAAACTGTATAGGTAGGTACATTGTTATTAACTTAATTAGGGTACTCCTAAGGCTTAGGAAGAGCCACAGTCAAGGGGCCAAAGAGTCGCATGTGGCTTGCGAGCCGCAGTTTGCCGACCACTGTACTAGCCTATTCTGCTTATTTAGTATTAAGTGCTTGACCTCATACTAAATATAAAAAACATTGGTTAAGAAAAGTAAAGCAGTTGAAGAGTATGCACAGGTACATAGTTAATAAACTCCTTTTAAACATTATATGCGTATAATCTCTTATACTATGTAATTTAATGTTGCAATTTTCATTCCAGAATTTTAAACTCAAATCAAAGCAGAACCACTTTGAGAATCAAAATTCTATTGAAAACGTAAGCCTTAGAATTCTTGAAGAAATACACATGGCCTATCTGCCATAGTTGACATTCAATGACAAGATTGTCACCAATAATGAGGTTTCTTTCTTTGCATCTGTTTCACAAGCATGAAAATAATCCTCACTAAGCCACTGTTTGACGAGGCTGGACACTTGCCGAAATAGCCGACAATACAAAACATTAAGCAGCTGTGCGTGGTGAGCTGAAGTGGGACAGCTGCGAGCAAGATGGGCATAAGAAATGCTATCGGGACACAGCACAGCACAACTTGAGATGGTTTGGGGGGCGGGGGTGAAATGCTGGGAAGCAGCAGTCATAGCCTGGGCATTTTCCCAGAAGTTGCAGAAAAACTCACGGGTATTTTATAAATGGTCACATTGCCACACGCTGCAACATGGTAACAGTTTTTACTAGGGACTCAGCTTCCAGGAGGAGACTGGTGTCCTGTAGACCAGGGATCCTTTGGATAACAGGGAGCCTGCGCTGACATTGTAAATTGGGAGGGAGCTTCAGGTTTTCTGGTAGACATAAATTATGTTTCATTCATATAGTTGTTATTTTTTAAATCATATTTATGAGGACAAGGAGAGCCAATGGGTGCAGTTTCTGGTATGAATATGTCATATGTACACAAAAGAGTATAATGTCAAACAATTACAGTTAAAAGAATAATTATAGAACACACTGGATGGAAGCTTTGGGGGTGGGGGACACAGAAGCTTGAAAAGTTTTTGACATTTCCCTTTGTCAAAAATTAGAGGGACTGGCTGTGGGAGAACAAGGGGTAGGGATAGAGGATAGTTACTGTTGACTGATTGTACCACAGCTGTCAATGGTGGTTTTTTAATTTAATTTAATTTTTTTAATTAAAAATGACCCAGTCAGTAATATCTTTGAGGTTGCCTAAATTTACATTTTAATATTAAGCATTTATAGATATTTGAATAGGAAACCCATGAGGAAAGTAAACAGAGATGACTGGTCACAGATTGGGAACTGCAGGAGTGAGGAGTCAGCTTTTACTAAATTTTGTACAAAAAAAAGTAAGGCAATGCATTTGGAACAACAGAAAAGAGTCTATGTATGAAAAATATCTGGCTTTAAACTTCTTGTTAGTACTTCAGAACAGGACCATTCAGACTGTTTCCGGTGGATGTTGGGCTCTGGTGCTGCCTGTTGCATTCGTGATGACTAGGAAATGCTGAGCAGCTCCAGGAGAGGGAGAAAGAAAAGACTTCAAGCCGGGCCCGGCATGGCTTGGTGTTGAGTGTCAACTTATGAGCCAGGATGCTTCTGTCTCTCTCTCCCTCTCCCTTCCCCTCCGAAATCACTAAAAAAATATATATTAAAAAAAAGAAGAAGAAAATACTTCAAGATCTTACACTTTGAATCCTGTGTGTGTTTTCATTCACTGTTTGTTATGAAAACTATCAGGGAGCTGGTAGGGCTAAGACAACTAAAAGAGGTACCAAACCTGGAGAAGAAATTAAATTAAAAAGGACTCTTTAGTCTTGAAAAATGAAGCTGTAATTTAAATATGACTTCTTTATTACACCCTGCAAAACTGAACAAAAGATGGTTGTTGATAGTTGAGGAGGAAGGTTTATGATAAAGGAAAACAACTTGTTTTAACGTTCACAAAGCAGTTGCACCTTTGTCATTCGAATGACCTTTACTCAAGTGAGAGGAGAAGATGCCCCTTATTTGCATCTGACCGATGAGAAAGCAGCTCAGAGAGTAAGTGACTGGGCTAAGTTGACACTGTAAGGGGTGTGTATGGAAAACTCAGGAACAAGGTGCACTGGTGTGTCAAGTCTGTCTGACTTAAAATGTGATGGCAAACTATGTAATGAAGTAAAGATGTAAAATGTGAATACTGTGGAGATCTTAAAGGAAAGCCTGACTCTTATGCAGTAGTAGCATAACTTTAATTTTAAAGACTTGAGATCATAGAGTGTAATCTATCATCTCATAGTTCCCCTTATTAGAGGCTGAGGGTTGACCAATATAAGTTTATTGACTTGATCCAATGTCAAGTTTCCTCATTTTTATTTGTTGTGTAAACTGAGGGTTTTTGTGTGTGTTTGTTTTTTGTGTGTTTGTTTTGTATCAGAGACAGCCTCCGCTAGGCAAAAGCAGAAGGATCCAAAAGATCAGTCTTGTGTGAAAAAAGGACTGCAGGTAATGTGGTGGACGACTGCACATTGTTCGTTTCCTGGGTCGTCGGTAATGACAGGATTTTCAGACTCAGATGATGCATATTGAAAGATTATCGGGCCATCTGTGTCTCTTCAGCTGCCTGCTGAGAAAACCAAGTGTTCCCAACAAGGGTTAATGCGATCTGTTGACCCCAGCTGACAACAGGTCGTGGCTATCCCTCCTGATGGAGACTCTGGGAGCCAAACTCAAATCTGGAGGAATTCACAGATTCGACAGATTTAATGTAAGAACAGGGCTTCTCCGTGTTTTGGACGTCACTGAAGGCCCTGTAGCAGTACCTGTGCTTTTCTGGCTGCCACCGCCACTGCCACCGCCAACAGCGGTGTTTGTTCCCTTTGTATGTTGGCTAAACTGAGAAATGTCTAGTACTTTTTTTAGGTTCGTGGACACTTGATGTGATCCCCAACCATTTTTTAAATCAAAAGCTAAGTAAAATGCTACACTAGGACTAAATGATCTGAATAGGGCCATTTTCTAATTTTTAGGAATTTTCTAGTAAATGAAGGCAAAATGTTCTCACTGAGGTTTGACGGCTATTATTGTCTCCTGACAAAGGAAGTAAACAGTTTTCAGTAACAAAACACGTTAAAGTAATAGTTGAAGTAATGAGAAAAGTTGAATTCAAGGTAAAAGGTAAAAGTTGAATTAACCTTCAGTAGCTAAAGGCTTTTTTACACAGGGAACGTGTGTAATGTGTGTATAAGGTACTGAGGAGAGCACTTCCTGTCTGGCATTTTTATTATCTCTTTTGAATTAACTGTAGCACAGGAAGTGGCAAACTGTGGCCTGTGAGCCAAATCTGGCCCCACCGCCTGTTTTGTGTGGCCTTTGAGCTGAGCATGGTGCTTGCATTCATATATCAGAATAGCTAAGACAAATTAAAAGAGTGTTTTATGACATGTGAAAATTATATGACATCCAAATTTCAGTGTCCATAAATAACCTTTACAGGAACACAGCCATGCTTGTTTCAGTATAGCCGATAGCTGCTTTTATGCTACCGTTAGGCAGAGCTGTCTAGGTCAGAGACCGTACAGCCCCAAAGCCTAGAACAATTACTGTATATCCCTGCTCTAGCAAAATATTACTAATGTCACAAATTAGAGTATTCCTGTGATTTTTTTTTAATGTAAAATTTTGGCAAATGGAATGTGATTTGTTTCTTTTATCAAATGAACTGGCTAACATTTTCAGTAGAGTGGTAGAGTGCATCTCTCATTTTATAAGGACACTGGAAAATAGGGGCCAAACATAAAGTTTCTCTATTGTGTACCTGAAGGGCCAAGGGCTCACTCTCCTGGAAATTGGTTTCCTCTGGGTCTGTGTCCCAGATGGTCCGCCGACAGGCTCCCCGCAGCTCCTCCCTGTGTGCACATGCCACTTCGCCTGAAGAGGTCGTCCCAGTCAAGGCTGGCCTCCCACTTACTTCCACCCATAGAATATGTTGACTGTGATACTGTGTGACTTCCAGGGATTGGCCTTTAGAAGTTGTGCAGCTTCAGTTTCGTCTTCTTGGCAACCAGCCACCAGGTAAAAGAGGCTCCAGCTGGACTCGCCAAGGATGACAGGTGACGTGGAGAAGGAAGGCAGGACAGCTGGCAGTCATCACCATGGCCAGAAGTAACGGGGGGGCGGGGGGGAGGTCATCTGGATAGCTGAGCTGACACAGGGCTAAGCCCCACTCGAATTCTTTTTTTAAAAAATTTTATTTTTCAATTACAGTTGACATGCATTAGTTTATATTAGTTTCAGGTGTACAGCATAGTGGTTAGATAATTACCTACTCGAATTCTTAACCGTCAGAATTATAAGCCAATGAAATGGTGGTGGTTTTAAGTCACTAAGTTTTGGAGTACTTTGTTATGTAGTATTACCTAACTAAAAAGGTTTAGGGAGATATGTGACTTTTTATTATGAAAGATGAAAGAGAAAAATATCTGACTTAGGATGGTAGAGAACTGAAGTTAAATAAACACTACAGTCACGTGCTTGAGTTCCTGGGACATATGGTTCATTGAAAAATTTCATACTTATTTTTATGATTATAAAGCACAATGTATGCTTGTGGAGAAAATGTAGAAAAGGGTAGAAAATCCTAATGCATAATATTTAAATTACAATTCTGCCATTTAGAGAAGAATCGCTGTTCTAGCCTTTTCTTTACACACATTTTTTACTTTATAAAGTTATAAATGTATATAGTTTGTACCCTGCTTCATTTTGATAATATTATACTATTGAGTATATTTCAAAACAATAATTTTTAATGACCACAGAGGCCTATTTAAGTGAGTTATAATAATACATTCACATAATTCAAAGGTCTTCATTTTCTATTTCCAGGTTTGCTAGTTAGAGAATTTTTTTAAAGCAAAGCTTTTTTGAAAAAACACCTTTAATGAGCTATAATTCACTTACCATACAAATACACAATTTAAAGTGTGCAATTCAGGAGATTAAAAATGGTGGCAGAAAAGACAACAAAATTAATAAAGTGTGCAATTCAGTTTTTTAGTATATTCACAGGATTCTATACGATTGTTGCTATCTAATTTTAGAACATATTTGTCCCCTCTAAAAGAAACCAACTTCATCTTTCTCCCAACCTCAACCCCTGCTCTAGGCAACCACGAATCTACTTCCTGTCTCTCTAGGTTTGTATATGGTATTCTGTGACTGGCTTTTTTTGCTTAGCATAATGGTTTCAAGTTTCATCTGGGTTGTAGCATGTAGTAATATTTCATTCCTTTCGATGGTTAAATATTTTTTATTTAACCATATTTTAGTTATCCATCAATTGATAGATATTTGGGTTGTTTCTACTTTTTGGCTCTTATGAATAATACTGCTATGAACATTCATGTACAAACTTTTCTGTAGACATATGTTTTCATTTTTCTTGGATATATACCTAAGAGTAAAATTCTTGAGTCACATGGTAACTATGTCTAACTTTCTGAGGAATTCCCAAGCTGTTTTCCTAAGCAGTTGTATAATTTTGCATTCCTACCACCAATGTACATAGTTTCTAATATCACTACATCTTTGCCAACACTTGATAGCGTCTTTCTGATTATAGCCATCCTAGTATGTGTGGAGCAGTACCCCATTGTGGTTTTGATTCACATTTTCCTAATGGCTAATTATGTGGGGCATCTTTTTATATGCTTATTGGACATTTTTATATCTTCTTGGGAGAAATATATTCAAATATTTTGCCCATTTTTTTAGTTATCTTTTTATTACTGAGTTGTAAGAATCTTTTAGGATACAAGTCCCTTATTAGAGATGTTATTTGCAAATCTTGCCTCCCATTTTGTGGGTTTTTTCCCCAGCTCCTTGATAATGTTGTCTGCAGCATTGATATTTTCAATTTTGATGTAGTCCAGTTTATCTATTATTTTTGTTGTCACTTCTGCCTTTGGTGTCATATCTAAGAAACGATGGTCTAAACCAGCTAACAAAGATTTTAGAGAATTATTAAGTATATCATTTTATTTATTTATTTATATCAGGTTTGTGTGGTTTTTTAAAAAGTACAGACCCTTTCAGGACAATACATGTATAGCTTTTTTTTTTTTAAAGGGCTGCATAACATTCAATGGTATAAATATATCTAATTTATTCAACCACTATCTATTGATAGACATAGTCTTATTTCCAGGTTTTGTTTGTTTTGTGTGTGAGGGGTGGGTTTTTTTGTTTGTTTTTGTTTTTGCCACAAACAAGACTGCAAAATATTTACTATTTTGTTCTGGTGCCTTTATTCCTGCAGGATACATTACCTAGGATGGAATGGGATGATACTTCCTTCAAAATCTAAGTTGCTAAGATTTGTCCTGCATTGGAATTTGAACACTCCAGTCAACTGGTTAGGAAAAAAGATTATGAATGCGCTGTCAAGGAGCTTTTTGTAAAAGAGCAAATTCATTTCAGAAAACTGGGCCGACCTCATGATCCATTGCTCTGCAGACAGCCTTCTTTACCGTCTTTCAGGTGGGAGAATAGACTGCTTCCCATAGAGCAGCAGAGGGAACGAAATGCAGGAAGGTTTGGAAATAGTCACGAAGGAAAGCAGGCTAGGACACCTTGCATTTTTTGTTTGTGGGCTTTGTTTTTGTATTGCCATACACTGCTGAAACAGAATTTAGGGACCACATAAGACACACACACACACACACACACACACACACACACACAGTATGTCGCTGTGTAAACTGATGGAATCACTGTGGGGAAAGTGGAGCTCGTGCCAGCTCTTTGCTGAAGTCCTGTAACTGGTATTTAAATGCTTACAGATTGTTGAAAGGGGGATTGGGCAAGCCTAAAAACCCTTACTTACTGGCACTTTTAACAAAATAAAGACATTTTAAAAAGAAAGGTGAACTGCCCAACTGGCGAGGCTCAATGGTTGAGCGTTGACCTATGATCCAGGAGGTCATGGTTCGATTACTGGTCAGGGCACATGCCCAGGTTGCGGGCTCAATCCCCAGTGTGGGGCATGCAGGAGGCAGCCAATCAATGACTCTCTCTTATTGATGTTTCTATTTATCTTTCCCTTTTCCTTCCTCTCTAAAATCAATAAATAGATATAAGATAAATAAATAAAAGTGAACAAAGTACATAAATGTATCAAAGTAGCATGCTGCATACCTTAAACTTACACAATGTTACATGTCAAATCTACACTAATAAAAGAGAAACATGGTAATTGGCGTACGACCGCTACCCTTCCCATTGGCTAATCAGCGAGATATGCAAAGTAACTGACAGCCAAGATGGTGACCCACAGCCAGGCAGCTTAAACTGAACGTGAGGCTTGTATGCTTCAGTGACAGAGGACTCCAACGTTCCCCGCCTGCTGCTGCAGGCCTCTGAGCGGGCAGTTTGCCCTGAATGGTGTGTGACCAGCTGCAAACAGCCCTCATCCCCTCCCCCAAC
>NW_006288437.1:295807-305813 GCF_000327345.1 Myotis davidii
TGGGACAACCCTCCTGATGAAGCCGGGGCTGCAAGGGAAGCCCGGGTCCTGGGTGCCTGCTGGCGGCCAGAGGGAAGCCAGTGCCAGCAGCCGGGGGAAGGAAGGCCTACTCTTGCACAAATATTGTGCATAGGGCCTCTAGTTATTCAATAAAAAAATTAAAAAATAAAGTTGAATACAATTTTTATATCATTTATTCCTATTGGTTTAAAAGGAGTGAAAAACTTATAGGAGCTTTAACTGATGTCTTGGCCTCATAACATCTGTATTAACATAATTAATGACCAGCTTCGTGACCATCGGAAAACACATAGCATATCAGATATTTATATTACGATTCATAACAGTAGCAAATTACAGTTATGAAGTAGCAACGAAAATAATTTTATGGTTGGGGGTCACCACAACACGAGGAACTGTATTAAAGGGTCGCGGCATTAGGAAGGTTGAGAACCACAGATTTAGAAGAACCAGAGTAGCAGATGAGTATTTTAGTATTTTTAGAGTCCTTTAAGAGCTCTTAGTGACCTATCATATTGACTCTTCATTGGACCTTACTGGACCTCCTTTTTATAAACCTTCAAATTGTTGCTGTTATCTAGAAATTCAGCTAGAGGGCCACTTTAGTGCCTTAATGACTGAGTAAGGTTTTAAGTTATATTTTAGATGCATTAACTTTGTTTTCTGATGGTTTTAGGATCTGTCATTCCTTTGTATGAGTTAATCTAAGAAAATCGTTTGTAGAAAACTGACAACTAGATATGCTTTTGAGGGTATATTTTTCTTTTAACTTTTTATTAAAGGAAACTTTAATAAATTTCAAGTCAAGAGAATAGTGTACTGAACAACCATGAACCTGTGACTTATCTACAACATTTATATCATCTCAGAGCCAGTTCTGTCGCGGCGTTCTCTGCGGTCCCACATGGCAGCCACAGGGCTGTGGCTGTGGGACACTTGAACTGTGGCCAGTCCGAATTGAGATGTGCCCCAAGTATAAAATGCTACCTCACAGCCTTTGGGGACATTCTGCTCTCCCTCCTGGGACTCCTCCGAGAATTCTTCCGTGACCCTCATATTTAAACAAACCTCCCCCCAACGCTATCCTCTGTAAACCCCTTGTTTGTTTCTTTGATAACATTTTTACAACTGATAGTTATTTAATTATTTGACTTGCCTGTTAATTTTCGGTGTGGCCCCCTGCCCTGTAACCTTGGGAGGGGATGCAGCATGGACTCCCCATGAATGACACACCACGGCAGGAATACTCAACCCCGCAGGCCCAGTACTTCCTCTTCCACAGCACATGTATTGTGGCCTCCTTTACTATCTTGATGTGAAACTTGTAGAATACCAGAAATTATTTATAATCACAATTTTCTTTAAATGAAGATAATGCCCTAATTATACTATCAAAGAGAAATACAGGGAATTTGCAGTAAAATAATGTGCTCTTTTTTTTTTTTCCTGTTTCTTGATATTGGCAGTGTGACTTGTATCAGATTAACCTCCTGCCATATATAGTTCTAAACTCTGGTTAACGTCTTTAAAAGACACACACACACACACACACACACACACACACACACACACACACTTCCAAGTCCTTTCACATTTACTGTCTCGCTTCACTTTCTGCGTGGTCCCTCGGTTACTTCAGGTCTCCCTTCAAGTTCCCAGAGAGGCCCATCCTGCCTGAGTCCCTAGGACACAACCGCAGCCCTCCTTCCATCCCTCAGCCTCCTCCTCCTCCTCCACCCTCCCCGCCACAGCACATAGAACCACTGACTTTCCCTGTGTTTTTCAAATTGTCTCCTCACACTAAAGGCTCCCTGAGGGTGAGGGGTTTTCATTCACTGCTGTTCCCTCGGCACCTCCTTCAGTGCTGGGAATGTAACAGGTGCTCAGCAAATTGTCAGTGAACAAAGGGATTTTTTACTTCTTGGCCTGTCTTCTATGATTCTTCAGCAACTGGATTGTGGGCAACTGTCAAAAAAGCCTCCCTCATCAGCTCATCCTTGAACCCAGCCATTCCCTTGGTGGGCCTCCCACCCATGCTCCTCCACAGAAGAAAGGCTCTTAGAGTGAAACGGCACGAGGTGAAGAGACTCGCCACCTGTAACTTTTTCCTGTCACATTCAGACTTTTAGAATGTCACCTTTGGCAATCCTATCTATAAAAGGGTAACATGCAAATTGACCATCACTCCAACGCAAGATGGACACCCCCATGTGGACACAAAATAGCCAGCAGGGGAGGGCAGTTGTGGGCTATCAGGCCGGCAGGGGAGGGCAGTTGGGGGGACCCAGGCCTACAGGGGAGGGCAGTTGCGGGGAGACCAGCCCTGCAGAGGAGGGCAGTTGGGGGGACCATTCCTGCAGGGGAGGGCAGTTGGGGGGTACCAGGCTGGCAGGGGAGGGCAGTTGGGGGTGACCAGGCCAGCAGGGGAGGGCAGTTACAAGTGGTTGGGAGCCAGCAGTCCCAGATTGTGTTTTAGGCCTGATCCCAGTGGCCTAAACGGGCAGTCGGACATCCCTTGAGGGGTCCCAGATTGGAGAAGGTGCAGGCTGGGCTGAGGGACACCCCTCCCTCCCCCCCATGCATGAATTTCGTGCACCCAGCCTCTAGTACATCCATGAGATAAATGCCACTTTGTCAGGTGGAGAGGCAGGAAGCTGAGAGGTGGTCAGTTTGCAGGACAAACGGTGGAGTCCGATCTAGGACTGACTGGAACTTGACCTCCTGGAGCATCTCGGAGTGGACACATGGCCTGCTGGGATGGGGTGCTAATTCCTAAAAGGAGGGAATATAATTTGGTTAATTTAGATGAAGTCTTAACTTTATTTGCTATTTAATGCAATTTGGTAAAGAGTTCTATCAAGTAGAAGAAACTTTGGGGAAATGAAAGCACATATTATCTGGACCAGTGGAATAGTACATGTTTAAAAATACTCTACATTGCACCTTCGGAGGAGACCAAAGGAGGAGAGGCATGAGAAGAGCAGGAGCTGCGCAGCAGCCTGCTCTGTAGCGCACGGAGGTGGAGTCTGCTCATTTACCCACAAATGGTACTTGGGAATTGCCATCAGCATCCATAGAGCATTTAAGTAATAGAACATCATGTACAATAAGTTGTTCTTTTACCAAACTGTAAATTAGTTTTCTTTGTCCAAGTTGGGGAATATCAAAGAAATAGCATTCAAAGATGATGCCTGAGGGTTAGTGAGGCTTTAACACCTCCTGGCCTTGTTTCTCTTCTCTTCACCATGTAGAGTGGACATGACGGCCCACTTGTAATTCTCATGTCATAAGGAATGTACTACAGCGATCACTTAAGGGAATCATCCTGTTTGTTAAGGAGACGCTTTTCCTAACTTATAATGGCTTGTTTACTGACCTTTTTTTATTTCCTGTTATTGTAATGGTGGCTATGATGGGAGAATTTCATTTGCTTGTTACTTTCTCCACTCTCGTATTAATACAAATGGTGCCTGGCCCAGCTGGCGTGGCTCAGTGGTTGAACGTTGACCTATGAACCAGGAGTTCCCAGTTTGATTCCCAGTCAGGGCACATGCCTGGGTTGTGGGCTTGATTCCCACTGTGGAGTGTGCAGGAGGCTGCAGATCAATGATTCTCGCTCATCATTGATGTTTCTATTTCTCTCCTTTCCTCTCTGAAATAAAAAATATATATATTTAAAATAATTTTTTAAATGTTGCAAATAATCAGTGTACTAATCAATGTTATTTGAATAACAAACAATGTAAATTGTAAGAATAAAGGACCCGAAAGTTGGCACATACAGTGATGGCCACCCTGAGCTATGGTCTCCTAAAGCTTAAGTCAATACATTTTCTTTGAATAATGGTTACCTTGGCTGCCTTTTAACCGCCAAAGTAAACTATAGTTGGAAATCTCTTAGTACAACAAAACTGGCTAGTAGTTCAAATAAAAATGTTTAATACTATACGGAATCTATATGAAATTCATTTTCAGAAAATATTGCCATCCGTTGTCAGCAGAAGCTAAGAGTAGAGAACTGTACCTAGCTTAGGGCCCGGCATAAAGTAGATGCACAATTAACATTTGGTTAAATGCCTACTGTAACTGGATGTTGAAGGAACAAAAGTTGAGTAGTAAAAACAGCAAACCTCTCCTTCTTTGCTCCCAGGTCTCTTCCTTCCTCTCTCTCTAATCACTGCAGCATGGTTTTCAGGATTAGAGGTGTTGGATAAGTGTGGAAACTGGCCTTTCACCTGAAGAAAGTGTTGTAAGACAAAAGGGATTATTAGTGCAGAATAGTGTCGATACAGTGTATGTAGTTAATAGTGTCAGTGTGGTTAATGTTTTGTAAATACATTCCATGTGCAAGACAGTGTCTACTAGTTGCTCTAAGTCCACGATGTTAAGGAAAGTGAAAGTTTGTGTCCCTGTGGTTAACTGTTCGGTTGTCAACCTGCATGAAGCAGATTTGACACCATATTAGAAACAGGAAGAAGCAGAAGAAAAACAAAGGCTCTGTGTAGAACCAAGAGGGTGGAGGCAACACGCCTTGCTTGCACAGCACATTTCTGCATAAAATAAGTTCGTCTTTCAGTTGATGAAATGACTTTTGATTCGGCTGCAATATCCTGGGATGGCTCTGTGAATCCAATAAAACGAAGTTAAAGAAAAACCTGTTGGCGGGAATATATAATTAACCCGTAGAAATTAGTGCCATCCAGTATATTACTCAGGAAGAGGATTAAATACTGGCATGAATAAAAATAGTATCTATTATTGTTCTCCCTGGGATAAAATTATAAGGACTGTCAGTCATCCTGCTAAGGACCTAGGTTATTATGGGTTGTATTGGGAACAGTGCTTGCTCTCTTTCTATTGTGTAATAGTCCACGATTAGATGAATAGTGGGATTCTTTTTGCTTAGAACGGTCTGGTGCAGTTACAGTTGGTTTGGAACTGTGTTTGATATATGCTTAAATGCTGTTAAAATGATTTGTATACCTTTAAAAATTTATTTCTGGTTATTGCATGCTACATTGAGCTTAATATGCCCTTGACTTGAAACTAGACCCCTGAACCAGAAATGGGCTACCTGGTTCTAGTTCTAGGTCTACCTTTGACTGTTGTGATCATTTAATTAATTCATAAACATTGTTTGCATTTTCCTGCATTAAGTTCTGGAAAAACAAAAAGGAATAAACCCCAGGTATGGCCCTTAAGAACTCAGTATAGTTGGAAGTTTTTCCATTCAAGCTAAATGATAATGTGTTTGTGACATACGGAAGGAACCCCAGCCACCTCTGGTGGGGAGCACGCCCTGGAGGAGGAGGTAAGAGCTGAGCTCTGTAGAAGTTGCCACCTGGGCGACCAGGGCTTTGTAGGGCATTCAGGCCGGAGCCAGTGGCACAGCAGTCTGGTGGTACCAGTGTGCTCAGTGCTCAGAGGATTGGGACAGTGCTTACTCTCTTGGTCCTGGACTGGGAGGGAGGCAGGAGGTGAGGCTGCAGGAATGTGATCTGTGGACTGGTTCCCTCCCCTGAAAATGAGACTGTTAATATTAGAAGGCTTCTATGGAGCTCACTCATTTTCTTGAAAAATTTCATATTGCTACTGTAGGGGAGGAAAAACTCACTTTTCCCCCCCCTTTACCCATCCCCATGTTAGGTTCATTGGCTGGGGCCCTGTAAATTAAACTGACAAAAGACAGATTAACAAGAGAAAAACACAAGTTTATTAACGTGCATGGCCCAGGCTCAGCGAGGAGCCTTTGGAATTTGGTGTCTGTATTCCTAATTTATTAGGGGAAGGGAGGGAGAAAGGGGACTTTCGGAAATGCAACTGACTTTTTGGAAAGACACAGGGGCCCTTAGGAGACTGGATGGGAGGTATGATATTTTGTGACAAAGTCTATCTGGCTGTGGTATTGACGTCTCCTCTCAAGAGTCGACGTGACAGCATTTGTGACATTTGAGTTCTTCTGAGGAGTTCTGCTTTTAGACAAATAGTCGGTTTCAGGAACTCAAATGCCTTCAGCTCAAAATAATTTTTATGTCAAAGTGGCATATTTTGGGGTGTCCTGTCCTGATCCCCTTTGCTACTTCTTAGTTAATAACAAATCAGCCTCCAGCCCATGTTTTGGGGACTTGAGGGCTGGAATTAGCTTTCTGGAGTTTGCTAGCGTTTTGAACAAGGCTGTCCTAAGCCAAGGTTGGCATGACTCATGTTCTGAATTACCAGACTCTTCCATATGCTTCCCTATCTCGGTGTCTGTCTTGTGTAGGCCTCTGTGTCTCTCCTTCTGCCCCTTCTTAATCTGCCCTGGAATTTTTCTCTGCATCTGTCTCCTCTGGACTTGAGTGTTCATTTCTGTTTTTCTGGCTCTTCCATCCCCACCCCCTTTAAAGTGTGGACATGCTACACATTTGGCTGGACTTGTCTCTGTACATATTCTCAGGTGCACCTTTGACAGACATGCTTTGTATTTTGAAGTATTTGTTAGTGAGAATTACGCATATGTAAGATACTGAAGTGGTTATATTTTTAAAAATATATATTTTATTGATTTTTTACAGAGAGGAAGGGAGAGGGATAGAGAGTTTGAAACGTCGATGAGAGAGAAATACCGATCACCTGCCTCTTGCACACCTCCTACTGGAGATGTGCCCGCAACCAAGGTACATGGCCTTGACCAGAATCGTACCTGGGACCTTTCAGTCCACAGGCTGACGCTCTATCCACTGAGCCAAACCAGTTAGGGCTGAAGTGGTTATATTTTAAGGTTAAATCACTATGGATAAGGAATTTCTTTATCCATTTTTCTCTGGAAGAAATGAATCAGATAGAACTTGAAGAATAAGTATACAATCTTTTTTAGTTGCCAAAAGAAGTTTAAGTTACATGTGTTGTTATAATTACTCTGTTAAAAGACTGCAGTTGATGGAAGCACTAAGAGATAGCGTAGGTGATTGGAACGTGGGACAGTAATTTATATCTGGGTGACTGCCGGCCCCAGGACACCGCACTGAGATGAAGTGCTCTGCTTCTGTGTCCTCCAGGCCTCTGTTCTGTACACGGCTCAGTGAGCAGATCAAAACAGGGTGGGGCAAAGGTAGTTTTCATATGGAAAACAATACAATAATTAATAAGTAATAACAAGAGTAAACTCCTTTCTGTGTATTCACAAGTGTAAGCCTACTTTTGCCCCGTCCTGTATTCATTCAGGTACACCAAGCTTACAAATAAACAGGTGTGCCAATTAGAAAGCTATTCATATTTTCTGAGAGTGATGTTTATTCTTAAAAGATAAGTGTTCTGGACTCTCTAAGACCACCCTGCCCGGTAGTTGCCCCTGGAGCTTTGGGGGCTGAGAGCCCTCCTGCATCCTTGTGTTCTCTGGGTGGGAGCCGCCGTCCCAGCCGCCCCAGGTTTGAGCTGCCAGGTCCGCAGCTCTGCTCTCCTTGACACTCAGGTTGCTCTCTTCTCTCGCTGGAGGTGACTCATATAGGCAGTTGTCCTTCTTCCTTCTTCCTTCTTCCTCTTTCTTTCTTAACTTAATTTCCACTTCAGGCATGGTGTTTGTTTGTTGTTGTTGTTTCACTTATACACACATATCTTTTCTGAGCCCTCTTTTGATCTTCAGCCTCTTATTTTCCTCGTTCTCTTTGTGTGTGTGTGTGTGTGTGTGTGTGTGTGTATGTGTGTGTGTGTGTGTGAAATCTCCCCTGATTTTACTTGGAAAACATATGGTCGGCACTTGGAACATTTACCTATCAAAGAATTTCAGACCCATACATTTTGAAGTGGAATGAAGCTTAAGTCCAATGTCTTCAGTCTCCAGAGTCCCTGAAAGCTCTGGGAACATACAAGTGACCTTTCTCTCCAGTTAAACATGCTTGTCCTAAGCAAATTTACACTGATCGTTTTCTATATAATGAGTGTGTTATCAGGTAGCAACAAAAGAACAGGTATTGAAACCATGGGTGTTCTATTCAAAAGGAAACAAATTAAACATAACAGTTAACAGAAGCCAGACATGAGGACACTTCCCCAGACTTTGTGAGTAAATTACCTCGTTTGTTTTGTCCAAAAACAGTCCAAACTGTGTTTTGCTTCAAGGACCAGGCTTCAAGAGAAGTAAATATTTTTCTGTATAATTTCCATTAGTAGTTTGTTTTTTGTTTAATGGTTAATGTTGATTACCTTCTGGTATTTTCTGCATTAAAACACATACAGTGGTATTTCATTTACAGATGGGTAATACAGAATTTTGTGGACTAGTTTAGAAAACGAACTTCTGTCTGTAACATTAATTCTAGAGAAAATACATTCTGAGTTGGGAGCTGCCTAACTAGCTTGTAAGTCAACGAAGGGCTTTTTACTTTGTACCATATTGAAATGCAACCCAAAGCATCTTGTTCATCCAGCATCCAAGAAAAGAAGAAATTTTTTTATAACTAGACAAGAAAAGCCTTACTTTTGGTTTGAAATCAACCCATTGCCTTATAGTTAGTGATGGGCAGTGATGAAAACACTTGAGAAACTTTTAGAGACTCTTTTAGATTTTACTGCAGAAGATTTTAAAGACCAATTAAAAATATCACTATAAGTTCACTGAAAACTTCAGGATTTTCCAAGGCTCAGAGCCATAATAATCATGAAAGCATAACTTATTTCTCAAATATTTTGGAGGGGTTTAACAACTGCTGTTCAAAGTTATTATTTAATGTTCTTTTACAGGTACTAGTCTCTAAGGAAAACTGCCTGAAAGACAAACATTTTCTAGTCAAGAAATAGCCTTAAAGGATTCCCTTTCTAAGAGAATTTCAATTTTATAATCTCCCATATTAAAGTTTTGGTGTGAAAAGTATGTCCATGGAAAGTAATATGAAAAAATATTTAATTTGTTAGGTGTTGTTTTTATGACCATTCATTTTACAAATGATCCTTTGTTTGTTGAAGAATTATTAAAACCACATAGATGACTTTCCCACTCTAAACTTTGGGACGAAAGCCAAGGAGTTTATAGTAGGATCTTAAGGTACTTGCTGCCATAATTATAACTGGTATTCTACGAAATAATCGTGTAGTATTTCAAGAATCGTAGACTGTATTTGAGTACACACATCAAAATTTGCTCGTTTCTTTTTCCTACATGAGATATTAATTTAAGGCTATTTAATGGGATATAATTGAATACTAGTTATTTTAATTTCCTTGCTACTTGATCAAGATCTTGCTCTTTTAACCATTATATGAGGTCATTGGTACCCACTCTTACATGGTGAAATAAGGTATTTTACAGATTGTGGAAAATATTATTCTAAAGCTGATGAACAATTTCTGTGCTAGTGAACACACTATTATTTTTACAAGATTACAGTCTATGGGTTAAAACATGAGTATCTTTTTCTTTTGATTTTATTTGGTATACTTGTTGGTATTGTATTTTACTCAAGTAGTTTTACCAAAGCAAGTACAGTGGATGGATTCCCCCTGCCCTTTGTACATACAGCCTATAGAATGGCATCAGCCAGGGATTAACTTACTTGCAGAAATGCAAATGCTGGTTGTTCTGATGTTCTCCTGGCATATTACTCTTATCACCATAAAATTATTAAAGACTTTTTACAAATATAATCGGAAAATGTGTATATGGAAGCAAGGGGGAGGGCTCATCCAATGCAGCGATGCTTGTCTGTTTCAGACGGGGCCTGTAGAAGAGTAGGCGCCCAGAAACAGTGCAGTGAGTGCTGGCCCAGGGGAAGGTCCGCCGTGGGTTTGTGCAGGCTGCAGCAGGCGTTTGCTGATGAGCCATCTGCACGATGCTGACAGCGTGGCTCTGTTCACCTTGGGGCTTGCAGTTGCCTTCTCAGTAGCGTTTTAGAGTCGTTCCTTGGTTCTTCCTAAATACTTGGTTACATCTTTTGGGATTGATAAATTTTCAAAACAGACTTCCTAAATTCATGCCTTTCTGCTGCATAAGAAGCTGTCCTTTGGTAAATTA
>NW_006288437.1:305831-333397 GCF_000327345.1 Myotis davidii
GGAAAGAGGTGTTGAAAGGTTTCTCTGGAGACTTTTGTACATCCCTAGTTCCCCGCCCCCCACACACACCTCCGCCCGCCACCCTCTTTAGTTTATATGGCCAACCTAAAAACTGTGGTTGATAGGTTATTTGATATGTTTTAAAGTCATTATACCTCAATTATACACATATAGAGGCAATTTTTTATGTATATATATGCATGTGTACATATGTATATGTGTATCTCTATGAATGTATTAAATATATACATAAAGATATATATGTGTATATATATATATAAATGTTCAAAATATTAATTATGGTTATTTTAGGTACCAGTATTACAGAATGTTTTTTCCTAATTTTCATCTATATTAATTTTTCCCCCAAGAACCCCACATCTATATTTTGTGAACAAAAATGAAACTTCATATATTGGGAAGCAAAAGAACATTGATGTCTAATATTTAATTTTGTGTTTTTAGAATTCTGATTTAAACCTCAAACCTTTAATGAAATGTGCTACCTACACACAAATACATTTTTTTAGTTTACAAATGCAAGTATTTGTAGCTCTGGGATAGTAATTTATATTAATATCATAAAGCTGTTTCTTATGTGTTAAAGCTGTTTAAAATGTATTAGTATTAAAAAGTAAAGAGTAAAACATTTCAAAAATTGTAGATATTTTGTTTATAAAACAAGTGAACATCAAACTTAAAACCTAAAGGGAAAGACTGACAGATTTAACCACATAAAACTGAAAACTTCTTATCGTCAATCTTATCATAAGTAAAATCAAAAGAAAAACATGGAGAAATCCTGGCAACTCTAAAGGCATGTGTGTGTAATGAAGAAAAATCAATTTAGTAGAAAACGGGTAAAAAAACCACAGATAAATATAAATGATCAATAAATAGGAAAATGTTCAACCACAATAGTAATCAATGTAAATTAAAACAACAGTTATACATTGTTGATAAGAATATAATCAAGTCTTTCTGGACAAGAATTTGGCACATTTTTCAATTCACAAATGTAATATGTAACAGGTTCACTTTTTTACCGTTATAATTAGAAAATGTGACTATTAATTTGATACATTAAGAAAAAGCCAAACAGAAAACCACATGGAAAATAAGGAGGCAACCAATCAATGATTCTCCCTCATTGATGCTTCTGTCTCTCTCTCCCTCTCCTTCTCTGAAATCAATAAAAAAAATAAATTTAAAAAAAAAAAGTTAGAGGGGAAGCAAAGGGTCAAAGGAGTGAATATTTATAATTTATAAATCACCAATTATGTGCCAATTCTTTGCATACGTTATTTTAGTTAAGTCTTTAGTTACTAATTTAGCAAATACATATGAAACACCTACGGTTGTTACAGATACACAGAAAAGGAAATAGGCTCCCAGATATGTCCTTTGAGATCACACCGACAGTTGATTGGGAAGCCAGGACTTGAAATCCAGCTGGAATTGCGAGGATGTTCTCAATTTATTGCTGATACCAAGCTCGAATGGTTGGTCTGCTAATGGTCACAGACTGTTGGTAGGGTTAGCAGACTAGGCATTTTCTCACCTTCTCCCGGGTGAGAAAATTTCTCCATTTCCTGGTGGCGGCCCTTGCTTTTCTCAGTGGTCGTCAGGCTAATGGTTCCTTTTACATCACTTTGCATCTTGTCCACTGAGCTTTTAATCTAGCTCCGGAGTGTATCCCCCCTTCTCCAGGCAAACAATGATGTACCTTGCATATTCATGGACAGAGCTCAATACTGAAGGCAAGAACCCTTAATTACGAATCGAATCTATTAGCATCCTGACAAATATCAAATTGAGGTTGCCTTTTGGAGACCTCATAGCATAACATTTCAGAAATCCTCTTCAGCAGTCAGGAGAATCTCACTGGAATGTTGGACTCCAACCAGAGAGAAGCCTCTTCTGATCTTATAAAAGGCTCTTGGTTCTTTGAATTACATTTAGCAAAGGGGAAAGGAGAGGATTTGGAGTGTGGGAAGTTAGGAGCTAGACTGATGGGAGAATGCAGTCTGCTAGAACAATGGAGATGCTAGGTTAATGAAATTTAGTCCATTTTTAAAAGTGAAAAAGTAGTGGAATAGGAAGGCGGAGAATGTCCTGCGTGAGGAGTAGTGCCAGACCCTCCGTTGAAAGGAGAGACTGGAGACAGAGCTTGTCTTTGCTGCTTCCTGCGACGTAAGTGGTGGCCACCGACTTGTGTTCTCTTGTCATGCTTGCACCCCGCCTGCCAGATTTGGCTTCATAATGAATTGCAAGGCGATCATTTCTAGTAGCTAAGGAATTTTTACTCTTGCACATCGTTAGTTCATCTGGCCCCTGACGGAATTCACAGGGTTCTTTCCACATGCCATTCCCTTTCCTCATCTTCCCCAGTATTTGTGCTTTTCTGCCTATATCTGGTTTTCTCATTTTCAGCCTCTTCTCTCTGGTCCTCAGCCCTAGAGTCTGCCTTAGATATCGATAACTCTGTGCTTCAAAACACTGAAAATAATGTATTCATTCACCGATTGATCGTTCAGACGGCATTGGTTGAGTACTTACTATATATACCAGGTATCAAGGAAGGAGAAGGACATCAGTAAAAGGCAGCTTCCTTGTCCTCGAGGAGCTTATGGTTTAAATTAAAAGCTCACACTGACTTAGACCACAGAGTTGGAATGAGGTGATTAGAAAGGGCTGCAGAATACAAGGCAGTGGGCTCGCTGCTTTCGAGCCAGAGAGGGAGCAGAGCTCAGCTGGAAGAGGGGAAGGGCTGAGTGGCTCCAGGGCTTCTGTGAGCCCGGAGCTGCTGTCCAACAATGATCTCATTATCCGGTGATCTCATTGCCTTGTGGTAGGGTTTCCCAGGTCTGGCAAGGAGTCCCTCTGCTGTCCAGGCACACTGCTTTTCTGCTTCCTCCTTTATGTTGTCTGCCCTGCTCTTCTGGAATTAGGAAACATCGTTCCCATAGCCTGCCCCCTCTTTCCTTTCCCTTCAAACTTGCTTTAAAATGCCTCCCTCCTTTGAAGCCTTCTGGATTGGCCCCAGCTTGGGGACAGGACATTGAGTGAGGAGGATATCCTGGATTGACAGGGTTCCATGGCCTGTCTGTTCTCATACAGCAAAAACATTCATACAGATAGGTAGAGTGTAATCTACGCAAGCTTCAATTTAGAACAAGATGAGTTTGGAGGATAAATACCTTATCTTTTAAGGGGAAAATAACATCTGATTCATTTTAGACTCTTGCAGATAACATGATTTTGTCATGTTATGGTTTGCAACTGTAAGGCTAGATAAATGGTCTAAGTTAAAACATTCAAGTCTTGAAAGCATAGATTAACTAAGATGGTGATCATGTTTGATGACATACTTTTTTGCTTTAAAAAAATATCCTGCAAATTTTCTTGAGTTATAGAGGCTCTATAGTGTATTTAAGTACTTATTTATTTTAAAAGATTTTCACTGATTTTGAGAGAGAGACGGAGAGAGAGACATGCCCCCTATCAGGCCTCAAGCTCGAACTGGACATGTGCCCTGACCAGGAATCCAACCGGCAACCTTTCGCTGCACAGGAAAACATCTAACCAACTGAGCCACACCAGCCAGGGCTTAAGCATCATTGTTGTCAGAGATGGGGGATATATAGATTATTATAGAAACCTCCAAGGAAGTACCACATCTTAAATTAAGATTAAGATCCTAGGAAATTATGAATCAATTTATAAATCTCCTTACCTTTCAGGAATAGATTTTTTATGCAACATGAGAGTCCTGTCCTTGGTAGGGGCTTAGTGGGATCCTGTTAATCATAAAGTATATAGATCACCTATATTCTTTTCTCTCATCTGCCTGCCTTTTTTTAAAAAAAGATAATATTCAAGTAAACATTTATTGAACACTTGCTCCTTTGCCCAGTGTGGTAGCAAGGAGTAGGTGCTGGGGAAACAGGGATAAGGTTGTGTCTTGCCCTCAAGGAGCTCACATCTAGCTAGGCAGAGTCATGGAAACGATCACCAGAGCTTGCGCAGTGTGTTAGGGACACAGTTTCTGAAGCTTGCAGCCGGGAGGACTGAGAGTTCCACTGTGGGAGGGAAGTATGTGGGCTGACAGGGAAGCTACATCGTAAGATGTTACATTGAAGCTGCACTACTAGTAAAGATAGCCAGCTCTTCCACAGCCTATTGCCCTGAAAATAGCTCTAGAAAGAGATTGCCTAGTTGATCCAATCCTTAAGGCTATTAAATGAAGGCCTTTTATCTAGAGAGTCCTCAGGGTAATTGAGTCATTTTGTGGCTAACAAGGCTATAGTAATATATGTATTATGAACTGTTGGGTGGCATATGCTTGAGAAAAGAGAGAATCATTGAAACCTGGTTAAAGCTCATTTTTCAAATGAATTCAACTGTTAGAACCAGAAGGAACCAGGACCCACCCAGTCCAACTTCCTCATGAGAGGAGGCCAGGGTGGTGGTGGTGAGTCTGGTCACGTGGGAGCCAGGACCAACCCCGAGCTCTTGGCTCCTGGTTGGCGCTGTGTGGTCCCATGCGGCCTGGAGGTCCTGTTGGCCTTACAGAGATCCTATCCAAAGGGTGACAAAAGCTGCGGGATTTGTTGTGGAATTAAGCATGACCTTGTGATCTTGGGCGAGTTATTGAATTTTTCTGAATGAAGTTCTCTCTTCTTTAAAATGGAGATCACATTTAAATATAATGGAATTGCTTGGCAGACTTTAACATGCCTAGGATTTTACTGGGTTCAGAGCTAATTAAAAAAGAGGGCCTCTCTGCCTCGTTGGTGTGGCTCAGGGGTTGAGCATCGACCCATGAACCAAGAGGTTTGATTCCTGGCCAGGTTACTTGCCCGGGTTGCAGGCTCAATCCCCAGTAGAGGGTTTGCAGAAGACAGCCGTTGGATGTTTCTGTCTCTCTCTAAAATCAATATGAAAAAAGAGGACATTTCTTGTAGCAATATTTTTTTCTGATATATCTCCTCAGGTAAGGGAAACAAAAGAAAATAAACAAGTGGGACTACATCAAACTAAAAAGCTTTTGCACAGCAAAGGAAACCATCAACAAAATGAAAGGACAGCCTACTGAATGGAAGAATATTTGCCCATGATACATCTGATAAAGGGTTAATATCCAAAATTTATAAAGAACTTATACAACTCATCACCAGAAAAACAAACAATACAATTAAACCATGGACAAGGGACCTGAATAGACACTTCTCCAAAGAGAACATACAAGTGACCAATAGACATATGCAAAGATTCTCAACATCACTCACTAATCATCAGAGAGATGCAAATTAAAACCATAATGAAATATCACCTCACATCTTCCAGAGTGGTTATCATCAATAAATGAACAAACAACAAGTGTTGGTAAGGATGTAGAGAAAAGGGAACCCGTGTGCACTGTTGTGGGAATTGCAGAATGGTGCCGCAACTGTGGAAAGCAGTGTGGAGTTTCCTCAAAAAATTAAAAATGGAACTGCCTTATGACCCAGTAACTCCATTTCTAGGAATATATCCAAAGGAACCAAAATACTAATTCAAAAGAATATATACACCCCTATATTTATTGCAGTGTTATTTATAATAGCCAAGATCTGGAAACAGGCCAAGAACATATTAGTAGATGAGTAGATAAAAAAAAAAAAACTGTGGTACATTTATGCGAGGAAATACTATTCAGCAGTAAAAAAAGAAAGACATCTTACCTTTTGTGACAGTGTGGATGGACCTGGAGAGTATTACACTATGTGAAATAAGCCAGTCGGAGAAAGACAAGTACCATATGATTTCACTTATATGTGGCATCTAATGTACAAAATAAACTAACAAACAAAATAGAAACAGAGTCATAGATACAGAGAATAGACTGACAGCTGTCAGAAGGAAGAGGGGTTTTGGAGCTTGGTGAAACTCATAGACACAGACCAGAGGGAAAGTAGAAGGTTGGGGTGTAGAAGAAGGTAAAGGTATAAATGGTGATGGAGACTTGACTTACGTGCTGAACACACAAGCTAGTGTACAGATGATGTATTATAGAATTGTACACCTGAAACCTATGTAATTTCATTAACCAATGTCTTCTTAGTAAATTTAATGAAAATAAAAAATAAAATAAATAAAAAGCGGGAGTCCTCATTCTCATTCCTGTGGGATCTTTTACTATGTAGCAACTACATAATCCCACTGGGTTGATAAAGTAGAGGAGATTTGGTAAAAATCTAGTTGAAAAAGTTTCTCAATTATTTTTTTTTCTTATTTTAGTGGATAGGTATGGAATTTCTTTAAGAATTATGGTTCTTAAAGTTGAATTCATTTTCACTGTCACTGTATTTTGTCTTTTTGGTACTTTAAACCTAATATCATTCTTGTTTTTCTTTTTAATATATTTGCATTAGCTTAACATGCATTTTTTTGAAGTTTTATATATCATGAATGTGCCATAGTGATTCTCCACTAGTGTCTGTCCTTCAAGTGTTAAAGATGCTATTATATTGCAAAGTATTGCAATTCTTTTCAGGAATAAATCTATTGCAGTTTCTGAGGCATTCAACACTTTGAGTCATTTTTTTAATAACATATTTTCTAATTGGCAATATTTTTCTAAAATGACTTATATTGTGGCCTGACATTTTGCTGCCACACATTCAAGAGTACACACAGCCTTGAAAGTCTAATTCTGAAAAGACCAACAAAAGTTTTTCCAAAACAATTTCTCTCTGGGGTGAGTAAAGTATTTTTGTATTTTATTCATAGCTGATTGCTTAGAAAAAATTACACGTTTCTTTTCCTGTCTGTACTTTTGGCGCCACATATTTCTGTAGTAGTGACCTCAGTAGGGTTTGTAGCCCCTGAAAATAGGTACGTCCTGTTTGTCAGCCCAGTTGAAAATGATTTCGCAATAGTGTTAGCCTATATCTGTCACACACAAAAAGATAACTGGATCTGAAATTTAGCATGATGGCATCTATTTCAAAAGTCATAGCGTTAATAATAATATTCCCATCTATTCTCTCTCACCCGTGCCTGGGCTGTTTTGCTGGACAGGCCAGGTATCCTCTATGCCTTCCAAAGAGTCACGTGGTAGACAACACATTTCCAAATTTTGAGCTGTCATCGGGTCTTTGGGATATTTTTGGTGTGTATTTTTCTATTTGTTTGCTTATGTTTTCTATGGGCATATGCCTTTAGCAGACATTATATTAAAAGCAAAGAACAAGATGATTTAGTTCCAGAGAGCTGCTGTACAACACTCTGCCAATAGTTAGCAATACTGTATTGTACTATTAAGGAGGTGTTAAGAGGGCTCTTTCCGCATGTTAAGTGTTCTGTCCACAATAATAATAATAAAAAAGGTATAAAGACACAGCATTTGCCACTGTGGCGTAGTTTTGGTTTTTTTAAATGTAGTCTTTCTTTCAATGAAACAGGTCTTTTTCTTTGCTTTGAAGTGGGGAGATGAAAGGCATCCTTTTTGAAGATTCTTCAGGTGAAGAGAAAAATGTAACATTGCTCTTGGAGGAATGGTTATAGAGCCACAAAAGTAAAAAGTAAAACTTAAGATGTTACTTGAAAAGGCAAATATTAGATCCCTGAAATTTGGAGGTGTTGACAGAAAACTGTCAACTGTGTTCCTGAAAGTCATTTGTTGCCTTAAGTGCTTGGGGTTATTCCTAGCGGTTCTCCCCGGATGCCCAGAGGTGAACGCATTTCCTGTGCCCAGGACAGGAAGGCCTGCCTTGCTAGTGACTGCCTTCCCCAGCAGGGGAGATGGGATTGGTGCTTATGAGAGTGTTTAATTCTAGTTGGAAGCGAGCTTTGAGAAGTAACAAATAGATGTGTGCCATGTCCTTCACAGTATTAGGTGTTGGGACCGAGACAAAGCAAAATAAAACATGGCCCTGGACCCAAGGTGTACATGAGACATCAAGCACAATTCTCAGTGCTGTTGGGAACCAGAGGAAGCTAATGTCAGGCTCAAAGAGCTCAAAATCTAATTGGCAAGTCATGTAGGATTCTGTTTTTCTCACTGATTTTGCAAGCGACAGAAAATAACTCATGCTGGCTCCATCACGAAGAGACTTACTGACCTATGAATAAAGAATTTCAGGAGTAGTTTGATCTAGAGCAGGGGTCCTCAAACTTTTTAAACAGGGGGCCAGTTCACTGTCCCTCAGACGGTTGGAGGGCCGGACTATAGTTTAAAAAAAAAAACTATGAACAAATTCCTATGCATACTGCACATATCTTATTTTGAAGTAAAAAAAACAAAACGGGAACAAATACAATATTTGTATTTGCATGTGGCCCGCAGGCCGTAGTTTGAGGACTCCTGATCTAGAGGCTCCCAGAATTTACCTGGACCTGATTCTTTCTTTGTATCTCAACTCCGCTTTTTTCATGTTTGCTTCATCTTCGCCCTTGTGCTAGTAAGTTGGCCTCCATAGTCTCCGTCCTACATTTTTCATCTTTGAGTCCAGTCAAAAGTGTCTTCCCTTAATGAGTAAAAGTCTTGGGCCTGTCATTAATCTGTGTTGCACTGTGTGCCTGTCCCTGAAGCAGTCACCATATACAGGGGAACGGAGAGTGCTCATTTCTTGGGCACAGGCCACATGTTCCACTCCTGGAAATGGGCTGGGAGTCAGAGAAAGCCTGGTGCCAGAGGAATAGATGCCGACAGCAAGAACAGCTGGTGTCCATTGCAGAGAGGACAAGAGAAAAAACCCAGGAGAAAAAAATGACATCAAACAGTGAGAGGGTGATTATATAATTATTACATTAAATGTGCTATAGGAGTTGAGAGAAGGACATAAGCATGGATGAGAGTCATTGAGGCATTAAAGCTTCATAGAGCAGATGGATATGAACTTGGCCTTTAAGAATGGAGAGGATTTGGGGGTTGACTCTCCCAAGAGGCTAATGAGGCTGATGACAATGAAGTTTATGTTGTCTGAACTGAAGGGTCCACTCCAGCCCTTCATGATTCTTCAGTGGAACAGTGCAGTGCTCGTAGACCCAGCCCTTCGCCTGATGCAGAACCGAAAAACTATTCTCCACCTGAACAAATCCTGGCTGTGATGAAATACCAGGGACCAGTTCAACAACATTAAAAAAGCCAAGATGAATGATGGTACAGATGCATGTTTGAGTAATTTCTAGCCATTTAGTTATTGATTGAGCACCTACTCATTAAGGTATTTTGAAGAATGCTTAAATGAGAAAAGCCAGGCTACAGGATGGTTACTGTATAAGCTTAGCCATCTGCAAACTACTAAGAACCCAAAAGCCTCGAAGGAAACACACCAAAATGATATGTGGTTGCCTCTGTTCTTTAGACGTAACTGTATTTTCAAAGCAAATTTTTAAAAACACACAGCTGTGAACTGGCTAAATAAAAGCATCTGAAGCATGGGACATCAGGCTTCACCAAAAGGCAGGACATGAAACACCACAGTTCTGAGGTCACAGCAGCAGCCAGAGACAGAGGCCTTCAACTCCTGCAAAGGGCTTTGGCCCAGAAGACACAGGAGGGGTGATGGTGGCCCTTTCCACGTTGCGTAGCTCATTGGTTTAAGATTTCACCTCTTCTGCCCAGTGGGGTGTGGCTCAGCAGTTGAATGTCAACCCAGGAACCAAAAGGTCACCAGTTCAATTCCCTGTCAGGGCACATGTCCAGGTTGGGGGTTCAATCCCCAGTAGGAGGCATGCAGGAGGCAGCTAATCAATGATTCTATCATTGATGTTTCTATTTCTCCCTCTCCCTTCCTCTCTGAAATCAATTTTGAAAAAAGAATTATAGATGAAAAGAAAAGACTCACCTGTTCTTAAAAAGCTACAGAACTACCTGCTTGGGGTTGGGTCAGATCAGCATTCTTACACCAAGTGGTCCAGGACCTCTGTCAACATCTCTTGCATGCACCCCATCACCTCCTTCTCATGAGACACTATTTCCTTTGTTCCCTCACTTCTTTCCCCTGCATTTTCCTCTTTTGAAACTCCAGGCCCCGTGTTTGCCATAGCTTTTCTCTTGGTCCTTCTTTAGTTTGAAATTTCACAGACATAACCTCTAACAGTTTTCGAGGCACAGACATATCTCATCTGACACCTTGTGGTGTAGCCGGATGAGGTTATAACCCCTAGTTCAGGGAGCCAGGAGAGGGTTCAGAGGTACTGACTTGCCTGGAATGACACCACTAGGCCTCGAGGCTCCAGAGCAGTTTGCTTTCTGTGGCACTTGGTTGCCCCAGACATTAGAGGGCTGGACCCTGCCCAGCAGTGGGACCGGGTCCTTCTGGGAATTACACAGATGACCGACCACCCTTGCATCTTTTTAAAACTTACCTTCCTTTGAGGATTTTGCTTCTCAGAGACAACTAAGCTAACACTGTTCAGTCTAGTTAACCACCTTCCCTCCCACCTCCTTTTTAAAATTCTGATATCTGTGTTTATAGATGTAGTTATTAATAGGATTCTCTAATTAGTAATCTTTTTATATGTGGTGATTTGAATCGTGTGTCAGTTGTAAGTACCTGTGTTTCTCCTTTTGTTTTCTCTCCTCACATGGGAAATTCTTGGAAAGGGAGAACTGTGTTTCCCATTTCCTTAAGAGTTGGCTTTTCTCCTGGGGGGAAGTTCAATAGTGCTGCATGATTGACCGACTGACCTGGAGGAAACAGAATCATTCATCCTTCAGGAATGGTTTCGTAGCATTTCTGGAAGTAATTATGAGATTAAATTTTCCCGAGAAATTTACTGAAACAACTGTTTTCCAGAATTAAATTAGAAATATGAATGGCCTTGGGCATCTGTACCAGCGGAAAGTCATTTACCATCCCGGAACCCGCAGGCACAGGGTTCCTTTCTTCCACAGCATTAAACTGGTGCCCGTAGCAAGCAGGGACACAGCTACAGTCATCAAAAACCAGTTACAGCTCTTTGGTCTTGGCATTAACACTGACCTACAGCTCGCCGGTTATTCAGATTGCAGACCTTTACCACGCCTCCACTCACCTTCGGAGTGTTGAATTGAGGGTGCGTTATGGAAACTCCCTGAGAGCCATCTCACCCCGTGATTCTTTAAGCCCTGAAGAGGCTGTGTAGCTGCACCTCTGTGTATCTGCTGAGCGGAGTCAGAGAAAGATGCAGATGAGTGGATGGAGGCTGTTAGCCGATGATACTAACAGTTCACTTCCCTGGTGAATCTGGCCCATGCAGAGAAGATGAGGATTTAAAAACTTAAGAGTAAGTTGTTGTTGTGTTTTTTTATCAGCTCGGGTTCTTAGGGGCTCCCTTAACGTGACTGGGTGGGGAGAACAGGGTAGATGCTTTGCAAAAGGGATCACTTCACAAAATAGCACATTTCAGTGGTTTATAAGACATATGCTAAAGAAGATGGTTTAACATTGTCATGTGTGTAGGTTATAAATGTGCTCATGAATATTAAGTGGTCATTCAACTCACATGGGGCACTGTATCAGTCAGGGTCAATTACAGAAAACAGAAGCGACTGGAGCTGATTTACATAATAAGGAATTAATGTATCAGTGGGTAATGCGAATGGCTTGAAGAATCTTTGCAAACACTACAGATGCAGCTCTAGGTTGACCTGGAAGGTGGCGTTGTGATGTTAGCCAGATGGCCACTGCTGAGGAAGTTTGAGAAATGAAATTTTAGCCCCCCAGGCTCAGCAGTACAGGAAGGAGGCAGGAAGGGGGAATGAATGCTCCCCGGCTCTCTGCTCCCCTGTGCTTGTCACTGAGCTGACTCCAGGGGAGCCCCAAGCACAGCCGTCCTGGTCAGCTCTCATGGGGTTTGCTGTCCACACTAAACACATCACACACATAGCAATAATGACAATCGCGATGAAGCTGAAAAGGACAAGTACACGATGCTTAGAAATAAATAACAAGGAGACTTATTCTAAACTGGGATGGTTGGCGGGGTGCTAGAAAGGCCTCTTAAGGAAGATGAGGCATTTAAATGGAGGCTTGCGGGGTGGGGGGTGGAGGGTGGTGGTGCTTGCCAGGTGAAGCAGGAGGCGGGGGTAAGAGAATTCTCCGCAAAGGAAGAAGCACAGGTGAGGCCCGAGGCTCACTGAAGAAGGAGAGGAGGTCAGCGTGAGAAAGTGAGAGGTGATGAGCTGCAGATTGGGTTGGGTCCGATCAGGGCTTTGAGGTCACAAGAAGGATTTCCCCTAAAAGCAATCAGAAGTCATCTTTTGAGTAGAAAGGGGAAGCAGATGAGTGTGTTGAATGGTCTCAGCAGCTGCAGTTTGGAGAGTGGCCTGAAGGAGGGAGGGGGTGAAAGCAGGGGACGGTGGGCCCTGGATAGGCCAGGTGAGGTGTGGGTGGCTGTGGAGAGGGTGAGAGACAGGTCTGGACACATACTTGGGGGATGGGCTCCAAGACTCAGCGGGTGGGGAGTAAGAGTGACAGAGTGAAGAGCACAGTTTCCTGGTTTCTGGTATGATTAGCTGGATAGAGTGTTCTTCATGGAGATGCAGAGAGGCATGGGATGGAGAGTCTGGAGTCAGAGGAAGGTTTGAACTGCGGTTCTGACCCGGGAGCCGTCACATCTAGATGAGATGCGCAGCGATGCAGTGGAAGAGGGAGGCTTGGGAGAGGGCCACGCCCTGGCGACTCTGATAGGTAGCGGGCCGCTGGAGCAGGGCCAGCCAGTAAAAGGAAAATGAAAAATTCAAGTAAAGTCTGCATGTTTCCAAAAAGAGGAAACTTCCCATCAAGGTTAGTGGGGAATATTTTTATTTTTGAAAATAGGCCACTTGTAAACACTGTCTCCGTTAGCTGTTTTCATTATATTGATTTCTCTATTTACTGTCTCGACATGTCATGTGTGATACCTAAATGACAAGCTATACTTTTGAGGCCAGAAATCCAGATTATCAACAAAATCTAGGTAAAATCTGACCACATTTATGCAATACTATTAGAGGGTGCCCTGGAGTTTTAGTCAAGTATGTGGGACAAATGTTATTTGCATTTGATAGCTGAGAAAACTAGAGCCAAAAACTAGGCAGTGATTTGATAGCATAGCATGTACACCCAATAATACGTTCCTTCATGGGATTGTCAGATCACCTGTCACCTAAGGGCAGAGGACAGGTTACTTTAATGGGGGGAAAAATTGGGGGCACATTTTGGCAGCTTGTTGGTTGAACAAACGTTTATTGAACCAAATCTCGTGGGTGGGCGCTGAGGTGAAAATGAGCCTGTGTCCCCAATGAGCTTATAGACTAGTGGAGGACAGAGGAGGGATGAGAACAGATGACATGTTAACTAGGTCTGTGGGTGCTCTCGCCTGTCTCCTACAGCAGACAGGGGACCTTCTGTATGAATAACCATAAGGGAAATACAGAAGAGAAGGAAGGCTGGTGGTAGTTTGCTGAAGAATAAATCGACTTGAGCAGTTTGCTGAGGCCATTCTTCCTCATGCCCTGTGCCTGCACCATGAGGTCTGCTGTGGTCAGGTTTTGTTAATCCGTCTATTACCTCAGGCAGCCTTGGCCCCGGTTCCTGGTATTACTACCATTCATGCATGTTCACTCTCCAGAGGGGAGTAGGTCAGTGTTCTCGGGTTAACCATTAGCCCGTGAACATTCTATATGGTCCCTTCCTTGCTTTCAAATTTCTTGCTTCCTTGTATGTGTAGTGTCACCTGTATAGTCACTTTGTCAACTCCTGGAGGAAGGGAGCATGCTTCATCGTAATATTGAGGCCAGACGTGTTCCATGTTACTGGATGCTACATAGCATTTACTTAGAAAAGAAGTGGCAATTTGAAATGAATTTTGGCCCAGGGTGTTCGCTCACATTCAACAGGAACTCCAGTCACTCTGCCCTTTTTACATGGGAGGTGATTCATTTGATAGCCAAGTTAAAAGGTGAACTTTTTTTACATAGAAGAATTATAGTCAAAGGAGAAAGAAATTTAGAGATATTATAGACCCATCCGCTAGTGGGATATGGGAAAATGTTAAATAATTCATAAGTTGCTTGGTAACTGGTGAATAAATGCATGATGGAAGTTCAGAATTTGCCAAAGCCTTCTGGAGAATCCATTAAACAAATGCACGTACAATCTTACAGTATCTGCAAGAATTTCTGGAGAAATTTTTATTCTGAAAAATTGAATGACATGTAGCTACTAAATTCCAATTAGAACTGTGAATGAAAATATTCCAGTGCCTGCATTAGTGAATTGTTTTTATCAGGGCTGTCTGACCTGTAAAATTGAGATTTTGAGGGAAATCAGGGGATTAATTCTTGAAGGTAAGATACTGATTTGTGCTTATTGCCCTCAAGCAAATGTCTTTGGGCTGCGTTCAGATGATCACAAACATCTCCCTTTCTTATTTCAGGGATATATGTAGTCTACAGCCTTTGTTGGCCAAATTGATCTCTCAGACATGTGGTCTGGCAAAGGCCCTTCTTGCTTGTTAGGCTTGGAGTATGTTTTAAATAATTACACATTTAATTGTATTTGTTGCCTTGAAGCATGTGGAGAAAATGTGCTTGTTTCAGACCACAAGAACAAGGGAATATTATTATGTTTGATTGTGTTTAATCAGTTTTCTGTTCTTTCTGGAGATAAGCTGTCTTAAAAAAGATCAAGTGTTTCAGGGTTCCTCCCATAAGATCAGAGAGATGTGGGAAATGACAGGAAATAATCAAATATTAATGAGTGTTTTTCAGTCTAAGGAAAAATACTTAGAAGAGGCGGAAAACTCATTGTTTGGAACAGGGTTAAAGATTTTCAGATATTCATAAAAATTTGACTAAGAGGAATAATGAAAAGAAGCTGTTCCATGGAATAAATTTCCTTTATATAACATTTCCTCTTCCTTGATGCAGTAATAAGCTGAGGGCCATTTAAGGCTAGCTAACAGAATATTAACAGAATGGCTGCATTATGCAGACTTGCAGAATTCACTACCCCCTCTTTTTAAATGAGTGGTAGTATTTTAGTTGCCTGAATACTTTCTATACATAATGTCACTCATTCTATGGTATGTATTTATTTTTATTTTTATTTTTCTACTATATTCTAGGATACAACATTTGCAGGAATAGAGAGAAAACAATGCGTATAAACACCCTGGATAGTCTGTTAAATGTCCTCGAGAGGCCCAGAGGGTGGAAGGAGGATCAGTCTGGGCTGGAATATTCCAGGATGGCTCTGAGGAGGGAAGAGATAAAATTTGAACAACCTAAAGGATGGGTAGATGTAGGAAGGGATTCAGGAGGGGTTTTAGATAATACATCTGAGATGTTCTTTTAATATTTTATTTTTATCTTCTAAATGCTTTTCTTGGGACATAATTCTCGTATCTTTTCACACATTGTTTTTGTTTTGTTGTTCTCAGCGCTCTGCTTCCAGGCCCAAGACTGAATTCTCCTGCAGGTTCCTGGGGATTTTATTGGCTAAAATCGTAAACAGCCACCTTGCATATACATATGGTCAGTAGCATATTTTCCTTGGGTCATTGACTGTGGCTTAACCTGCCATCTGAAGTCTCCATGATCCTGTCCTCGGTGGCCTTTCAGGGACAACTCCCTTGTTACTTGGGACGAAGGTGAGGTGGCCAGTTGTGGGAAGAAGTGTTCCCTGGCATCCATCTCACCAGTCCCTTTGTTTTTTCCATGCAGTTGAAGCCACGCTGAATTATTGTCATTTTCTGTTATTGTCTCCCCGGTTCTATGGGTCAGACGGGTCTCAGATGGGCTTTAAGATGGGATGAGTTTAGCCAGCAAATCCCAGGAGTGCATGTTTGTCTGTCACTCCTGCCTCCGAATGTTCCTTTCATTTTCTTATCTGTGTCCCTGTCTCTACCTCTGTCCCCAAGTCCTCCCACAAAATAATGACACATCTACAGTAAGACAAAGTAGGAAAACACACACACACACACACACACACACAGCATTTAGATGCTGAGGTATCTGGAAAGGCTTAGAATGTTATACCCCTTCCCTGTGAATATTTTCTATACATAATGTCACTTGTTATATGGTACCTATTTTTTTTTTTTTTACTTTTCTCAGTATATTCTAGGATACAGCATTTGCATGTGGGCAAACCTCCTCTTATTTGGCTCCTCAGAGCTCAGGAAACGGCGAGAAGAGCAATGATGCCAGGAGTGAGGAGGCCTGGTATTTCCTAGTAGCTTTTGCTGCAGAGCAGTAAAGCCTCTTTAGAAAGTGGTTCCAATCCTTGTTTGAAAAAACTTTGTAGTGTACGTAAACAATATTGTTTGTTTATTTTAAGAAGAAAAACATCCGTGTTTAGAGCCTAGTGAGCTTTCATCCTGCTTTTGTTTTTTTCTTCTGCTGATTCTTTTCTGTAAGAATAGTGGGAGCTCTACTCAATCTATGTACAAAGAACACAGTAAGTAAAAAGAATATATCAGCCGGCTTCTCTCAAGAGTGATCTAACTAGATAATCTTTCTCTTTATTAGTGTGCTTGACACTTTGGCTCAGCGCTAGCTCCCCTCCTCTGCAGGGGGGTATAAAGCAGAGCGCGCTCCTCACTGGAGATTCCGGAGGGACCACCGGGGCTCCCCACCCCTGCTTGGGTTCAAAAGGGGAGAAAAGGTGTCCCTCATAAGTTAGAAATTCAATGCATGTACCCTAGCTGTTACTCTCTGGCAAACAGATGGCACTTTAAACAGTTATTCTCAGCAGAAGTAAGGGTGGTCTTGATATTTTGCCCCCTGAACTCATCTGCTTCCTGTCTCAAGGCTGCTTGTAGAAAAATGTGTGTACTTAGAACCACTATCTATTCGATGGGTAAGATACCTAGATGCAGAATGCACACAAAATACTAATGGTTAGCACTGATTTAACTTCTTTTATGTGACATAAAAGAAGAACAAAAAATGGTGTTAGCCTATCTGAATTATTTTTTCAGCTAAGAATACAGTGTCAAGTCTGAGGAAATCTTCACCTTCCTCCTCTCTCCCTCTCCTCTGGCACCTTCTCCAGCTACATTTGGGACAAGCGCCATCTTCATTGACAGGCACTTCACTTCCCCAGAGGCGGGCCGGGCCCTTCATGAGCAAAGAGCCCACAGAAAACAGAAAAGTTTGTTTCTTCCTTTGTGCTTCGAAAGTTGGCTCTCAGGTGTAACCCTAATTATTGAAATATTTCAGAGCACTCCATGGATTGTCAGTCTCCTGGGGAAGTTGATCATGAAATTAAAAGTGTTTTGCCTGGATTAGTTATATTACTAACTGTTATGCCCATTCTGGCTGATCAAAAGAGGGCTTTGTCTCCAGGATTCTGGAGTGCCTTCTGGAGGCCAGAGCCTGAAGCGTGGCGGGGACCTCTCTGTTTCTCATCCCTGCTCCATCAGCACCTCTGCCTCCTCCAGGCAGAATGGTGGAGGTCAGTGACTGCCTCCATTTTTGAAATGATTCAGCGATGGGGAGAGCCCAACCCTAGCGAGAAGATGCACTGCACCTGCTTGGGGCTGGGGCCAGTCCTGGACCAAGCAGTTATGAGGGACCAGGGGACTCTGGTGGCCAGGGTGTAGGGTCACAGTATATAGAATCTGTATTCCTGTGGTAACCAGGTGGGGAGCCTTCAAAACGGAGGGTTGAGTATGATTGAGTGAGAAAACACGAGGTCCCTTGCATAGAGAAAAAATTTGCCTCTTACGTTAAGGTAAGTGCTTTAATGTGAACTACCGAGGACCCATTTTCTGAGACAGACTGTGTTGTAGTGACAGAGCGGCCTTGGCAAGCTCAGGGCCATGTCCCAGGCTGTGGGTAAAGGCAGAGGTTGGCTGGGCAGGCAGGAGCCCCAGGGAATCGCACAGCTTTTCCACGAATGTCCTTGGCTCAGTTTTTTAATGTATACAATGAGGGGGTGGCTGGAGTAAGTGGTCTGCAGAGTGTCTCCAAGTCTAAAACTGTCGTTTCTGTCTACAGCATCATTTGTCATAGAATATAATAAATTTACAGTAAGATTTATGATGATAAAATTTAAAACCACAACTGCTTTATGTATATGTATATGTATATGTATATGTATATGGCAGTTGCTAATTTGATAAGGCGTGAGCATATAAGATAGAGGCATTACATTTTCCCCCCAAAGTGGAATGTGAATAAAATTATACTTTCCCCCAACTCTTTTTAAAAATTTATTGGGGTGACATTGGTTAATAGAATTATATAGATTTCAGGTGTACAATTCTATAATACGTCATCTGTATATTGCATTGTGTTCACCACTCCAAGTCAAGTCTCCTTCCATCATCATTTATCCCCCCTGTACCCTCTTCTATCTCTTCCCATACCCCTTCCCTCTGGTAATCACTATGCTGTTGTCTGTGTCTGTCTACACTGAGTGGCCAGATTATTATGACCACCTGACATTTGTAGGCAAATTAGCCGTACATTGCATCGTCTGGGATATGGAAGCCGGACACCTGTTGGAACACCTTTGCTGTCTGCAGTAACCAAGATAAAACCTCTCAATTTGCACAGGAACACAAGGATTGGACAGTCGAGCATTGGAAAAAAGTCATGTGTCTGATGAATCATGTTTTCAGTTGCATCATGCAGATGTCAGAGTGAGAATTTGGCAGAAACAGCATGAAGGCATGCACCCCACATACATGAGTACAACCCTTCAAGCTGGTGGGGGCAGTGTTATGGTTTGGGGCATGTTTTCCTGACATGATTTGGGCCCTTTATTCGTGTGGATCAGCAAACCTAAGTATCGTTGCTGATCAAGTTCATCCCAAGAAGAATCGCCGCAGTATTGAAGGCAAAGGGTGGGCCAACGAATTGTTGATGGGGTGGTCATAATAATCTGGCCACTCAGTGTATGTCCAATCTTTTTCTTGGTTTTTAGAACTTTGTATTTTTTTGCTTGATAATTTCCCCTAGATCTCATTATCCCCTAGATAATTTCCTTGCTATATGTTTATATAGAACTAGAGGCTTGGTGCATGAAATTTGTGCACTGGGGGGTGAGGTACCTCAGCCCAGCCTGCGCCCTCTCGCAGTCCGGGACCCCTCGGACATCCCTCTTGCAGTCTGGGGCTCTTGCAGTCTGGGACCCCTCGTTCCTTACCACCCGCCTGCAGTGGAGGTGGGAGAGGCTCCCGCCACCGCAGCTGCGCTCACCAGCTGTGAGCCCGGCTTCTGGCTGAGTGGCACTCCCGCTGTGGGAGTGCACTGACCACCAGGGGGCAACTCCTGCATTGAGCATCTGCCCCCTGGTGGTCAGTGCGCATCATAGCGACCAGTTGTTCTGCTGTTCAGTTGATTTGCATATTAGGGTTTTATTATATAGGATATTAAATATTATCCTCTTCCATCAAACTGCAACTGCTTCTCTCATTCACTTGCACGTTGTATTCAATTTGCATTAGGAAATACAAAACTGAGCCATGTTTAAGCAATTCTGTGTCAATCACTTGAGTCAGGATTTCATTTTTTCCAAAGGATGAGCAGCTAAATAAATTGGATCTAGCAAGGAGCTTGACTATTAGGATGTACCAGCTCCTTTTTTTGTCTTTTTCAATAGAATTTCATGAAGGGGGCATGGAAATCCTGGAGGGCAGTGCTCAGGTCACTGGGAGCCCCACCTTTTACACAGTGTCAGCATAATCCACTCCCTGGAGCCTTTGTTGGGCAGTGGGTCTGGGCAGGCTAGCCGATTCTCCTGCTCCTTAAACTCTTTCATGTAATACGTCATTCCCATGGAAAAGACCTTGTATTCATAAACAGGCTGATGCAGCTAGGATGTCCCATTTCTTACGCCGCCCCGCCCCATAACTGGGAGTCCTTTTCTGTAGAAAAACATTGATTGTTGCTAAAGTTTCTTTTGGTTCTAAAATACCTGATGCTACAAAGGGAGATACTGGAGGAGTGACTTTCCCAGATGTAATTCTGTAATCATTCTCCCGTGATTTATGAGTCTTTATTATGCTAAGCTAAACAAACATTTTCTTTCAATATTCTAGAGCTAATAAAAATCCAGTGAGCTTCGTGTAAAGGATTGTGTTTTAATAAAAGTGGTAATTCGAAACACCTGTTTAACGCTGGCTTTCATTCTAATCAAGGCTCTGTTAATCCTTTGCTTGAGACATCCTGATTTTCCCTTTGCATTTTCTTTAAAAAATGACACACCCATTTGATTGAAATTTGATTCCTCTTAGTAAAACTGCCAATTTTAATTAAGTTTGAAAATTGAAATACGCCTGGGAGTTGGATGAAATTCAATATAATAATTTCCTTTATGTGTTCTGAGGAAGGGATTGTAAATCTGTGTAGATGAAGACATACATGTTCCTTCTTCTGTGAATGAAATACAACTTTTTAGTTTTGTTGGTGTTCATAAAAAATGCTTTTATGCCAAGCAGCAAGAGAAAGACAGTCAGTTACCTACGGTCTCTAAAAAAGATGTTCAATTTCAAGCTATGGCTACTTCTTTTTATTAGCTATAGCAACTAGTCCATTGCGGGGTTTTAATTAGGAAAATTGGAGGCATCTTGTGTTATGAAAAATTGTGCTTTAATTTTAAAGAAACTTTAGAGGAGAGTATTCTTCTGGGGCATGTATGCTCAGTGTTTTCACCAATTTATATTCTTGGGTGTATCATCCACTTTTTCCCTCTAATCATTTCCAAGTCAATTTGGACCTCATAAAAGTTCAGGATGTGCGTACATTATTTTTTTAAAAGCTCTTAATCCTGACTCTGGAATGGAGAAATCAAGAGAAATAAATTTATTTTTGTGTATCTCAACTAATTAAAATGTTATTTTTTTAAACTTCCTTTGATATCTCCTCTGTATAAGATCAGCAGGGAACCTAGAGAAGGTTTTCAGCAAGCTGAGCTCTGGTTTCTGTGAGCACTTTTTGGTTTGCTTACTTTCATGAGAAAGATTGACAGTTATCTAAATGTGTATCAGGTATTCTTTCTTGTCTTCAATGGATTATCTGTATTGGCCTTTTATTGACAAATGTACATGCTTTACATTTTTTTCTTTGATGTCTTTGATTTGGTGGATGCCCTGCATTGAGGATTTCCCCCCTTTTCCTGACTGTGTGTTTGACCATGAGTAATTGTTTTTCCTATCAGTATTATCAAAGTAATTTGATTTTGCTGCCACAGTTGAAAATAATGCTTCAGGCTCTTGCCTCAGGAATATACCTTCCAGCTTAGTCACAGCACAGCCTCAGGGTAGTATTAACAAACATGTTTTTACTTATTTTTAAACAAGTGCTGGAGTTCTGTGAAGATTAAAGAATGTGGATAGTTAGGAGAAAGACTTGGGTGTACTACTTCTAACCCTTTAGAAAAACTCTAATAACCATTCCAGGGCACCGCGATTTTTAGACTTCCTTCACTGAACTTCCGTGTCCGGCAGAAGTTTTTAAAACGAAAGCAATAAAATAATAATCAGAATTTTTTGTGATTGAACATAGAATAACAGTAGAAAAGTGTTTTTCCCCCTTTCCTTTAAATAATTGATCCCTGTTCACTAGGCAAATGGTAAGAGACAATTTCTAGATAAAATGTTTATTTTAAAAAATGTTTTATGAGATCAAGAGAAGCAGAAAAAAAGGGAAGGAAGTGTATGTAAACCAAAATTCCCAAAGAGGTGCTGAAAGGAGAGGCTTTATTCAGGTGAAACAGTTTGCAGACCTCTGAAATACAGCACCAGCAGAAATTGAAAGTGCACTGCACCCAGAAAAAGGGAGGCTGCCTTTTATAGAGAAAGTTCCCAATTGGTCCATTTTTATGCAAAGAAGGTTTCCAGATTCTTACAGCTCTAATTGATTTGAATCATGCAGTTCTCATTGTTTGGTATTGTGCTTGTTTGTTTTTTATATGTGTACTAGAGGCCTGGTGCATGAAAATTTGTGCAGTCTTGGGGGGGTCCCTCAGCCCGGCCTGTGCCCTCTTGCAATTCGGGACCCCTTGGGGGATGTCTGACTGATGGCTTAGGCCCGCTCCCTAAGGATCGGGCCTAAGCTGGCAGTCAGACATCCCTCTGGCAGCCTGGGAGCCCTTGGGGGGATGCCCAACCAACTGTTTAGGCCCGCCTAAGCCATTAGACATCCTTAGCGCTGCTGCGGAGAGGTTCCCGCCACTGCCGCTGTGCTGGCCAGCCATAAGGTGGCTTCTGGCTAAGTGGTGCTCCCCCTGTGGAAGCACACTGACCACCAGGGGGCATCTCCTGTATTGAGCGTCTACCCCCGGTGGTCAGTGTGCGTCATAGCAACCGGTCGTTCCTGGTCGCTTTGCTGTTAGGGTCAATTTGCATATTACCCTTTTTTTATATAGGATTTTATTGATTTCTGAGAGGAAGGGAGAGGGAGAGAGAGATAGAAACATCAATGATGAGAGAGAATCATTGACCAGCTGCCTCCTGTACGCCCCCTACTGGGGAATATATGCCCCGACTGGGAATCGAACTTCCACCTCCTGGTTTATAGGTCAGTGCTCAACCACCGAGCCATGCCAGCTGGGCAGTATGATGGCTTTTAATGTCCCAACCCCTAATTTTATTTCATACAGGGGTGCTTTTTAAAATCACCTAAAACCTAATTTTAATTATGTTAATTTATTCTTACAATGGAAGAATATAGAAAGAAAATGAATGAAACCTTCTTCAAAATGCAGGGTATTATTCAAAGTGCAGGTCTCCTGCAGCTCCATTGGAGATCATGACTGCACATTTCAGTGTAGGGCCTTGGTCCCAGGGACTGTTCAGGACGAGAATGATGAGAGAATAGCCCACCAAATTGCAGAATGCTGGGTCTCCAAAGGACAACGCTTCCAGAGATGGAACATCTGTTAGAAAGTGCACTTGTGAGACCCTGTCTTCGTGGTGAACCAACGCTGTACATCCTGAGGCTTGATATGCATCAAGGCTCAATGTTGAATGAATATGTTTTGTGGGGTTCTGTGGTAGCATGCTCTTTGTTCCTACAGTCCCTTTGGTGGTGATGGCCTGAGTTCTGGTCTTGTTTCAGCATCATGGCTACTGGACCTTGGAGCCAGTGCAGGTCATGCTGCTCACCTTGCTCTGTGTTGCTTCTTTGAATACCAGCTGGACATTTCACCCAACCATTGAGCCTGACTGCACGAAGAAGAGACCATGTACCCCGTGAGGACTAGGGCATGAAAAGGCCTGCTCCCCTGTGGACAGCGAGTCTGTGCACAGAATGTACACAGGCTAAATTAGGCAGAGTGTGTGGTTATGACTGGGCAGGTTCGTTCAGCCCAGAGCACATCATGCTGACTCGTAGCAGCTCTGGATTCTGGTTTTGATGCTAAAAGGGTTTGGATCATCGAAGGAGGAATGCCTGAGGCCAAAGTGATAAGGGATTATAAATTTATTAGGTCATCTGGAGACCAGCTGGGCTGAGCCCCCGAATGGCACCAGCACCCAGTGGCGGGGAGTCAGAAATTTTAAAGGACTCCAGGCGGATTTTTTCAGCAGGGAACTCTCTGAGAGCCTTAGATCCTGGGCAAGTCCAGAGGGGAAATGGGTTTAGCAAGCGGAATGTGGTCTTAGCAAATGGAATGTGGTCTAAGTGAAAGGTAATATCAGTTGTGAAGTGGTCTAAAGGTCAGTTCCCAAAGGAGGGGGTATTCAATTCAATTACTTGATCAGACCTAACAAAAATTAAGTAATTCATGGTGCTTTAGAAATGAGTCACTTCTTTGGTTTTAATTTGCTCATCTTTTGGTCATTTCTAGGTCCTTTCTGCTCTTAGATTCTGAAATCTGTATTTGTAGATGATTATGAATGGAATCAACAGGTGAGAATATGGCAGTTTAAAAAGAGGTGTCTGTAAAAGATGGTTAATTAGCACCAGTGGAACCAACCCAGGTTTCCAATCTTGAGGCCATTTTTAATCTACTGTGGATGGATGGATGGATGGATGGATGGATGGATGGATGGATGGATGGATGGATAGGTAGGTAGGTAGGTAGGTAGGTAGTAGGTAGGTAGGTAGATAGATAGATATATAGATAGATAGATAGATAGATAGATAGATAGATAAATAGATAGATAGATAGAAATTCTTCCATTCTAAATCTAAAACTTCTTCCACATCTCCCCACATATATGTGCCTTGCCACCACCTTAAAATATTCTGCAGTAGAGTTATTATTGTACAGTAAACACCCCACGACTTAAGTGGCTTAAAAACAACTGTTTATTTGCTCATGATTCTGCAATTTGGAAGTAGGCTCTTGAGCAGTTCTTCTGGTCTCTCTCACATGGCTGCAGTCACCTGCTGACACCCCGATGGCCCCCCTCAAGTGTCTGGTGTCCAGCTGAGGCTGTCACAGCAGCAGCCTCCCAGAAGGGCAAGCCCAAGGCACAGGCACTTATCTGGTTTGTGACAAGCCTCATGGCCAAGTCCAGAGTCAATGGATATGGGGAGATGTGATTCACTGGGGACCATTCATGTGCAGTCTACCACCTGTTTATACCCCAAACTTGTCTTTTGGAAGTCTGTATTCCCGATGCTAGATTAGCACCAGTGGAACCAACCCAGGTAAACAAACATATTTTGGAAGTCTGTATTCCCGATCCTAGATTGTAAACATAAGCAACATTTCAGTTTTTGCTTAACAGTGTATGTCCTGCCATGGGAAGGCTTGGGGCACAAGAAATTATTTGTGATGCTAGAGATAAGTGTCTATACTTCCCTGAGTGTGATCCAGAGAGAGCATTGCCTGTTCCCGTCTGGTTCTTCTAAATACTCTTTTTCAGGCTCCTTTGCCACGTCGTCTTTGTGAAGATTTGGCCATTTTCTGTTTTTATCTGAATGAATGCCTTAGCGACATTATCAGTTCCTATAGCTGCATCTCTTCTTAAAGCTTTAATTAGTATCTCTTTTGCAGATAACTTCTGAATATTTTTGGCCTCAGAACCACGCGTGTTAGATATCTTCATATGAATAATCTGCATACCCAAAATAATTAATCTTCTACATACCCTAAATTTACTTCTCTTTCTGTATTTCCTGCTTTCGGTATTGGCTTCACTGTTCTAGTTTCAAAGGCCCAAAACCTTTTGTGCATTCTTAGCCCCTCCTTTCCCCCTTCCTCTGCCCTTCCTCTCCTGTGTCCCAGCCACTACATCTGTGCTTGGCTCATTGCCCAGGGCCTGCCCTGTGATTCCTGGCCTTCAGGCTTCATTCTCACTCCAAATTACATTCCACAAAGTGGGGAGCTAAATCCTTAGACTGTCCTCGTTTTGTAACTCCCAGGCTCAAAACCTTCCTTGACTCCTTCCTGCCCACAGAGCAGAAACCAGCCTTCTCCGCCTGACCTGGGAAGTTCTGTCAGTTTGGTCCCTTGAAGTCCTTCACTGTCTTTTCTGTGTTGGTGACACGCTCCCTTCCCCAAACCTGAGCCCTTTCCCTCTTTCAAGAGCTGACGCCAGTATTTCCTCTGGCAAACTCAATGAGTGACAGGCTCTTCCTGTTACAGCATTTTATGCCGCTGACACTTTTTAAAAAATTGGATAGACTATATTTTAGAGAAGTTTTAGGTTCACAACAAAATTGAGGGAAAAGTGCAGAGTTCCCACATATCCCAGCCTCCCCCAGCATCAGCCTACTGCACCAGGAGGTGCATTTGTTACAGTCATTGAATCAACATGGACACCGCATTGCCAGCCCGAGTTCATAGTTTGCATTGGGTTCACTCTGTGTTGTACATTTTATGGACTTAGACAAATGTATAATATGTGCACCATTATAGAACCACACACAGTATTTTCACTGCCTTAAAATTTATCTGAGCTCCACGTATTCATCCCTCTTTCCCCCCAAAGCTGCTCACACTTTTCACTCATCTCACACGTGTCTGTTTCTGTCAGTTGGTTTTGAACACCCCCTCATCCTAGCCTCCCTTCCCTACATAGTTCTCTAAAAAATGTAGATATATAGATTACATCTTTATAATCTCAAGCAAAGAGCAGTAATCATCGCCTATGGATGGCCCCAGTTTTTCACAAATTGGAAATTTTGGGGATACACCACCAGTTTAGAGGTTGCTTTTATAAGAGAGCATTGGAACTTGATGGTTCAGGGAAATATTCTTCAGCTTGGGACAGGTCAGGAGTAGTTGGGGAAATTAGAGGTGATTTTTACTATGTAATAGTTGTGTGCATGCCTTCCTAATCTATAGATTTTAAAAATCTATGTTTCCTAAAAACTTTCTACTCTGCTAAATTGAGAAACAGAGGTAGAGAATTAGGCCTTGGAGACGAAGATTTCAGTGAATCTCTTTTTAAAGCAATCTCCTTTTATAACGGAAATAACCACCTCTTAATTAGTTTTCCGAATTCGGACTTTTTAAAGATGCTATTGAACTAAAATAAATAAGGAAGTAAATGTCAAACAGGTTAACAGCAATGCATGCAGGATATGGAACTGCTGCAAAGAGCTGAACAAAAAAGTGTACAGACTTGTCAAGTTATTATACAGCATTGTCAGCGAGGGTCTGAATGTTCCCTGGATCTGCAGGCACTGGGAGAACAAGTGTGAACAGGGAACAAGAAGGACTAGGGGAAAGGAAGGTGATGCACCAGAAGAAGACATTACAGTTTCTCAGAACAAAGGTGTGAGCTGTGCTTGTCTTAGATTTGCTGATGGCAGTGAAGGGAAACAGGCACACCACTTCCGGAACAAAACCCCGTGTTGGTGTTTGCTTCTCCCCATCTTCACTGGCTGAGTCCTTCGGTCTGTGCTGTGACTGTGGGCAGACATTGTACAGGGACTCAGGTCGCATGGACTCTACGCACTGCCAGCTGCTTTTCTCACCGTAGTCACAGGCTCATGAATGACTCTAATCCAAATAATCGTATTTTGATTTTTTTTTCAAATATATTTTATTGATTTTTTACAGAGAGGAAGGGAGAGAGATAGAGAGTCAGAAACATCGATGAGAGAGAAACATCGATCAGCTGCCTCCTGCACATCTCCCACTGGGGATGTGCCCACAACCCAGGTACATGCCCTTGACCGGAATCGAACCTGGGACCCTTCAGTCCACAGACCGATGCTCTATCCACTGAGCCAAACCGGTTTTGATTTGACCACATTCTGTTTTAAATGAAAGTCAGTAAACATTTACCAAGGGCCTAGTTTTGGAGCAGCAGGTGGGGATATTGATGACATGACAGTAAGGCATGCTCACCAAGTGGCAGGTGAGGTTGTAGACTCAGGTTGTCCTCACAGGGACCTCGGGCACCTGGGCTTGAAACTACATTCCTGACACTGCATCCGAGGTGCCTTGAAAAGACTCACTCCCTTTGTCTACATGTGAACTCTCACTTCCTTATGCCCAGTGGCCCCTATACTGGGGCAAAGATTCAAGAAAACAAAACTACACTGACATGTTTCATATTTGTCGTCTCCCTTCTTTGGTGATGAGTGTTATGAAGTGTTTTTCGCGCATAAAATTATGAACAGCTTTTTGGGTGTGGCATCAAAGAATGACAGTTAGGAAGGAATCAGCACCTACCATGCAGGATGCCTTCTG